>NW_012133857.1:4082643-4087281 GCF_000956105.1 Propithecus coquereli | reverse complement strand
AAGCAAATTTTATTAGAGTTAAGGAAAGAAATAAATAGCACCATCTTAACTGCTGAGAATTTCAACAGCTCACTGACAGAACTAGACAGATTATCAAAGCAGAAAATCAACAAAGAAACACTGGACTTAAATGGGACTCTAGACCAAATGGACCTAACATATATTCACAGAATATTCTACCCCAAAACTACTGAATATACATTCTTCTCAGTAACACACGGGACATTCTCCAAGATTGATCACATTTTAGGTCACAAGATATGGCCAAAACAGGTCACAACAAACTCAGAAAAATCAAAATCATACCATGTATCTTCTCAGACCATAGTAGAATAAAACTAGAAATCAATCACAGGAGAAACACTTAAACTTACACAAAGTCATGGAAATTAAACAACCTGCTGCTAAATGATTATTGGGTCAAGAATGAAATTAAGATGGAAATCAAAAGATTCTTTGAACTGAACAACAAGGAAAAAAATAACGAAGGTCAGAGCAGAACTAAATAAAACGAAAAACAAATAAAAAATTACAAATGATCAGTAAAATAAAAAGTTCATTCTTTGAAAAGATAAATATAATTGAAAGACCTCTTGCTAGATTAACCAAGAACAGAAGAGAAAGGACCCAAATAAGCTCAATCATAAATGAAAAAGAAAATATTACAACTGATACCACAGAAATACAAAACATCATCCATCGAAAATCCCTATGCACATAAGCTAGAAAATGTAGAGGAAATGGACAAACACACAAACTCCCAGGACTCAATCAAGAAGAAATAGAACTCCTGAACAGACCAATAATGAGTAGTGAGATTGTAGCAGTAATAATAAACCTCCCCCCAAAAAAGCCCTGGACCAGATGGATTCACAGCTGAATTCTACCGGACCTTCAATGAAGAGCTGGTACCCATACTACATAAATTATTCCATAATATTGAAAAGGAGGGACTTCTCCTCAATTCATTCTATGAAGCCAGTACCACCTTGATACCAAATCCAGGGAAGGACACAACAACAACAACAAAAGAAAACTACAGACCAATATCCCTTATGAATATAGGTGCAAAAATTCTTAATAAAATACTAGTGAGCTGAATTCAGCAGCACATCAAAAAAATAATCCACCAGGACCAAGTGGATTTTATCCCAGGAATGCAAGGATGGTCCAACATACATAAATCAATAAATGCAATTCATCACATAAACAGAAGCAAAAACAAAGACCATATGATCATTTCAATAGACGTAGAAAAAGCATTTGATAAAATCCAGCACCCTTTCATGATAGAAACCATCAACAAACTAGGCATAGAAGGAACATATCTCAAAATTATAAAAGCCATACATGACAAACCCACAGCCAACATCATGCTGAATGGGGGAAAGTTGAAAACATTCTGCCTAAGAACTGGAATAAGACAAGGGTGCCCACTGTCACCACTACTGTTCAACATACTGCTGGAAGTCCTAGCCAGAGCAATCGGGCAAGAGAATGAAATAAAGGATATCCATATTGGGAAAGAGGAGGTCAAATTATTGCTCTTTGCTGATGACATGATCTTATACCTAGAAAACCTCAAAGACTCCACCAAAAGCCTCCTGGAATTGATAAATAAATTCAGCAAAGTCTCAGGATATAAAAGCCGTGTGCATAAAACAGTAGCATTTCTGTATATCACTAACAGTCAAGCTAAGAGTCAAATCAAAGACTCAGTACCATTCAAAACAGCTAAAAAGAGAATAAAATACCTAGGAATACACTTAACCAAGGAGGTGAAAGATCTCTACAAAGAGAACTACAAAACACTGAGGAAAGAAATCACAAAGGACACAAACAAATGGAAAAACATGCCATGCTCATGCATTGGCAGAATCAACATTGTTAAAATGTCTATACTACCCAAAGTGATTTACAGGTTCAATGAAATCCCCATCAAAATAACAACATCATAGTTCACAGATCTAGAAAAAAAAATTCTATACTTCCTCTGGAACCAGAAAAGAGCCCAAATAGCCAAAGCAATCTTAAGCAAAAAGAACAAATCTGGAGGGATCATATTACCAGACTTCAAACTATATTACAGGGCTATAGTAACAAAAACAGCATGGTATTGGTACAAAAATAGAGATATAGAACAATGGAACAAAAAAAATAATACAGTACCCAGATATAAAACCACCTACCTATAGCCAACTGATCTTTGACAAAGCAGACAACAATGTACACTGGGGAAAAGAAGCCCTATTCAATAAATGGTGCTGGGAAAATTGGATAGCCACATGCAGAAGAAGGAAATAAGACTTCTATCTCTCACCACTCATAAAAATTAATTCAAGATAGATAAAAGACTTAAATATAAGGCATGAAACAATAAGAATTCTAATGGAAAATGTAGGAAAACCTCTTCTAGATATAGGCCTAGGCAAAGAATTTATGAAGAAGACCCCAATGGCAATCACAGCAACAACAAAAATAAATAAATGGGATTTGGTTAAACTAAAAAGCTTCTGCACACCTAAGGAAACAATCAACACAGCAAATAGACAACCTACAGAATGGGAGAAAATATTCACAACCTATAAATCTGATAAAGGGCTAATATCAAGAATCTATAAAGAACTCAAATAGCAAGGACAAAACAAACAACCTCATTAAAAGTGGGCAAAAGACATGAACAGAAGCTTTTTAAAAGAAGATAGACAAATGGTCAATAAACATAAGAAAAAATGCTCAACATCACTAATCATTGGAGAAAGGCAAATAAAAATCACAATAAGATACCTGCTTACCCCAGTTAGAATGGCTTTTATTATAAAGTCCTAAAACAACAGATGCTGGTGTGGATGCAGAGAGAAAGGAACGCTTGTATAGCATTGGTGGGACTGCAAATTAGTACAACCTCTATAGAAAACAGTTTGGACATTCCTCAAAGAATTAAATGTAGACCTACCATTTGATCCCACTACCGGGTAGTTACTCAAAGGAAAAGAAGTCTTTCTATCAAAAATACACCTGCACTTGAATGTTTATGGCAGTACAATTCACAATTGCAAAGATGTGGAATCAACCCAGGTGCCCATCGATTCATGAGTGGATTAATAAAATGTGGTATATGTATACCATGGAACACTACTCAGCCATATAAAAGGATGAATTGATGCCTTTTGTGACAATTTGGATGGAACTGGAGACTATTCTCCTAAGTGAAGTATCTCAAGAAAACAAATACCACATGTACTCATTATTAAATTGGAACTATCCAATGAGCACACATGTACACAGAGGAAAGTAAAACTCAGTGGAAATCAAGCAGGGGGAAGGGGTGCAGAGGGGAGGGGCAAACACTTACCTATTGGGTACAATGAAAATTATTTGGGTGATGGGCACACCTATAGATGTGACTCAAGCATTACAAAAGTGATCCATGTAACCCAAAACATTTACACGTTTTTAATATTTTGAAAAAAAAAATAATGGCTAAACTAGAAATCTCTGAACTGGGGAGTTCTACTGTAAATCCCAGAACCACTTGAGCTGTACTGTGTAGTTATGCCAAATGATGTGAATTTATGAACAGACCTGTTAGGAATAGACATTTTCTTTGACCAGAATGGATTTTTTATTTTGCATTTAATTGCATTCAAGGTTGCTGTATTCTTTTACAGGCTCTTTATACTTAAGGTAAATGTTCATGATCTGATCTCATGTAGGCCTTCAGTGCTGCCTGAGGACTTCCTATTTCTCTTTGTTGTATTCTTCACATTCTATGCAATAGTCATTTCAAACTCTCTTCACAATGCTGAAACTCCAATTCCACTATCCCCTCACTTTCAGAAGAAAAACTTGCCTCAGAAAGAGATACGGACAGACAGATGGATGGAGGTAAAACAAAAAAAAAACACCAAAACAAAACACAGGACATAAAGCAAAACGTCCTCAACTTCCTGATATTAAATTTACCCACCTACTTGTACCTGGACCAATCTATCTTAGCTATTCCAGTGCCTACATCCCATCTGTCATCTGGACCTCATCCCCTCATTTCTCCAAGAATCCCTTATTATTGGACACTTGGGCTGTTTCCAATGTTTCCCTACACTAAAAACACAACGCTTGATAAACTGCATCGTAATAAACCCTTGGCTGCTTGTCCAGTTTTTCCTCAGGATAAATGATTGAAAGTACAATTGCTGGATCAAAAGGTGTGCACTCTTCGATTGCTTTGGGTTACCAAGTTACCAAGTTCTAATACGTGCTCCCACTATTTTATGGGAAGTACACTGCCTGTTTTTCTGAACTCTTACCAACACTGACTATCATTCTTTTTAATCATCTAATTTGTTAGGCCAAAGTGGCATCTCATTACTTTAATTTGCATCCTTATTGATTGTCCGAGCAAATGATAAATTTTGTCTTGTTCATGGCCATTTTTTCAGTGCTTCGATAGTGCTGGGCACATTGAGACAATGAATAAACAGTCGTTGAGTAAAAAAAATCAACTTTGAGTAAAAAGAACCAACCATATGGCAGGTTCTGGGCTAGGTGTGAAATAAAATTGTAATATGACTGAAGTTAAGTATTTTTTCATATGCTTATTGACCACTTACAGTCTCTCTTCTTTTTGGTGACTTG
>NW_012133857.1:4001053-4081853 GCF_000956105.1 Propithecus coquereli | reverse complement strand
TCTCGCTCTTGCTCAGGCTGGTCTTGAACTCCTGAGCTCAAACAATCCGCCCGCCTCGGCCTCCCAGAGTGCTAGGATTACAGGCATGAGCCACCGCGCCCAGCCGGTTCTATGAGTTTTGACAAGTGTGTGGAGTTGTGTAGCCACCACTAAATCAAGATATAGAATAATTCCATCACACTAAAAAAAATTGCCTTATGTCTCACTTTGAATCAATCTTCCCCCCACCCCATTGTCTTGCAACCACTGATATTTTTTTTTGTCCTCATAGCTTTTCCTTTTCCAGAATGTTATACAAATGGGCAATATGTAACTTGTAGAATCTTTTTTTGACCTCAGCATAAAGCTTTTGAGATTCTCAATGTCATTGCACCTCTAAGTGATTCATTTCTTTTCACTGCCAAGTAGTATTCCACTGTATGAATGTAACAGTGTGTCCATTAACCAAATGATGAGCATTGGGGTTGTTTCTGGTTTTTGGAGATCATAAACAGAGCTGTCATAAACATTCCCAATCCATTGTGTGTGTGTATCTGTGTATGTGGATATAGTTCTTCATTTCTATTTGGTAAATACTTAAGAGTGAGATTGTTGGGTTGTAGGCCAAGTGTATGTTCAACACTGTGTATACTTTTGCTGGTATTATAAATAGGATTTTCCCTTTATATTTTCTGAGAGGTTACTGCTGGTACATATGAAATCTTTGCTTGCATAGTACTCTTTTGTGATAGGTTACTCTGCCAAACTCATTATTTCTAATAATCTTTTTAGTTGATTTTATTATCTTAATTCAGAAATCTAAAGTCAGTAATATATCATTGCAATTTTTTCTTCTACCCAATATTGGTAACTTTTATTTCTTGTCTTATTGCATTGGTGAGAATGCCAGACCAATGTTGAATAATAAAACAATAGAAGGAAGACAACTTTGTCTTCTTTTTGTCAATAGTTATTTTTTAACTTGGGGTGTATGGATGGGCTTTATGTGATCTGTGACTCTCCAATTCCATCCATATCATTTTAATTTTTTACACTTTATGGAGAGAGGGTTCATAATGTTTATCAAATTCATTGAAAGGTCTGCAACCCACTGAAGGCTACCAGCCGCTGCTGTGAAGTTTTTATCTTCCTATTTTATCAGAAACAGTTGTTCAATTTTATTAGCTGTTATTTTGAATTTATTCTTCATTCAATATTTATGAATTTCTTACTATACGTCTGACTTCAAGCTAAGAATTTAATGAAATAATCATGTTTTCCCCTCCTTAACCTGTAAATATAATGAAAAACATTAATAGATTTCCTAAAATTGATATTATTACATTCCTAGACTGAATCCTACTTGGCTGCTGTAAATTTTTATTTTAATATGTAGTTGAAAACAATTTGCTAACATGTTGAGAATCTTTGAATGTTTATTCATAAGTTAATACGTGAATTTTTGATGTGCGTGATTTTTGCATCAGATTCAGACCTAGGCTTTAATTAAATAAAACAATCTGGAATGTTTTCTCTTTTTTTAAATGCTCAAGAATAGTTTACATAGTATGGGAGTAATTAGCACCATGAATGTTTGATAGATTTCATTGCCAAAGATACCCGAGACTAGCTTCTTTCTGAGGAATAATTCTTTGACCACTTTGCCAATTTCTTCCATGGTCTGTTCAGGTTTTATAATCCTTTTAGAATCAGTTTTGCTCACTTAATTCTTTAGAAACAATCAATATTTTCTAAATAATTACCTAGCATTCATCTATGATTTAAAACAAATCTTAAGGCCATATATATTTATTATTTTTTAAACATGTACATGTTATTTTAACAAAATACTTACTTATGTAAAAGCATTTACAAATTCATCTCTTTGTCATGTATTTCTTTGATCAATAATGAAATATTATGATGTTCATGTTTTTGACATTTAAAATGAGTTATCATCCAGAAAAAAAATCTGGTGTTTCATTGTAGTGTTTTGAAATGGCTATTTTTCATTATATTATAGAATTATCTTTCTATTCCACTGAGAGATTCCCCCGTCCCAATGGAATATGTGTTGATTATTTCCAAGGGCTATTTTGACATTAGTTGAGATTATTGTGTGCTTTAAAAAAAGAGTACTTACTAAATGATTTGTTATAACTGTGGGGATTCCTGGTATTTCCTTTTTCTTGCATTCTCAGAAAAAATATATTAGTTGTGACATGTGAGTCTCTAAATATCGCAAAATTCAGTTTTCTAGTATTTTCTTTAGGATTTTGGTATTTGTGTTTGTAGGACAGACTGTTATATGTATTTTTCCATCTCTGGTTTTTGTATTCTCACCACCCAGAAATGTTTTCCAAGAGTGCAATCTCTCCTATTCTACAGAGCTTCAGACACACAGTATCTTGCTTCCTCTCCCCTCTCCCCACCCATGGTCCTGCCTCCCCAGGGCATCTTACTTTTGGGCTTCTGTGGACCAAGAGCTCTGAACTGGTGCCTTGTTTTCAAGACCTTTATACTCACAACCTTCTAGAGAGCAATTCTGCTTTTCTCTCTTCAAACCATATCTGTCCTGTGTCTCATTGTTCTGCTGTGGCTGGGGTGATATCTTTTTCCTGGCTTTCTAGGTAACGCCTGCCTTTTACAGAGGCTTGAAGGAATGTGTGCATTGGAGTTCTGGACAATCTTTCTCTAGCACTCAGTTCATCTTTTCCCTAGAGAGGAAGCTATTCTACAGAAGCCCCTGTGCTCCAGGAGACCTCCTAGAACTCTGCCTTCCCAGCCTGGCAGGCCCCATTCCCCACAGAACACAGCTGTAGGAAGGAATGGTGCCAATGAGAGCACGAGTGAAATGAAACCTCCTCACCTGTTCAAGCACTGTGGCTAAGAGCTGTAGCTCTAAGTGGACAGCTAAAGCTTCTCTTTTTTCCTAGGGCAGCGTTTAAATAGAAAGTTGGAAAAGAGGTATTAATTCTTCAACAGCTATAAGGTGTAGCTTGGAAGTTACAAGTCAGCATCTAATACTATATTCACTCTAGCAGCAAGTGAAGATGAAGACACTCTTCTGGAATAAAATGCTCCCTGAGATGAAAGGCACTGTGTCCTCATGTGAATGATGAATTATTTTATGAGGGTGAGATACATGTGGACAATAATACTTGACTTTATGTTAACACCATGACATCAACAAAAATTTTTTCACAAGCACATTAAACTTGAGAAACCCAAGGCTCTGGGTTTTCTCAGAAAACAGTCAATAAATCTGTCTCCTTCACCATTGACTAGGATTGTGTTTCCATGTGCCCTGACTTTAGTAATTGGGAAGCAGCCATTAAAAGATGCACAAATTAATCTCTTGTTTGGGAGGAAAAACATTTATTAGTTTAGAGAAGTCCCAGTACTTTGATGAGACTCATTCTATGAAACTATAAATATGGGCGATGTTGCTGGTTGGTGACTCACTTGTAAAAATAAAGCACAATGGTTCAGCTACTTGTGATAATTAATAAACAAAGACACTTTAAATAAAAATGCTTTAAGGGTACTATGTGTACAAATTTGACTACAGTGAAAGAATTTGCTAATTTGGGCCTTCAATAAACATTCATGTTTCAAAAGTTTGACACTTAGGACATCTTTTGTCATATAAACAGTATTGTAAATGGTACTTACGTTAGGAAACAAAAACCTATTTAATCTATCACATATCTAGAACCTTGGAATTTTGGAGCTAGAAGGGACCTTTCCACCAGGCCTGGAAAGATTAGGGAGTTTGTGGGAGACTTGGCCCCTGCATGTTGTCTCCAGATTCAGGCCAGAAATCCTTGGCCCTTCTTGCATTTTTAGGAGCGGGGCATCTGCATCCCTAAAGACAAAAGGAATCATTTCAGCCAGGACTTTCCTCCAGAACCATGAGCATGGCCACCTGCCCAGTGGTGGAGGAGAAACAAGTGCTCCTTCCACAGCTCTGAGGACCACATGGTTTGGAAGGCTGACGACAGGTCTGGAGGAACCGAGTTGCCACTTACAGAAGAAACAAGACCCTTTGGTAATCTAGTTCCCAAGAGGATTTTGGATTGGTCCCAAGCTCATTCATCAGCTAGTTAAAATTCAGATGGCATTGACCATCCTTAAATCATCCAAATATCCAGTCCAAGGGAGACATTTAACCTAAGTGTAGGGATAAGTTTGTCTACCCAAAGGTCTGAATCCAATCAAAAAAAAGTAAAAATGGCTCTTCTGTGGCTGGACAGGATTCTGAAGGCCCAGTTCCTAGATGGGATGTTATACTGAGGACACTGAGCTGCTACTGTTATCACTGTGTCTGTGAGCGCACACACCTTCCTCTGCTCCGGCTCCCTGACAGCAGGGACAGTGGTGGAGGCCTGGCTGAGCTCCCCTCTGTCTGGTGCAAGGCTTCTGGGTGGGATAACGGCCATCAGAAGCCCTTTGGTGTGTGGATTTTCTCACCACTTATTCACAATACTGAAGTGAGTACTTGTGATTTGGGAATGCTACATTTTCTCCTGTTTGGTTACTTCTTAGTCTGGGCTCCCCCTGAAGCTGACCCTGAGACAAGGATTTGAGTGCATGTGGTTTATTTGGAAGGCAATTCCAGGAAACAGTGGCAGAGGAACAGGGAAGTAAGGCAGGTGGCCATGCTCATGGTTCTGGAGGAAAGTCCTGGCTGAAATGATTCCTTTTGTCTTTAGGGATGCAGATGCCCCACTCCTAAACCACTCCTTGACCCTGAGACAAGGATTTGAGTGCATGTGGTTTATTTGGAAGGCAATTTCAGGAAACAGTGGCAGAGGAACAGGGAAAGGAAGGGAATCAGTAAAGCCTGTCTTAGCAAGCTATTTATCACTGTGGCTGGCGGGAGCTAATCTACTGGGGAATTCGGGGAGTCAATGCACGGCTAGTGCCTCAGAGTTACCACACCAACTGGAGGCAAAGGAGCTGGGATATTTACACCATCCCCATCAGTCACTGGTTACAGCTGCTCCTAGGAGTGCTATTTCTTCAGTACTTCCAGCTGGTCTCTTGCACAGAAAGAGAAGCTCCTGCTGCTCAGAGAAGGTGCTCATGCAGTTGACTGGAGCCAGTGGGCATTACCAAGGTAAAGAGATAGGGATAGAGCAGCAGCAGTTTCTGGAATAGTCACATTAGCCCAGATCCACTCCCCAATCAAGGGGTGTGTGTACATGTGTGTGTGTGTGTGTGTTTGCATGCATGCATGTGTGTTATACCAACTAGTAGTGGTTGGATCATGAGGATGTCAAAGTTACTCGGATCCTGAAGGTGACAACCTGGGGGTCTGATATAGTGTTTTCCTACTTATGTTCTGCATAGCATCAAGGAGCACCAAACGTGGTTACAGAACTACAGTTTGACACTGCAAGTGTTGATTGGGAATTGGCACTACGCTCTTCCTTCAGTACCCCCAGATGGATGTTATTTCATGACAGTGAAGTTTGTTTTCTTTGAGATTGTTAAAAGGGATACAATAATTAAGATTTGCTGGGCTCCTGCTATGTGCTAAACCCTACATTTCATAATTCAATCCTCACAACTCTATAAAGGAGTATGATTATCCCCATTTTACAAATGAGGCCAAATGTATTTATTCAATCAATAATGAAAACCTGGGCTGGATCCTAGGGATCAATTAAAAACCAAGACAGACATGAGCCTGTCAACATGCTGAGAGCAAGCACAGGGACTGCTTGGGATGCCGAGTGCAGAAAGACTGGGTGCCGGGGAGGCAGTGGCAGGCAGGGCCTGGAGGGACAGGAGACCAGTTAGGAGGTGGGGTAGAGTAAGCAGGCAAGAAATGACATTGGCTTGTTCTAAGGAGTGGCAGCGAGTTAAGACATTAACTAAAGTCCACAGAGTTTGCAAACTGCATGTTTGTGTTTCAAACTCAGTCTAATTCTAAAACTTACCTCTATACTCTTCTGTTTTAAAATAATATTCAATCTGTAAACCTATATTTCTGTTTTCCTTTAACCAGAGTAGTCCATGCCTGAAGGGGAAAATATATTATCTTTTGTGTTTGCTATATGGATTTTTATATGCAAAAAGAGATATCTGGTTGAATATTTAATTCACTGATTCATGGTAGGCTGGGGGGCAAGACTTGAAATTTGAGAAGCTGATGCATTTGGGAGTCTGAATAAAGTCAAGTCTCTTAATTTCCTGCTCAGTGAGGGTTTGGGTCAGGATGGGGAGCTTGTCCGAGTCCCCAGGATTTTTCCCAGTGGCTCCTCCTTTCCCTGCTCACATTCTGCCCAGGAGAGAACATGCAGGTGGTGTCTGTGCCTCCGGGAGGTTGTTCCCTGCAGGCTGATGAAGGGTGGCAGTGCATGACTCATCACAGCCTGGCATGCCGCTGGTACAGCGTGAGTTTTTAGAGCCTTGGGACCATCAGGCAGCAAAGCCGGCAGGACATAGAGCCATTGTAAGAAATAATGTGATGTTCTTCAGTTACCATCTGGCTTTTGGCTTTAGCATAAAATGTGACTATAATGTGGCATCAGTTCAAGTAACAGAGCCCTTTACCACTGAGGAAACAAGTTGGAGTCTACATCCCGGCGAGGGCTGCCTGTGGGAACCAAGCTGCACTCTCCAACCCACAGACATGCCAGGGGAAAGCTTTATGGATGAGGACACGATGGCTGTGGAGAGGGGGCTGGGGACGAGTAAAAGGCAGAGTCCAAGGTGTTGGAAGGTTCAGGGGCTCCTTCATGGATGACAGCCCCATTTCCCTTGGGCCTGGCTGCTCCACAGTACCCCAGCTCAGCTGCTGAGCACACGAAGGGGGCTCACTCACCCGTGCATGAACTTGGTAGCTTGTATGGTATATAGGTTTTTCTCTACCAGAATCATCACTTGAAAGATGAAATAGAATCTTTCATACCGAGTGTATCACAAGTGCAAAGAAATCTAGATATTGGCAGACAAAACCTTATCTGAGCTCCAGAAGAGGCAGCTCATTGTAAAGGAAGGAGCCTGTGATTTGAGGCCAAGCAGGTTGGTGATGCAGCCTCAGCTCTGAAACTTACTAGCTGTGGGCCTCGGGTTAAGTACTTTAATGACTCAGCCTCAGTTTGCTCATGTGCAAAGATGAGCTGCATCTATTTGAAAGGGTTATTTAATGAGCTAATTAACACATATAAAGCACCAGGCACAGAGGGGACACTCAACAAATCTTAGTTTTTTCCCTTCCATTGGAGGTAGGTAGGGATGTCCTGACTCTAAAGTGGCAAGTGTAGCACAAATGTGCTTTGACAAGCTGCAGAGGAAACCCAGGCACATGCCACAGGACAATGGGCAGAGCACTGATGGGGTAAGCGGGTATGAGATTCCTTTCTGCCAGGGTGGGTCTATCTTCTGTAGTTTTCAAACTGTGTCCCTTGAACTCAGGGGCCAGCTAGGGACAGGAGAAGGAGAGGAGCAGTGGCTGGGGCTTTGCGGACCCTAGGACATCAATGCTTTTATCCGTTTGAAACACTGGGATTCCATATAAGGAAAGGATTCTGAGGCTAAAACAAATAAGCAACCCAAAATCTGAAAACTGCAGAGATAAACAATCCAGAAGGCCACTTTGAACACAAGGACCCTATGGAACAAAGCCTCATCATTGATTAAAGAAGGGATTGGCTAGATGACCTCAGTTTATGGGCGAAATTCTTCAGGGAGTGAATGGGGTGGGACATAACACTGCTCTTTACCAATGAGAAAGATCAGGGGTATTAACAGAAGTGAAGCAGGGAGCTACCTTGGTAAAGGCTAGTAGAAGCAGATAAGAGGTGCTGGGAGCCTTCCAGGATATGTGTGGTACTGTTTCCTGATTGTACCATCCAGCAGGATCAAGAAGGGTTCTCTTGGGCTCTCCCAAGTGCACAGGGATGGACATTTCAGGGAGAGCTCTTTGGGGACCCAGCACATCTCTGCACAAATAGAGAACCTTTCCCCAACACCCCAGCTGCAGAAGCGCGAGCCATCTCCGGTGTTTTCACAGCCCTTACCTTCTTCAGCTCTTCCTGGACACTCTGGCTGTTGTCCTCAGAGGACAGACTTTCCTTCTGGTTCTCAGATTCTGTCTTGGGTTCGGACTCCTGATCCTCCCCTGAAGAAGTCTCCTTTTCACTCATTTTCATTGCTAACTCGTACAACCTGTTTCGCAGTTTCTCCTCCGTGGTGTCCGTGGGAGTCTGAGGGTGCCGAGCCTCATTGCTGACGTCAGCTTCCGATAAATCACCCGACACCTAAACGACAGCCAGAGTCACAAGATGAGGACCCCTCTGCCGCAGTCATGATGCTGCTTCCTCCAATAACCTCTGAGTAAAGGAACAGATAGTCCAAGACAGTCTTACCGGGTCTGCTTTCTCTTTCGGTAGATTTTTACTTTTACTTTCTCAAATGCATGCATTTTAACACTTTGTTAAAGGGTTTAGGCAGGTGAGGATCTGCACTCAGAAAAGTGTTTGAACTCATTCAGTTTTTTTCATTTACAGAATACTCACTGAGCTCCCACCACCCGCAGCACTGTGCCAGTGCTGACACGAAACCTGGCCGGCTCTTGCCCAGGTCAGCCCTAGTGGAGGAGACACACTAAACCTTTACATACTAACTTAAAAAAAATTGATACATAATTGTACAAATTTATGGGGTACCTGTGATATTTTGATACATGCATACAATGTGTGAAGGTCAAATCAGGGTAATCAGGGTATCCATCACCTCAAACATTTATTCTTTGTATTGGGAACATTCCAAATCTAGCTATTTTGAAATATACAATAAATTGTTAATTATAGTCACCCTATTGTGCTATTGAACACTAGAACTTATTCCTTCTATCTAACTGTATTTTTGTAACCAATAACTGACAGGGTAGGGGGACAGGGGGATGAAGACAGGTTGGGTACATAGTAATTTTTCACTGTGGTTAAGTGCAGAGTAGATGAATGTGTATGTGTGTGTGTGTGTGTGGGCAGGGGGTTCTGACAGCCCCCAAACAAGCACTTGATGAGAGGGGTTGGGGATTTGAGAAGGCTTTCCTGAGAAGTGATGTTTGGGTTGAGAGTCAAAGTGTAACATTCACCTAGCTGAAAGGGAGAGAGAGGGAAGAAGAATATTTTACGCAAAAGACAGGGACTTTGAGATGGTGAAAGGTCCTTGCACACATGTAAGAAATATTGTGTGACATTGCCTTAATAATTACAGTTTCCGCTTAGTAATTACATCTCCTGCTCTTACTATCCATTTAGTGATATCTCCTAAACTCCTTCTATGAGTGAGGGCCTTACCAGGCCCGGGGCACTCCAGGAAGACACAGAGATTGTAATTCTTACTCTATTCCTGACCTTCAGTTGGACAGATGTGTATTGAAATGTTAACATGTACATCACATGGCATATAATCAGGGCCCACTGAACCCAATTTTAATTTTTGAGTTTCCTCTTGGAGTTGTTCTATTTGTAGGGCTTGATATTTCATAGCTTTTATTCTCTTAGAGGGCTCCCAAGAATAAAGAGAAAACTTTCTTATTTTTTAAATGAAATAAAGTTCATTATATTTTGTATTAACATATGGGTTCATCAGACCTTTTGATGTATCTAAGATAAATGATGGGCTTTTTGTGATCTTATGTTTCCTACCATTTGAAACATTTTGCTATTTCATCATCTGGGAATTATTTTACATCATTACTCACCAATTATTCCAAATTACACTAAAAGAGACTATAATAATACATCGAATAATAGAATTGTCTAGAAGGATGATTCAATAGTGAAATAAATCATCACCATTTTGAATCTGCTTTTAGCTTTCACTGCACACAATTACAAATTCAAAATTTATAATGGCAAAGAGAAGAAAACTGACAGAGAACATTTCACAATTATTAGATGACTCAGAAGGTGCTTTCAAAGAGGAGGACAGCCCTCTAGATTCTAATGGTGATGGTGAAATTGATTGTATTAGTGAAATCTCAGACGAAGAGTCCTCAGATGACAGTGTCCTAGGTGAATTTTCTCAAACTCAAGAATTGATGGTAAATATTATCAACAATATTGATAAGAATAAAAAAGAAAGTTGGTATTTTCATCCAGTTAGTCATTAAACAAGAAGGGCTTTATCACGCAATATTATGCAACAAGAATCTGGACTATCCTATTTGCTAAAAAGATGTATGACAGGGTCTTTCATCCTTTGTGTTTGTGCATCAAATTTACTTGACATAGTTTGTAATTGGATAAATTCCGAAGGCAGATGCCTACCCAAAGGTGATTATAAGGAAGTAGATGAAATAGAAATGAAAAAAAAAGGACTGAATTATTAGAAGAAAAAGGATCTATTGGAAATGACTTATTTTTCCTTGTCCTGAGTGAGAATCAATAGTGAGGGCTTCCTGAGGAGTACCCCGTGTTTCCAGCATGCTTGAGAAGAAGGAATTCCTTTGCCTGGGAGGCAGGGACAGTCCACAGGAAGAATGGCCTCTGAGCAGGTTCTTGAAAGATGAGGAACATTTTAATATGTAGTCAGGGGACAGGCATTTTTGATGAGGAAGCAGCAGGACCAATAAGACCCAGGTACGTGAAACCATGTGCCATAGTTAGAGGACTAAGGCCCAGAAGTGGGGAGGGTGGGGAGCTTGGGGGTATGGAGAAATCAGGCCTGGGTCAGACTGCGGAGGGTTAAACATCAGCCCAAGGAACGGGGCTTTATCTGTCAAGTATTTTAATAGTTTTTTTTGCTACTGTTTGTATGCACTAAATTAGCCAGGAAGTCAGCAACTGGCTACAAACTCATACCTGCTGACCTTCCCTTATCATTTCCACTCAGTAGATTTAACACACTGAACTGTCAATTCATCTTAATTCTAGTTTGCTTTGCTTTAGCTTTGGCCTAATTATTCCTAGAATATACAGACTGTGAAACGCCAATTTATAAGGCTAAAATAGTTCATCCAAAAGAGGACACGTGCTTAACATGATCAGTCCATGTTTCATATCTATTTATTTAGCACATGAGAAATTATGAAGAATTGCTGTGATTCAGTTCATATTCAGCAAGCAGGTTTTGAGCACCTACTATGTGCCCAGCCTCATGCTGGCCACCGGGGCTCACAGGTGGATAACACTGTTCCTGCCCTGGTGAGTTCACAGTGCAGTGGAGAGTGGAACATCTAATCAGACCACTGTGACAATGGGGAAAAACACACGCATACGAGGGTTTGATGAGATTCAGAGGAGGGGCCCTCGCCTGGTTGGTTGGGGTGAATGTTGTCAGGAAGGGAAATTAGAACAGGTAATACTAAGCAAATCTTAAAGAATGGAATCCTAAAGATTGTTAAGACATATGTCAAGTTTAGTTGCGTGGCAAGAATCATGTTAACGCTAAGCGATGGTCCTAGAGTCCACAGCAGTCTAATCATATGCACACAGATCAGACTCCCAGGAAATGTGATACCATAAGCATAACTGGACCCATCATTATTAAAAGCCACCAGAATTTCAAAAATAACTTAGTAATATTTGGCCATATAATACTTATCAAGTAGATTAACAAATATGTACATCTCCAGAGAAAGTAGATATGTTTTCAGCCTGAAAAGTGTTAAGCAATCCCTGCCCTATGTTATAAACACACATTTTCTTTTCTCTTATGCTGATTTTAATGTCCATCTCCATGACAGCTAGGACAATAAATGCTAAGTTGGGATCTTGACTAACATGGGCTCCACGGATGGGGCTCCGTGGATCCCTGGCACTGTTCGCAAACTTTGGTATGCACATACACTTTTCTGGGGATGGGGGCGGGGGGGGGGAGCGGGTAATGGTTTTCATCAGATTTTCACAAGGGATCCAAGTCCCCTAAGTGCTAAGAAATACTGATAAGAGTAACTCTACTTCCTAGTAAGACAGGCAGTAAGAAACGGGTACATGTTACTTGAACAGGGAATGGGAAACTTCCAGCTGAATTCAGAGGAAGGGGGAGTAAAGCGTTTGGTTTCTAGAGCCCGTTGGGGACTCAGAGTTGAGAGAACAGAAGGGTGCTGCTGAATCTCCAGCCTGAAGAATATGTTCTACTTCAAAGCGACCCTGAACATCAAAACAACTTCACTCGAACACTAAGCATACACAGTATGTTGGACAGTGACTCAAGCAGGTCGCTGAGAAGATTACGTGTTTTTCCCTTTCTAGTCTCCTATCTGATGGAATTAGACTATGCCATTTGTTGAAAGGGCAGCAACTTATTCCCCAGAATTATGACAATCCCATACAAAGTGTCTGGAAAATTGCTAGCCTGGGCTTTTCAGGCCGATGTTTACATGAGGAACAGGCAGAATTTAAGACATGCTTATTTTCATACAGACCACAATTGGTCTGTCACTTTGAGGAGAAATCTGTCAGAAATAAAGCAGCACTAACAGTGGGTTTCATCCTTGCTTTTCCTTTGGGTTGTGATGGGGGCAGACTCTTTTGTGCAACCCATGAACTTGAGCATGATTCAGAACCTGGGCCTCGAGCCAGCTGAGAGTCAGAATCAGCAGGGAGGGTTTCTTGGCGGCCCTGGGAGGACGTTCAGGGCAGGGGCTGGGGTGGAGGGACTGAGGTGTGTTCCAGACCCCTTTTTTTTCACTGGCTTCTAATGATTTGCTGTCCATTTCGAGTGAGTTGGGTTTGGGTGCCTGCCATACGGAATAGAGAGCTCAACATTTTCTTTCTTGGAGTTGACATAATTTTATTGCTACATATAAATAAAGGCTTTAATGATAGCCCTGCTATTTAAGATCTGCCCCACAGGAGGCCCAAAAGAATTTAGCTCCTGCAATGCTAAAGTAATCATTTTTAGTGGCTGATCCTTAATATCCACAAGACTCCTGGTTACAAATCCTATACAGAGAGGCCCCCTAGGCTCTAAAACCTCCCTGACATTGGATATAAAATTTTGTTGTGTTTATTCATATTTTTCCCTCCTTTGGAAGAAAACCTAGCATATTCATTAGGTTTTCAAAAGGGCCTATAGCAAAAAAATATATATATTTATATATATTAATATTTAAGAAACACTATTATTCAGCAAGTGTTTCGCTTTCTAGACATGTTCTCTGCAACTGGTTTATCTTGGAAGGTACCTCAAGCAATTCGCATGCTCCCTGGGAATCACTTGACAGACACTTGACTGTGATTTTTCTTCTGCTGAGTTCCAGGTTATTTTTTGTGCTCGTTTAGGCTGCTGTGGAAGTGGGAGAAAGAAGCAAGGGATGGGGCAGCCTTGCCTCGGTTAGAACAGCTCCATTTTCAGCCATATTACTATTTACCTTCTCTTTAGATTTCATTTACGGAAAGGCTACATGCCTAAAAATATTTGAAAATCAGTCATAGAGGATTCAGAGGCAGAGGGAAATGATCGTTCCTTGGTCTGTGTACTGTAGGGAATTAAAATACAAATTTTAAGCAGATTTTAAGGCTTTTCCTTGGAATTTTCTCTTGGCACACTTCAGAGGTCAGTGTGCCTGTTGGGAGCCTCAATGTTCGCAGGGGGGGTGTCTCTACTACTCCCAACTCAGCTTTCTGCCAACATGCATGGTCTTGCAAGCACTTGTCAGAGAGCATTCCCTGAATTCAGAGCTCCATGATACTCATGAAACAGGGCTTGGAGAGGCAGCTGTCCCTCCTCTACATATCCCCCCGACTTGACTGAACTGTGCCTGCTATGATGCATTGGTCTACACTGAGTGACATGAGAAGCAGCCCCTAAAATATGTGTTTACCGGAAGCAGTTTATAGCAGAAGGTGCTATATTCTGAATCCTTTCCACAAGGATCCACAAGATAAATTTCTCTTGGATCTCAGCTCCAAGAGCAGCATCCTTTAAACAGGAGGTTTATTGTTCTATGGGAGCTTCCACGACTTGGGAAACTGCTGATTTCACCCTCCTTCTATTGTATTCTAGAAACTTAGAGCCAAATTTTTGGTATCTCGAGCCTAGGATTAAGACCTCATTGCATCCATTTTGTGAACGAATGTTATTCCTGGCTTCAACTTATTTTCCTACCCTGGTTTTACCTTTGTCCTACTTTATTTCTCTCCTGTTCATATTTATGTAAACCATTTAAAATTATTTCTGGAGCAAGGCATAAACATATTAAATAGAGGAATATTTACAGATTATTAGTTATAAAGAATTGGTAGCATCTCAATATGGCAAGAAACTTAATACATTTTTAAAGAATAATTAGAACCTAGAATGCTAGACAGGGGCAAATTTATTCCGAGAAAACAAGTTTCACTAATGAGTACAACCAAAAATGAAACACTAGAGGAAACTAAAATAGCAGCCTCCTGCAATCCTGAAGTCTCAATCAACAAAAAAATTAATCAGCAGGTTTCCATTTTAACATGGCATCTGGCAAACATCTCTCATACAAATTTTCCACCAAAATTGTGTGGGAAGACACAGAAAAAGATGAAAACTCACAAAGCTAAAAAGCCATGGAAGTCAGCTTGTTGTCAGTCAATGATAGGAAAATTTTTTATTAAATACAAGGCTCATGGAAATTGACTGAAAAAATCCATCTGGAGATCCATCCACTCCCTCTTCTGAATAGTCAGAATAATTATTGACCCTCCTGTCAGTATTCTTTTAACCTCAAATCTTGATCCAGAAATGTAAGATAAACGTTCACCAAAAAACAAAATAAAACAAACAAAAGCACAACAGCTGAGCCTTCTATTGTGGTGGTGGGACTTTCTAAGCATCCAAGCATAAGCCCTACTCCTCAGTGCCTCCCTGTTTTATAGCCAGTTGGAAAATGTACCTACCCAAAAAACATTTAGGTGGGTGCAAGGAAGACTAGCCATGATACCATGCTGCATTCTGGGTGGTGTTGTCATTAAGCATAATCCTGGGGCAGAGGCTACAAAAACCATGCAAAATGTACAAGGGTGTTTGTTGTTTTCCATTCATTCATTCATTCTATGTATATTCAGTACTGTGGGTAGGTTCTTAGACATCTGATCAAAGAGATACAGAGCAAGGCAATAGAAGTAGGAAAAATCTCCTGCTTAGCTTAAGCTAGCAGAGTGGAAATGATTCAAATATGGTAGATATTGGCAAACAATGGGGGTGGAGATAGCATTATCCTCATTCAAGAACTATTAATAGAAAAAGCTAACATGGAACCCACAGAATACTACTGCAGAGCAAAGGAAACCAAAGTTAGCCCGAAGGTGTCCCGTGAATTTTACTAGCAACCAGGACACAACGTCTGATAGCAATTTCACATTCTTATTAGGGAGTAATAATACAGAGTTTCAATGAAGAGGTGTAAAAAGTTCTAAGGGCTAAGCACTTAGACTAAAAAACTATAGGGTAAGATGAAATGGAGGTAAGACAAAAGACCGCAGAAGAATTGAAAACATAGCAGCAGGATTAGACCTGCATTTGAAGATGGCAACAGGAGAATTAACATTGGGAAATCAAATAAGTGACGTGGAGGACAAACTTCAAAAAGTGTCGCAGAAGGCTGAGGAAAAGAGCACAGTGGGAAAACAGTAAGAGAAGATGACAGATATGATCTCTGAGTCAGCGGGTGGAAGCAGAAAAGAACCGGCTATCTGAAAGGTAGCTTTGTCTGTGTGATGCTATGCATGAGAAACTATTAATGTGATAACTGGAACAGAGTTTATAAAAAGATTATGAAAATCAGTGTCCAGTCGGTTATTCAGCATTATACAGTTATACCATTTCTTGATTAGACCTAAGGTGTTCTCAGTAAATATAAATCAATAAAAAGTATTACATGACAAAAAAAAAGATGATGACAGACACAGAAGACACAGGATAGAGATTCAACATAAATTGTGGGTGGTCTGAAGGAAGTAATAATCAAAATGACAGAAGAATACGCTCCTGATTTGAAAAAATATCTGAGTGTTCAGAAAAGAACTCACCATACTATGTACAACTGTACAAAGTGAATAAACACCTACCATTCTGGCAAAACGTTTGCTTTTTAAAGATACATCAAATCCAACAAGCATCTAGAGAAGAGAAAACATGATAAACAAAAGAAAGATTAGGCTGTTATTTTATCCCATCATCTTATTTACGGTCATCGGGGGTTGGGTTTAGGAGGACAGAGGAGTGTGTGCAGCGGTTTCTGATTACAGATTACACAGAGGCTCAGTGTGCAAAGCTAAGTGTTAGGTGAGATTTGAGGCTGGGGCTAAGGGTAGAGGATGTGGGAAAGAAGTGCCCTCAGCTGGCTTTATCTGTTAATCATGGCTAATAAAGTGAAGTGTCCAGCAGGGAGTGAAACAGCAGAGACATACTTTTGCATCTTCTAGAACGAGTCCCTCACCAGACTCTAAAGAGATAGGAACTAAGAAAACTACGGAATGATGAAGGCAATAGTAAATAAAAGTAGGACATTAGAGAAATGAAGAGTGGCAGGCATAAAGGTAAATGAACATAAGCTTCATGAGGCAGAACCTTGTCTGTCTTGTTAATGCCCAGAACAATACACACATGCACATACAGTTTTGTCTCCAATAAACACAGAATGTGTTCTTTTCAAACACACATGAAACATTCACAAAAATTGATCATTTATTATATTGTAAAGAAAATCTCAACACATTCCCAACAGTTGACATCACATGAGCCATATTCATTGTTCATAATGCATACTAAAAATTAGTGACTAAAAGAAAACAAAATTTAAAAAAAAACAAAATGTTATTCATCTCACTAATTAGCTTTTAATTTGATTAAAATGAGAATTACATTGGAAATGATAAATTACTTAGAAAAGTTTGATTACGGGCACACTGCACATCAAAGCCTGTGGAATGCAAACAAAACTGCATTTGTGGAAAAAGTCATTACCTATATTAGAAATATATATGAGATTTTGTGAGAAATGTATATGAGATTCTAATATTTTACATATTAGATTATATAGAAAAATATATATGAAAAGAAGAAAGTAAAAGGAAGACATTAATAAATATAAAAGCAGAAATTAATAGACTAGGAAACAAAAAAAGTCCCTGGGATTAATGAATAAAACTGAAAGCAGGTGCTTTGAAAACACCAGTAAAATACTAAGATTCATAAATCCAAGCAAGAAAAGAGAGAATCAGAGATAGAGCATGAGAATGAAAGTAAGAGAGAGAGAGAGAACAAAATCTAACATTGTAAACAAGAGGGTATATAACTACAGTGCAGAGGAAATTTTTATAAAAATATAATGAAAATTTTAGGTTTAAAATTATGTCAGTGAATTTGAAAATTAGATGAAATGGATGATTTCCTGTAAAATGCAAATTATCAACATGGATTTAAGAATTACAGAATACAAATTGTTTAACTACCAAGGCAGACATCTATAAAGAAAGTAAAAGATTTTCCTTCCCCTATAAAGAGGCAGCAGGCCTAAATTGCTTTATATGTCAATCCTCCCAAACTTTCAGAGAATTATTATGTCACATAAAGTATTCTAGAAAATAACACAAAATAGAGAATCCTTGCCAAGTCATTAGTATAACCTGATACCACGATGAGCAAGACAGCATAAAAGGGAATCAGCAAATGGAATCCAATTTTTATAGAATCATAATCAAGTAAAATTTTGCAACAAAGGAAGAGATGATTCAAAATTAAGAAATCTATTAATGTGATCTATGACATTAACAGATTATAAAAGAAAAACTTTATGACCATCTCAACAATTCCAAAATGTGGTTAATTTAATAAAACTCACGTTCCTGATTTAAATTGTTTAGGAAGCTAGGAATAGATGCTTTCTTATTTTGACAGTATCTACTAAACTGAGAGCAAACATCATACTTAATAGTGAAACACTGGAGGCAGGTAGCTAAGGATAGCAGTAAGACAAAGAGATGATGCAGATGTCATTGCTATTCCACAGTGTAGTGCAGGCTGTCACCAATGCAATAAGACAAGAAAGAGAAATAAATATAAATAATGGAAAGGAAAACATAAAAGTGTCATTACTTGTAGACAATATGATTATCCACCTGGAATGGGTAAGAGGATCACCTGAAAGACTAGAATTAAGAAAAGAACCCATTAGGGTACTGTTACGAAACATGAACATAAAATCAGTAGTGCTCTATATATCAGCAAAACCCAATTAGAACATATAATAAATAAAAAAGATTTCATTTAAAATATCAAAATAATGCATAAGGTAATTAAAAATTACTTGACAAGAAAAGTATAAGAGCTTTGAAAAATCTATAAAATTTCACTGAAAATAAGTAAGTGGAAATAAGTACCACATTCTTGGATGGAAAAGCTCAATATTATAAACATATAAATTATTCCCAAGTAGGTACATATATTTAGCACAATTCCAATCAAAAATTGAATGATTTTTTTTGTAACTAGAATAGCAAATTTTAAAAATCATCTGAGTGAAGGACTGAGAAAAGCTAAGACACTTTCAGAAAATGGTAACATCACCAACAAAACCAACAACAGTGAAGGGAAGACCACCCACCAAGATACCAACATATAGTACAAAGTATTATAATTAAAATAAGTAGTATTTATACTACTATAAATGGGACTTCTAGATCAATGGAACAAAATAGAAAATAAAAAAAACAGGCTCATGGAAATAAAAGAAGGTTAACGTATATTAAAGGGGCATCTGAAACCAGCAGATAAATGATGCATTATTTAATAATGATGTGGTAACAAATGTTTAATTTGAAAAAAAGAAAGTTAGCTCTTACCTCGTATCTTCCAGAAAAGTAAAATACAGATGAACTAAAGGACTAAATGGAAAATATAAAACTACAAAGCACTAGAAAAAATTGGAAAAAATTCCTATAACCTTGGAGACTTAAGGCCTTTTTAAACACAATATACAAAAATAATAAGGGAAATATTGATGAATAATGAATAACCAAAATAGTTGATAAATTAACAGACATTTCGTATGTAGAATATACTTAAAGTTAAGGCAAGAATGATAGACAAGTAGAGAGTATTTTCATGTATAACCATCAAAGAAATAAAATCTATAATATAATTATAAAATAAAACTAATTCCTAAAAATCAATAAGAAAAAGACAAATAGTCCAATAAAATAAAAGATGAAAAATATAAATGTGGCTTTCACAGAAGACAAAATGCAAACAGCTTTAAACGCATGAAAAAAATGCTCAATCTCAGTAGTAATTACAAAAATGCTAACTAAAATGAAACTTTTTTCTCACATAAAATTGGCAAAAATTTAACAGACTGACAACACTATTGTTGACAACATGAAAGAACATACTCATACACTGTTATGGCTATGTAAATTGATATGAAGTTTTGAGAGCTTAATTTGGCAAGTCTACTTTATAATTAAAGATCCCTACACTCTTCACATTAGCAATTCCACTTCTTGTACTTGTATAAAGAGATTTGCACAATGATATTCTCTGTGGTATTGTTTATAATATGAAAACACTAAAAAAGTTTTAAAATACTCATCCTTATAGAACAGTGGTGAACCAAGGGGCTCAGGAGGCAGGTGCTGGAAGCCACCTGACCCAGTGGGGAAGAGTATGTTATCATGAGTATTGCTTAGAATTGTCTGGGCATGTGCAAGGTGATAATAAAAGACTGCCTTGTATTGGATTTATTTTAAAATTATCTACAGGCAATGAACCCCTTATTGCCTACACCCTCGATGGACTGCTCCCACCCTTATGCTCCCTCCTTGGTACACCAACTCGATGTAATCTTTTGTAGATAGAATGCATAGATCTGTATGCACCGACACTACTATCACTTACTATTAGGAGAAAGTGGTGGCTGAATACAGAAAGCAGGATGCCAATTTTGCTAAAACAAAGACACATTTACTGAACTATATTTCTAAATGTACTTTATGTACATGAATGCTTAAAGATCTGCATGGATTCCCACCAAATCCACTTGTAGTCATTTGCGGGGAGATGACAAGAGTTTAGGGTGATTGTGGTCAAGGGGGCTGCATCTGTATGCTGTAATATTTTAAATATTATATTTATATCCATTTGTTTTATATTATATCATTTATTTATATAATTTAAAAGTTAATAATTTAAAAATATAATTTTATTTTCTTTATTTTTGGGGAGACAAGAACTGCCCTAGTAAACCAAATCAAAGGGAGGACGTCAAGGGCCAGGGTTTTGATGTCTCTGGAAGCGTAGCACCATCCCCACCTAGTGGGGAGGAGAAGACACTGCCACTTGCTCAAGGTGGCTCCCAGGATGGCAGAGGTAACCCTAGTCCCAGAGCCTTTTTGCTGGTCTGTGCTTTCTCCTTGTCAATGCCTTGCAAAGTTTAACACTAGAAGACAACTTTCAAGCCACTTCAGAACACACAGAAAGCTTAAGGAACCTAGTTGAGGTGGATATGTGGCATTTTATACCTGCAAGTTAAGCACGCAGACCACCCTCAATATCCCTTGAGGCAAGTCACCAAAAGTCTCCGGACGACAGTCTCCACTGGATCTAGATAATGATGATTCACAGTTGAACCAAACTTTTTATATTCATTCTATGATCATAACAACCCCATGAGGCAGATTTTTTTTTTTTTTTTTTTTTGAGACAGAGTTTCACTGTGTTGCCCGGGCTAGAGTGCCATGGCGTCATCTTAGCTCACAGCAACCTCAAACTCTTGGGCTCAAGCGATCCTCCTGCCTCAGCCTCCCGAGTAGCTGGGACTACAGGCATGTGCCACCATGCCCAGCTAATTTTTTCTATATATTTTTAGTTGTCCAATTAATTTCTTTCTAATTTTAGTAGAGACGGGGTCTCGCTCTTGCTTAGGCTGGTTTCGAACTCCTGAGCTCAAACAATCCGCCCGCCTCTGCCTCCCAGAGAGCCAGGATTACTAGGCAGATTTTTAATGATCTTCTGTTTTACAGTAGGGAAAACCAGAGTTTGGACTAAATAAAAGAATTTTTCTAGGCAATGTACTAGCAGGTCAGGCAGGATGTGAGGACCTCTGAGTCCACAACTATCTTCATGGCGGCCTCAGGACCAGGACTCTGGCTGAGGCATTCTTGTGGCAGGCACTGGTGACGTCCCAGCCTGTATCCCTGGACCTGAGTGAGTTGCCCACAGCCATGGGTGACAGTTTCTGGCTCACTGATAGTTTCCCATCGCAAACCTAGGTCTCTTTTCTTCACCTCAGGGATTTCTTAGGCATCGCCTAAGCAAACATGGCTGTGTATGGAATTGAGGCCCAACTGGGGTGAGGACAACCCTGAACCCCTGGGAGACGGGAAACCATGGATAATGATCCCTGTCCTCTGACGGGAGAATTCTGAGCTTGTCAGAGGGTCCTGGTGGGACTGAGCCCTGGTGCCTACAGCCTGCCTTAACTGGCCTTTCTCACTTCCCTGTCTCGCCCTGGAGTTCCTGGCATCTCCTCCCACATAAACTGCCTAGATCCAATTCCTTGACTCAGAGCCTGCTTTTGGGGGAACCCAAACCAAGCACGCAGGGCATGGTAGTTAGGTACTGTGGGAGCTGCAATCACAATTAGGAAGTGGGTGTGGTTTCTCCAGGAGCGTAAAAAGTCAAGTTCATGGTAATGTGATCATGACTATATGCCTACTAAAGGCAGTGGCAGTATAACTAGATTTTCCATAAGATTCTCAGCTTCAAATATTGCAATCCACGGCTTATATGAGGTCATTTAAACTTTCCAGGCCACATGTGTCACTTCTGAGTTTAGAAAATACTGCTATGGGGGGCCCAGAGTGGGCTCCACAAGGTTTGGTGTCGGGTCCACAGTGATGTGCAGGGCGTCACCTGACGGGGCGAGGGCTAGGGCACCACACAGACAAAGGCACGGGGCTGGGAATGAGCAGGGTGTAGTTAGAGAATACAATGTTGATCTGTCGGGAATCCACGAACTGTCTGAAATTGTAAGCAAAATGCTGTGTGTATCTGTGTATGTACAAGTGCATTTTTCTAGGGAGAGAGCTCCTCGCTTTAATCACATTTTCAAAGGGGGTTCGTGAACTAAACCATGTGGGCAGAGCCACTGAGGATCCTGAGGAGGGGTATTATTTGGACAAAGAATCACAGAATGTTAGTAAACTGTGCCCTCAGTCATTATATTGAAATAATGTTACTGAGCCCTTGTGCTGTAGCTAGGACAGAGCTTAGCTCTTTATGACATTATCTCATTCACTTGTCACAAGCATCTTTTGAGGTGGGTTCTAATATTACCTTCATTTTACAGACAAGGAAACTGAGAACTAGAGAGATGCCTTGCCCAAGGTCAAGCAGTTGGATTTGAACCCAGGCAGTCTGACTCTAGATTCTTCACCCTTAACCCTAACCCAGTGGGCCCTTACACTTCAGTGCATGGTAGAATCACCCAGGGGGTTGTCATAACAGACACGGCTTGGGCTCCTTCCTCAGAGTTTCTGATTCAGCAGGTCTGGGGTGGGGCCCGAGAATCTGCATTTCTAGTGAGTCCCCTGGTGGTACTGATGTGCTGCCGGTCTAGGGGATACACTTTGCAAACCACACTTTGAATTCTAAGCTATCCTCTCCAAAGAGGAGGACACGGAGCCCCAGAGAGTTGATGTGACCTGTCCAGGGTCACTCAGCTACTTAGCAGCAAAACCAAGATGAGAAACCCAGGACTGTTTATGCCACTCGTGCTTGGGTGAGGGCATCCTATTTTAAAAATGTGTGCACGTTTGCATGCATGCAGTTCTGTTACCTGATGTATGTCCTGGTCCTGATGGGCGCTGGGGGAAGGCGGTTCCTTGCTTGGCTCCTCTGAGCCCACTCGGGCCCTTCTCCACCTCCTGGCCCGGCGGTCTGCAGTGTGGAGGGCCTCCTCTGGCTCGCTGCTGTCTGAGGTCTCCCTGCTGGCCACCTGGGGGTTGAAGTTCACATCCAGCTCTCCCTGTATGTGCATCTTCTCAGCTGCAGGGTTCCTGGGGGCCTTCCTCTGCAACCAGGACAGTCTGGCCCGGCGCCCGGCCTCCCGGGAAGAGCCTGCCGAGGAGGTCTCTGAGTCGGAGCACATGGCCTCGGGGTTGGGGGAGAGCCCAGAGGAGGGGGATGCGGCTAAGGGGCCTTGGTCAGAGCCCTGGGCCTGTGGGAGCTGAGGCTGCGGGTTCCCAGACAGGCCCTGGGACCGCGGTCGCAGCTTGCTCAAGGCTTCACTCCAGTCAAAGTCTTCCTCGCTGTCAGAACCCATTTCATCATAGGCGGATGCCACACTGGAGGCCACTTCCAGGGCCTGGAATGTCCCACTCTTAGGTTTGGCCAGCAGGCGGGTGGGGGGCGGAGCGCCATCCTTCAGGGCCACCCAGTTCCCGTCGGGGCTCTGCAAAACTGGGGCCAGGTCTGTGGGTGGGACGAGAGAGAGAAACCAGAGAGGGACTGTTACCATCTTAGAGCAAGGGGAGGCTGCCACTAATCGCCTCCCTATGACTGGCTCGTGGGGGTGCTGTGGAACAGCTGCCTTTAGGAGGATGCACGTAACTGCGGGCAGAGCTGCAAGGTCTCCGGGAAGTCCCTGGAAGGCTCACAGGGCCCCAGGATTGCACAGATGGAGAGAAACTAAAAAATCTGGTTCCTATTTCACATATATCTGGGTAGATGCTACCTTGCTCTCCTGCCCTAGGCTGGCTTGGAATGGGAGGGGAGATGATTGCAGTGGGCAGTCCCAGCTTTTGGCTCTTTGACCTTGGGCCATGGTTTTGTTTCTTGGATCCTCAGTTCCCCGTCACTGATGGGAAATAATTCCACCACCTGCCCTGGTCTACCTCACAGGGTAACACATCTGCCCTTGGCACTTTTATAGATCCCACTCATAGCTGCCTGAGATAGGCATGTAAGTCTATTTTTAACTCAAAACACATGCCTCATTCTGGAAAGGGCATGAGGCCAAAAGAGATTGGTATTTCCAGTCTCATTTTACAGACGAAGTAATAAAGAGAGAAGTTAAGTAACTTGTCAAAGGTCACAGAGCTGCTAACTGGTCGAGTTGGATGGGGTGCATCCTCTATCCTACTCCAAGGCAGCTCTGGGTTACAGGCTGCGCCATGGGAGCCCTTGGCCAGCTGGAAAGCACTTTGCGAGAGCAGGCTGGAGTAGTGCTTGGTCTGCGGCTCTGGTCTGGATTGGTCTGAACCAGGCTCGGGTCTGTCCAGAGCATCTGTGGTGATGGGTGGATGGGCCCCAGTGGTTGACCTGTATGCCAGGGGGTGGTAAAAGTTGTTTCCTTTTTGCTTCAGGCAAACAGGAAAGTGTTTTCTGCCCCTGTGTGTGGGGAGTGGGGAGTAAGATGACATGGTGCTCTTTTAGTTATGGCTACCGGCCCAGCCCTGTGGCCTTGGACACAGCAGCTGCCAACAGGAGCTGTTTTTCACCAGGACCCTTGCAGGACCATCTGGGGGTGGGTGATGCAGGCCCCAGGGCGTTGGAGGGACCATCCCCAACTTGTGTTTGGATACCAGCTTCTAGGCTTGAGGCCTACGGGGACCAGAGCTCTGCTGCAGTAGCACCTTCTATTTCACGCTACTTAAAACACACAGGTTTTCCTACCAGCTGAACTGCTATTGCTCAATATAATGAAATGATAGTTATCAGTATTTCACATTGTCCTTGCTAGGCCTGTTTCAGAACCACAGCCTTAGGGGAGTTCAGATATTGACAGAACATGTTTTCAACTCAGCGACCAGTTCTAATCCACATGCCTGACTGCAGCTCACACTGGCAGGACATTGCGCTCCCTTTCTCTGAGAGTCAGGAAGTGCGGCCTCCTCTGCCAGGATGATGCTGGGCCCCAGCAGTGGGCTCCTGGAAGCCTGAGGCCATGCGCCCAGCCTTTCTCCTGCTGCTCCTGCCTCCAGCATCCCTCTCCATCATCTCTATGTGGTGAAGCTCCAGTGGCCCTCCAACACCTCATCCCCATTGGCCCCATTTCCCTGGAGTGTGTCCTTCTCTGCCTTGGGGTATCTCCTCTCTGACCCCGCCTGGTGTGATGGCCCAGCCGGCTCACACCATGGTCCTCCCTGTGTTCCCTGTTCGTGCACACACTGAGCCATCCTCCAGGTGACAAGGCCCCTTAGAAGGGGCCTGGATCTCAGTCATCTCTTTATCCTCAGGAGCAAATGAGCCTGCTCTGTCCCAGAGCCAGATTGTACAATGGAAAGACAAGCGGTCTCCAAGTCAGAGGGCTGGGTGGAAACTCCATGTAGCTGCTCAACAGCTGTGTGATTCTCTGGGCCTCGGTTCCCTCGCTGGTGGAAAGGGCACAGCTAATGCCTCACGGGGCTATTGTGAGGGCTGCATGAGGGGATGCTCATAAACTGTGGTACCCATGCCCGCTCAGAGAAGATTGGTTCTTGACGGCTCCTTTCCCTGTGCCCATGAATGGATGAGGCTGCTTTAGTGCAGGACAAAGAATAAGAACTTTGGATTCAAGCAGATCCAGAGCTCATCCTCAGTAACTAAGTTTACTAGCAGGCGACCTTGGTCAGAGAGCACTGCTGAGCCTATTTCCAGCCTGTCAGTGGGGTCAGGTGGACCCACTTTGGCTGTCATTAAGATTATTATGAGATAATATATGTAAAGCACTGATCATAGTATCTGCTACATCGGGGGCTCTCAGCTATTTTACCCTATATTTGTTAAACTGATTATAGTTATTAGTATTTAACACCTGACTTTGAATCAGCACCCATGCACTCCATATGTACATATATAGAGAACATATATATATATATATATATATGCCTTATATATAGCCTGTCACTATTCAGTATGACATATTAACATCTATACAGCAACACTGTTTTCATTGACTATATAAACATTCAGGAGAGGCTAACCAGGCTGTTTATTACCATTTATAGTCTATGGGCTCTACTCGTGCTGGTGGTAGCAGTCGGCCTTCTGAGAAAAGTATTTTTATTTTGCTGGCGTTCTCCCAGTGCTGTGTCCTGAGGCCGTTCGTCAGGTGGTACAGGTTTCTTGGGAACGTTCAGGCTCTCAGTGAAGCTATTTGTGGCCGGTAAGTGGCAATATTGATTTTCCCCATGGGCGCCCCACCCCAAACCTCGGCCCTTGCCATTTCAGCGCACATCAGCTGGCTTCTACCTGTCCGCACTTGCAGCTCTTTGCTTGAGGCTGCTCTGGCCACTAGAGCCTGTGTCGCCTGCCCCAGGAGCAGCGTGGAAATGCCCAGGAACCACCTCCTTCTGGGAGCAGCTCTCAGCCAATGCCAGGGGAGCTGGTGGCTAAGTACCCAGTTCACCTGCCCGGCAGGTGCATCTTCTATCCTGGCTCCCAGAGTCTCCAACAAGGACAAGCTCCAGTTACTACAGTGGGAACCTGCTTGGTAGCAAGTCATTTACTGCCTACCTTTCCTTCCTCGTCTGATGTCCCCTCCCCTCCCTGTGTGTTTTCTGGGCTCAGGTCCTCAGAGTCTCATATTAGGGTCTGCTTCTTGTAGAAGTCAAACAAAGACACCCACAAGTACAAGATGCAAAGCAGACTCAGTGCCCGGACGTGGAGTGCTCACTCTGAGAAGAAAGGGAAGGTCCTTCGGGCCTTACAATTAGGTACTAAGTCTGCTCTCTGGACCATCTCCTGGGACTCGACTCACACATCGCTCCTTAGTGGCACATTCTTGGCCTTCCTTACTCAAGGAGCTGGCTATTCTGTGCTCTGAGCTTTGCAAAAAAAGCCTTTATTTATTTATTTTTTAACACTTAAACTGTATTACAGTTTATTTTCTTGGTTGTCTACCCTGCACCCAGCCCTGACTGTGAGCTCCTTGAGAACAGAGCCGCGGCTTCTTGCCTGGGGTACCCCCAGCCCCTGGCCAGCTCTAAGCCCCATTCTGGGCACATAAAGACGACTTGTTGATGAACACAGGAATCAACGGGCTGCAGGGGCAAGGCTGGGCTCTTGGTGTGCAGCTGTCAATGAGCCCTGCTGTCTACAGCTTCTCCTGGGGAATGGGAGGAAGCTAAAGTGGGGAATCCCCTGATAATCTCACTCAATGCCTGGCTCTAGGGTTGACCATGTTGTAAATATAGTCCCTGGACTCCAACACCCACTACATGGCAGGACAGGATTCAGTCCATTGCTAGCTCCTCTCTTCCCCTGCCGTTTACAACCCCAAGTTGCCATGTGCCTCTGGGGAAGCTAGAAGTTGGCCAACTTTTATCTCAGCAAAAATCCTCCATCCTTCTTAGCAAAAACAGATGGCTCCCTGAATACCCAACCCTGTGAAAACCTTGGTGGTTGTCAGGCTGCATCATCAGAACTGCTCAGAGCAGTACCTGGGTTCCAACGCCACTTTCTTGCAGTCCGCCAGGAGCATCTCTCTGGGGGCATGCTCCCCCATCCCCTCCTCTCTCCAAACCCTTGCTCTTTCACTATCATGCAGACAATTCTCAATGAGCAACTCCAGAATGGTGGCAATCCCCTCATCTTTATTTCCCGAACACTGAGCACAAGCTATGTATACAATAGATGCTCAATCAAGGTCTATCAGGTGAACGTGTAGTTTGGGGGAATCCATTAGCTGCCATATGCACTGTCAAGACTGATGGTGGAGTTGCTGCAGTTTGCCCAAGCAAGGCTGACGCTGACTATGCCCTAATAGCTCCTGGGCCAGCCCTTCTCCTGAGGCATAAACACACCTGCCAAAAACAGCCCAGGGGACAGTAACCATGTAAAATGACCTCCACCTCTGGGACTCCTCTTCTACATTTCTGCTCTACTGAGACTGAACAATCCCTCTGGGAATAATTTTCTTCCTGCTAAACACATCAGACATCCCTCAAACACCTCTGGGGGTTGGCATGGATGTTTTAGCATATCAAGGGCTGAGCATTCCTCAGAAAAACCAGAAGTTTTCTACTGAAGTGCTTTTATTTTTTATTTTAATTCTACATCCTGGGACATGCATGAATTTTTGAGTACGAAATCCTGTTTGTGTGTGATGCTGCTGAACTAACTTTTATGTTTATATGCAATTGATATATTACATATAGGTGCCTAATTTTACATAAAATGATATGCAAAATCATGTTTTGAAAACCAAATTCCTTTGCAAATTTATTAGGAATGCTCACAATCCACTGGGGAACTATTTTGTGAAATAGTGTCTTGCAGAAGCTATTATAACAGTCTACAAATTTATCACTTTGTAAGTTTGAATTTTGAAATGCTGGCTTTTGTTTCTTTTTATGGTGGAGAGACACTTATTATCATGCAGTAGTTTAAAAAGCCTGCGAATTAGAGTCATGATGTTTGGATTTGAGGACCAACGCTGGCTGAGGTCTTGAACAAGTCACTTAACTTCATTGCCTATTAATGTTCTCATCTGTCAAACAGGATAATGACAGTGCTTAGCAACGCTGTTGGAGAAATAAATAAAATAGTGCCTGCATATGGACTCTGTACAATATCATTTATTGAAGATCCATTATATGATATTCTCATATGCCCTGTGGAATCTAAGAGTCCCTTCTCTGCGGGAATTTGCAATTCAGAGAAAAGAGAGAGAGAGAAGGGGAGGGAGGGAGAGAGAGAGAGAATATGAAAGAATGAATGAATGTGAATATGCTAGGTGGGTGGGGCAAAGAAAAGCATGTCTAGAAAGGAAAAACACATTTAAAAACCCCACAAAAGCCATATCCATAAATAAAGAAAATATCGTGTGCTACAGAATCTCTGCAATGTCATGATTCTGCAGTTTCTACTGATAGGTACTGAAAGGTTAACGGAAACGATCATTTTTGGAAAATCTTTGGAATGACAATTAAAAAATATTTAATGTTTTCCGATTCTTTGCATTATGATAACAATGGATTTTATTTCTACAGCTGTTGGTTAAATCTTTTCCCTTTTCGAGTAGAAATGATAGCACAATCTTCAAAAGCTTATTTCTAGGATGTGATTTTGCTGTTAATCTTTTTTTGTCGTTGTTCAGGAAAGGGGTCTAGCTCTGCCATATAACACGGGATGAGAACACTGTTAATGGTTTCTCCACGTGAGGACAAACGTGCCTGGCTTCCACTATCCAGTGTGTGTATCTAGGTGGGGACAGAGACAGACCTGTGCTGGGGCGGGGGTGGGGGTGGCACCTTTACTCTGATAGTCGTGTGGTCGGAGCACTGGGGCTTCATGGCCCTCAGCTGTCACCTGCGTGGGTCCAAGCATCTCACAGCCCTCTGATGTGGGACTTTAGGAAAGTGACTCGGCTAATTTGAGCCTCTTCATTTTGAGGGATTACATGACTCAACAGCTGTATAAAGGACGTGTCATGGATGTTGAAGAGTCTCTGAAGAGGCGAGTTGAATTGCCCCATGTAGAGGCAGGACATTCTAGAAGGATGCAGGAGGGGCAGAGGCACAAGTGACCAGCAACGCCACCCACAGGTGTGGCAAGGATAGACACATCAAAGGCCCGTTGTATCTGTTCAGCCAGGACTGTATTTCCCAGGCCCCTCTGCGATGGGGGAGGCAGACGTGACAAGTTCCAGCCCCCAGGATGGGAGTGGGCGCCGTGTGCCCTTCCCCACTGAGGTGGTTGGGAAGCAGGTACCCTGCCTTGTCCATTCTCTCTTCTCCCATCTGCTGGCTGAACGTGGGCAGGCCAGCAGCAGACTCAGAGGCCCTAGAGGACGACAGACCCTTACAGGGCCTCCCACAGGCCAGGGACACTTGCACTGCACTGCTGTATGATGATAAAGAAAACCATTGTGTCAACCCACTTGAATGTTTGATTTATTGTATAGCAGTGAGTGTTACCCTAATATATCCAGTTTCAGAAAGGATATCCTTAAAACCAGACTGATCCTGGGACCCAAGTCCCTTTGAAAGCTGAAATGCCCCTAGAGGCTGCTTTTGTGCCCCTGGCCTACCCAAGACACACTCTCCCGGTCCACATAGAGCAGGCAGCTGGAGGGGGCGTGCAGCAGGGTGATCTGAGAACACGTGCCCAGGAGCCCTCATTGTCGCACAGGTCTCGGCACAGAACATGGAGTACAGGTACACCTCAAGGGCCTTCATTCTACTACAGCAACTAAGAAAACTGCCTGGGTGGAAAACAACCACAATATATACTGTGTGCCGTGCTGGCGGCCGCATGACGTGGCCCAGCTGCCCCAGATGGGCACACGCCAACTCAGACCTATGGGGGCAAAGAGCTGAGTGGCCACGCAACAGCTGAGGAGCCTCCAAAGAGCACTTTTGAAACCCACAGACCAACTAGATGCTGCTTAAAACAGTTACTTGTTTCGTCCAGCCTGTCCACGCTCTTCCAGCCAGGCAGAGCAGGCTCCTCCCGCGGGTGCTGGCCTTGGTCCCTCGGTGGCCTTGACGCCGCCCCCAGCAAAGAGGTCTTCAGGGCATCCTCTCTGGTGATTGAGAACGCAGACTGGGACGGCTGTGGAAAGAGAGAGAGGAGGGGTCAGCTTGCACGGCGCAGTCCCTGGGAGGAGCTGTCAGCTTCTGGGGCAGACACCGTACAGTGCAAGAAAACATGTTCGATGGCAATGGCCCTTCTCAAGTGAACCTTAAAAGCTGCAATCAGTACATAGTGCCACGTAATAGTACAAATGGCTCCTTGTTTATTCCACTGCCCATTGCCAGGCCTACTAGAAAGCATAAGAGAGGCAGTGGAACCCTACGGGGCCAGCGCTCACATGGCTCTTTCTTATCCAGCCATTCTTCCAGCCAATGTTTGTTAGAGCTGACTGTGCAGGATGAGCTGCTTGCTCTGGGACATGCACAAATAAAAGCATCTTTCCTTGAAGACGTCCAAACCTGCAGAGCTTCAGTAGTGTAAATACGAAGTTACAGCACAATGAATGTGCTATAACAGAGAAGTGAGAAAAGCGTGGTCAGTCCGCAAGCCCAGGACTAGTACGACATAGTCCCATTTAGCCACTGAATTAAAGGAAGGAAAACAAACTCTAAGGAAAAGTGGTAGAAGTGGGAATTCAAGTGAATGATAGGAAACATATTTATTTGAATTGTATCATATATATTGTATTTGGAAGCTCAAATGTTAATACAGAGAATATCAAAGAGAAAGACACCAATTTTTTCCTTTGTTATTTAATGAAGGAGTTGTGTTTCATTAGTTATTTATTTTGCTCTTTTTATACTGACAAATAGGAAGGAAAAGGCACATTCACAAGGCCACTGAAAGCATCTGTGACTACAGTATCAAACCAAGTGCTGACCCATAACTCAGGCCCCTACCCCATCTGCCTCACCTGCTGGTGGCCATTGATGCCAGCAGCCCCACTCCCTTCCATCCCAGTGGGAAATGTGCTCCCTCATCAATTTTCTTTCTCTCCTACCACAGCTGCTTGGAATAGGGGACAAAGGAGAGCTCTCTTGGAGGGAAAGCTTGGGCAGGGCCATGGAGTGCTTTGGGGCTGGACTCAGGAATCGGCCGTGCCTGGGCTCCAACACCAGCTCTGCTACAACACCTGGGCCAAGTGACTTAATGCTTTGAGAGATGTGGATACTTTTTTTTTTGAGATAGAGTCTCAATCTCTTGCCCTGAGTAGAGGGCCATGGCGTCAGCCTAGCTCACAGCAACCTCAGACTCCTGGGCTCAAGAGATCCTCTTGCTTCAGCCTCCGAGTAGCTGGGACTACAGCTGCACACCACAATGCCCGGCTAATTTTTCTATTTTTAGTAGAGATGGGGTCTCATTCTTGCTCAAACTGGTCTCAAACTCCTGAATTCAAGCAATCCTCCTGCCTCGGCCTCCCAGAGTGCTAGGATTACAGGTGTGAGCCACCACACCTGGCCTGAGAGATGTGGATACACCTTGGCCTGCACTCATGGTAAACTGTAAGATAAATGATACCATAAAAAAATGGTGTAAGAGTTTTCCCAACACTTCCTTCTAGAGAGGGGCCTGGAGGGGATGGGTAAACTCACAATTAATGGGAGCAGAATGCACTGTCTGGGGGATGGGCACACTTGTAGCTCTGGGTTGGGTGGTGCAAAGGCAATATATGCAACCAAAATGTTTGTACCCCCATAATATTCTGAAATTTAAAAATAAAAAAATGGTGTAGGCAAAGAGTGCAATGCGCACCATCCGAGGGATGGACACACTTGAAACTTGCACCTGGGGGGGAGAGGGGGGTAAGGGCAACATATGTAACCTAAACATCTGTACCCCCATAATATACTGAAATAAAAAAATGGTGTAGGAGAATAACAAAGAAAGCAAAAACTAGGACAAGATATTTGAGTGACATCACTGAGCCTTACAATTGGAGTTTGGGGAGAGAATGATGCACCCAGCTGCTTTGCCCCCTAATGACTTTTAACTGGTCTGAGAAAAGACACAGAGACAAGTGAGGATCAAAGCCCAGCAGGCCAGGCCAGGGCGTCAGGCACATTTTGTTGGAGAGTGTTGGTACAGGCCAGTTCTGGTCCAGAAAGAGCTGTAGGAAACCTCTACTCCTGCCCCAGCCCCCACAAGACCTTGGAGTGATCTAGGAGGAAGACGGGCTTACAGAACAAATATAGAACCCTGTAAGCTGTGTACCAGGGGTCATAACCTGTCTCCCATCCTTCGAATCCAGTAAAGAGAACAAGATGGGCCTCCAGACCTGCCTTTCAATGAAGTGGTCATAGGATGGTACAGCCCAACGTCGGTGAGCTCTCCCCATCTTATCAATTCCATAAGACTCTGTGTGTCGATAGGATTCAGTTCAACCAGGCCATGACCTGTGGGAAACCCACCGACGGCCCCTTTCCCCAGGCTGGGCTGGGGTCCTGGGCTTCTCTATGTTTACATGTGCTGTGCTTTACTCTATTTCAAACATCTGTTTTCTGGCCTGGGGTCCCCACAAGACTGTGCAGCACTTAAGGTCAGTAAATGTCCTGCAAATGGCGACATCCCCAGCCCCTGGTACAGTAACTGGTACAGAATTGAAAATCAATGACTGTTTGCTATGGAGCGAATGGCTGGATTTTCAGAAGTGCCTAAAATTTTTCCTTTTTTTCTTTTTAAACTAATTTCTTTGATAAAATTGGGGAGTAAGAGAAAGAAATAAAAAGCAGCCCACTGTTATCTCCACTTACATCCTGGAGAGCAAGTTTACCTGGAGGAGAGCCAAGCTAACACACGTTAAGTGGCTTTCGGCCAAGTGTCACCTCCTTCATCCTGAGGGCACACCAGGCGCCGACCCTGTCCCAAGAGTCCAGAACAGTTTTGATGATGCACCTTGACAACAACTGAGATTTTCACAGGGTCAGGTATTCAGAGAGCCATTTGTGATTTTGCTAAACTTTTGACAGATAATAAGCAACTTTCAGAGAGGACAGAGATTGAGGTTGGTGGTCAACTGGCAAGTGAAGCTATTAAAAATTAAGGAAAACTTCCTTCTATGGCAAACCCCCACGCATTGGTGCTGCTCCCACCCTGGACTCAGCAAGGCTTCTCCTCCTGTGTGATCACACGGATCTGTCACACTCTGTTACAGCGGTGCACTGACCACGAGCTCCATGAATGCAGGGATCACATCCTTTCGCATGCGATCCTCAGTCGCATGTTTGTGACTACATTCGCGGGATGTAAGACCACCTTCCAGCCCTTCCACAGCTGACAGCCTAGTTGACAGATGCAGTATTACTGAAGCCCCTCAGATCCCATTTGCTACGCTCTGATTTTTTTTTAAAAAAAAAACCTACAAATTTCTCACTGTAAATCACTGAATACAAATTTTAAAAAAGGGGAATATATAATATTTCATTTTTCAGTGCCTCAAACTGTATTTTATGTGTGTACATGTGGTGACTGGGGTCCATTTTTATGGGACAAAAATGCTCCCCTATCCCCTACAAAAGCCAAGTTCCTCTCCGGTCCCAACAGGGAAGATTGTTCTGTGTTTTTCACAAGACAGTTGGGGATGCCAGGATTTTGTAATCTATTTCAGGCAAACCATTGTTTCACACTACAAAAAACCCCCTACAGCGGCTATCACAAAAGGCCCCAAAAAACTGTCTCCAACAGGTCCCAGTGTCCAGCCAGGGTGGAAAGGCTACAGGTCTGAGACCCACACCTGGCTTTGCCACAAATTCACTGCAATGAACACGTGCCCAGCAGATGGCGCCACAACAACACTTTTCCTCACCAGCTAGTTCAATTTCTATCACTCTGGGAAGTGACAGGATTACTCGAATTATTTGCTTATTACCCTGGCTGACTCCTCTATGGCCACCCTTTCTTTCCCACCCACAGCTTCTGCTTGTCTTACCCAGTCTAGGGTCCATAGAAAAAGCAGGGCTGGTAACATCTGGAAGGGCTGGCCTGAGATCCAGTGTCTGCCCATCTATGCAAGGAGGCTGCATGGTCCAGGAGTCCACAGACCCAGGAATGTTAGCATGTCAGTAACGTCTTGCAAAGATGGACTTGAGGATTTGAGATTTCAGATAGGCCTTGCCCCTTTATTCTTTAGGCATCAACTAATGGATGATATGTTAGGTAGTCGGTCAATGCTAGCTCCTCCTCCTCTTGCTATGTGGGATCCTGGGGGAACTTCAGCTGTTCTAAGCCTTAGTTTCCTCATATTAGGGCACCAGCCACCATGTATGGTACAGAGAAAGCACTCAATAAATATTAGCCAAAGTAAGACCCTTCATTAAGCCTTACAGCTGAGCCAGTGCAACATGTGCGCTCTCATCTGACTGAGCACACAGGAGTAAACTGAGTCAGGGCTGAATAACTTGCCCAAAGTACATGAGTGGTCAAGGGGCAGAGGCAGGGTTGGGCTCGGGTCTGTCTGGCTCCAGGTCGATGCTCCTCCATGCTCCCTTGGTGTGTGCCTGACAGCCTTTGCTGAAAGCCTAGGAACAATGTGCTCCAACCCAGCAGGACTTGCCACCTGAACCAGCTGGCTCTGAAGCTCTGGGTGAAATACCCAGTGCAGTCATCAGTTACCTTTGTTATACCTCCCTTTGCAGTTGCTGCATCTCCTATGGGGGCAGCAGCAGCGTGTTCTACCTGCATCTCCTGGAAGGATGGACTGTTGCTACAATTGCTCTGATTATCATCACTGCCAACAGGACGGGCTCCTGGAGGTACCCACCATGGCTTCAAAACAGTCTTTGCTCTCGAAGAGACCACAGTATAAACCAGGCAGAGAATGCTTTTAGTATCAAGGATTTGGGGGCAAATCAATAAGAGTGGTCATATGCATAAACCACAGCTTTGCTTTGGGTGTTTAGGGTCAGACATAGGCATTACATTTAATCCCATAATCATAGCAATGATAAAAAGTACTTTAGTTCTGTTCCATGGCCATTCAAAGGAGAGAGGGAATGTGAGGGAGGAAATGACGGAGACACAAAGAGAAAAGGCTGAGGAAAGTAGGAAGCGACCAGAGACAGAACAGAGAAAAAGTCAGACAGAGATTCATCTTGGTCACCAGGCACAGAATGACTGTCTGGCCCCTGGTGATTGATAATAATCATTATCACTATTATCAATAGCATCACCATATTATTACAAAGATGCCTTTTTATACGTACGCACCCAAAGAGGCATTAAATGAATTATAATCCCTGCACTGGTGCCTTTTAAGATATTGCCTCTTAAAGCTTTGAAAGGCAGGATGCATGGACCCCCCACTGGCAGAGAGCCACACAATGAGGGAGGATATTAAAAAGGGAACAATCACACCAAATTTTCTTTCAAGAGAATAGATGAGAAACCTGGCTGGGGATGAATTAAGTCTGGGTTTCACGGTTAAGTCTCAGCAGTGGGGCCTGTAGGGTTTGGGGCTTCTGCACAGTTAACTTCCTGAGCTAGAGGTGCCCAGGCCATGGGAGAACTGAAGGAGAAATAGGGAGCCCTACCAGGAGGCCACAGGTCCGGGATCCTGTTTCAAGATGTCATCCTTAAGGCTGGAGGCCTCTTGGTATCCCTTGGGAGCTTCTGGTAGGAATATGGATGCCCAGGCTCCACCCAGGCGCCCTGTGGCACGACCCTTGGAGTGGGGCTAGGGCAGGGATGTGGCTAAACGCCCAGGGTGAGTACAGCTGGGGGAAGGCGGGAGAGCTATGTTCTCTGATGTCCCCGAGAACCGAGACTCAGCCTGCTGGTTTGTGCCCAGGCTCTGGCCAGTGTCCATGCGTATTCCTGCCTTTACGTCCTCCGTTCATTTCTTCTTGTTTATCGAAACCCTAAACCAGTGCTGTGCAATCCAGCTTTCTGGATGACGGAAATGTTCTACGTCTGCCCTGTCTAATACAGACACCACCAGGCACAGGTGCTACTGAGCACTTGAAATGTGGCCAGTGCGACCAAAGAACTAGATTTTAAATCTTATTTAATTTTAATTATATTTAATTAAAGTCACTTGTGGCCACTGTATTAGGCAGTGCAGCCCCAGAACTTCTGAGCTGAAAAGGACCTTGGAGATCACTGGGCCCACTGATTTCATTTTATAGAGGAAGAAGCAAGATCAGAGGTTTTGGAGCAGTAAAGAGATATTCAAAACCTGGCCCCACCAGTCACTAGCCGTGTGACCTCAGGCTAGTTATGTTAATTCTTTAGCCTCCGTTTCTTCACTATAAAATGGGTCTAATAATACCTGCATCCCCATGTTGTAGTGAGGAATAGAAGAAATAACGTGATGGGCAAACATGGCGCCTGTTCATTAACCAAGTTGCTCCTGTTCCTTCCCCACATGGACCTCAGCAGCAGCCAGAGCTGTGGCCATCACGCTGCACAGCCCCAGGGCACCGCTAGCATTCCATTCTGTGTGAACGGGGGCTCCTGGAGGGGTGCCACATGGTGGCTTTGGCCAGGTCCTAACTCCTGGACCTGAAATTGATTCCTGGACCTAACTCCTGGACCAGAGGTATGAAATCCTGGTCCACTGTCCCAGCACAGGCTCTTTCATCACAGGGGACCAGGGCCAGGTAAGGCATCGGCTCAGCCCACACAGGTGGGCAGTGTGCCCGGCCACGTTGCAGGGAGCATCCGAGAAAGCCAACCTTGCCTACCAGATGTGCTGGCCCTGCTATGGCGCTGGTGAGAGGGGAGGGGCCGGGGGCCCTGGACAAGGGAAGTCAGGCCAGTGCCTCTGGGGGTCCAGACACAGGGAATCACCCCAAATGGAGGTGTGAAGGTGGGAGAGGAGGGCAGCAGGACAGACAAGGACAAAAGCTGGAGAGGATGAAAAGGGGTGGGAAAGAGGTCAGGGCATGAGGAGGGCCCAGGTTGTTCCCTCTTGGGGACATTCCTCTTGGGGTATCTGTGGCTCATCTTCCCAGGCTGGTCAGTGTGGGGTCTGTGAGTTACCTCGGTTTTTCCCATTTCTCTGTTAAATATGGATGGCTGCAGCCAACAGGGATGGAAGAGAAAGTCAGTTTCGCCACCTCAGACACTGGTGGGTGGCCTTTGTCCCCAGAACAGCTAGGACTTGGTACAGGCCTTTCTGCATGAGCCAACTAATCAAGACTCAGCACGTTTTTATCATTGAAGGTTTAGTAATGTGCAAACTCTCCATCCAGATGATGTTTTTTAAAAGCTCTAATCACAGTGCTTGTCTTTACACTAAGCCAGGAGCTACAAATGGTCATTTACAAGGGTGTGGGTCCCAGTGTTTTTGCTGGGACCTTAATCATTACATTCTCCTTCCTTCCCAGGTATCCTGGGAACCAGAAGGGAAGGGTTCAAGCCCAGGCCTTGACTAAATCCCCACAAATGGACGCAATCTGCCATCATTCAGCCACGGCCCACGCCTGCAGGGTGCCACCACTCACCCAGTGCTGAGCTGTGGAAAATCCAGAGTGTATGTGAGCAGCGACAAGCATGAAGGCGCAATAATACTGCCTTCTCAAAGGGGCACACCGTGCCAGGGACCCAGCTGGGCACGTAATGGATTACTCTTTATACCCAGATCCAGGCTGTTTTGCTTGGGGAAGCTCCCTGTGAGTGTAAGTCTGGATGGAGGAAGATAAAGCATGTACTTTTTCTTGCCTGATATTGTTGACAAAAATATGCTGTTTACATATTAGAAACTATAGGATGGTGTGAACTTACAGGGAGGGCGTAGGAGGGGACCTCCCTGGTCAAATGTCCAAGTTAAAGGTGAAGCTCGCACTAATAGGAGCCAGCTGATGCTATTGTCCCTTCTGTGAGGTACCTGTACCCCCACCAAACACATGATCTAGATGGTTACGGTGTTTTGCCAAGAGAGGTGCTCACCCAAGGGGGTGGGTACATCGGTATCCTTTACAGGGTTTTTCCAAACTACAGCCTCATGGTTCTCTCCCACCCCCTCCCACAAAAGTAGATTCAAGCCTGGGGAAGGTGGCCATATCTTGTCAAGTGTTGTATATCAGAAATTCAAGATACTTTAGAACCAGGCAAGGGCTTCCATTAAGGCTTATTTCTATATCAAAATCTAGAAATAAATAAGATGCTATTATTTGCCTCAAGAAAAAAAAATAGGTATGAAATGCTTAAGTTCTCTCTACGTTGATGTCAAAGCTGCAGCCATTAGTTATGTTGTGCAGGAGGCAGGTATTTGGCAAGACAGATTTTCTGATATGAAAATCAAATCCCGAGAGGTATTTGTTTTAGCAAACCAAATGGGAATTCTGTGAGACTCTGGATTGTATCTCTAAATGTCTTTTTCAGTGGAAACAGCCCAGGGCCAGGCCTGCATCTAAGGTGGACTGAATTCTTTCCTTGGCTGATGAACCAAGCAGGAGATTTCCCTTGGGAAGGGTCATCGCTGTTTATTTTAAGCTGCTTTTGGCCAGTGCTTGGCTGAGGAGTGTGGATAACATACCTCTGCTCCTGCTGTTGGAAGGGGAACTATTGCCCATAATCACTGCTGTGCCCACTCTCCTGACTCATGGTACAAGAGCCCACTGTTCCACATCACTAATGACATACGGACAGCGTCTGGTCTCTAGGAGGTAGGAGGAACACCATTTCCAGCTTTAACCATATGCACAATAAGGAGACCCAGTGACCCAGTGGGGGAAGCAGGCATTCCATGGTCAGAACTTCCCAAGGGAACACGAGACAGCAGAGCATAGGAAATGCTCAAAACCAGGAGATCCACGTTCTAGTCCTGGCATCCACTTAGTCCCAGTGGCTCAGGCTGGCTAGGCCTCAGTTTACTCTTCTGTAAAGTGGGGACAATGCAGGGTGCTCTCACATGGCTCTAATGAAGAAATATATGTGAAAGCCCTCTGCACATAGTTTATATAAAGAAAAGGTCCAGCCAGATGTTATTACTGTGGACGTCTGGCCAACCCTCCATTATTGCCAGCATTACTTAAGCATCCTATGATGAGTCCACGCATCCTCCAAGCCTCTCTGTTCACGGGTTTGCATGAGAACTTTAGTTATTCTGCAGAGCTGTAATAAGGTGACATGAACAGGAAAAATCGGGAAAGGGCTGTATCTGGGGAGTGAGGTCTCTTCAGTGCAAGGGGAAGTAGGACAAGGTCAGGGAAGGAGCTTTCAGCCACTGGTAAAGGAAGACCAGGGCAGCCCCGAGATGCAGTGAGTGGACAGAAACGTTCCGGTGGGCGACAGGAGATAACGGAAGAGAAGCAAGCTGGCGCCACCTGGCTGTGAGGACCCGTGGTGGGGCCGGGCTGGTGGGGGCAGGTGCCTGTGAATCAGAGCAGGGGGCAGTGATATGCCAACGGCTGCCGCTCTCTGGGCCTGGGCCTTAGCTAACCAAAACACGGTGAGGTACAGCTCATAATTCACAGCAGGTACCTTGATGATCGTGACCTTGATTTTGAAATGCAAAAATAAAGTAATAATAGAAAGAACAATAACTATCATTTGAGAGATGAAACCTAGGTGCTAAGTGGCCTGTGTCCACTTCTCATTTGGTTACCTGCCATTGTGCCCCCTAGTCTCTGTTCCCCAGCCACGTGATGGCTATTCTCTTCCTTGAACTAATCAGTTCCTTCCTGCTCAGAGCCTCCACGCATGCTCTTCCCCTCAATGCTCCCAAATCTCTCATCCTTCAAGCCTTGGTTTCATGTCACCTCCTAGGAAAGGCTTTCCCTGACTGTCCCCCGACCAAGCTTCCACCCGCCCCAGTTCTCCCTCCCCTCCATCCTCCTGATAACAATTACTGGAATTTGTACCCCTGTGTTTCCTTGTTTACTTATTTTTGATGTGTCCCACCTATAGATTATGGTGGAGTCTGCTGTATCTGCAGGAAACCCTGTCTCCGGAGCACCTAGCCTTGCACACAGCAGGAGCTTAATAAAGACTGTTGACTGCACAAGGAATCCTCAGAACCGTCCTTTGGGGCAGGTCGTATTATCCCTATTTTATAGACAGGAAACTAAACAGTTGTTCAAGGTCACAGAACTAGTCAAGGGCAAATCCCACCCCAGGAGTGGCAGAGGCAGAGCTCAAGCTCCCTGTTCTTGCCTCTGACCCTCGGCTCAAGGCTGAGTCTGGGGTGCTGTGCAGATTTCCACTTCCTGGAGCCCTCCCGATCTTGCCCCTTTGTGCAGAAAATACTTCAGAAAGACTCCCCACACGCAAGGTGACGTGTGCCTGCATCCTGAGCCCAGGAACGGCAGGTCTGATTTACAGACCAGTCTGAATGGCAGGCTGTTTGAAGGACCATTCAGCAGGATCCTTCCCCAGACCCCGCTGCAGGAAAGGCCCCTCCCTCCTCCAAATTCCAAATCCATTTCCAGTCTCAGTCTTACAACTGAGTGCCCAATTATGCAGTCTCCTTTTATCTCCTTTTTACCAGTTTTAGCCATATCCCCTCCTGCCTTGCTCACCAGATTACAAAGTTCTGGAGGGCAGGGACCGAGTCCTCTATTTGTTTTGTTCTCCTTGGTGCTGAGCACAGGACAGCAGCAGCAAAACAAGCTGACAGCATGTTGACAAGGGAAGGTTCTGCCGATAAATCAATGAAGTTTAATCTCTGATAAAGCCATACAGATACTCCTTGTCACCCCCGTGCATCTGGTGGCTGGTGAGGACATGGGGAGTTCATGCAGGTGAGGCGCTGCTCATCCTTTCTGGAATTGCAGTCTGCCACGTGCGGCTGTACACACCCTTTTCTCAATCTGCTCACGTAGGGATGACGGCCACTGGGCCCCTCAGGGGAGCGGGGTAAGCACCCGGCCTTGCCTTCCCAAGGCTGCCTTCGCAGTGCTGAGCTGCACCTGTGTGCCGCCCTGCCCCGACCATGGGCCCTGACGTGGTTGGCAGAACCAGGGCCCCACTGGCCAGTCCCTTGGTTTCCTGCCAAGCCTGCCCACGGAGCTCCTTTACCAGCACTCTGCTAGTCCTCTGCAGGGCTGACGTGAGCCAAGAGCGAAGGATTTCATGGACTTGGGGACCCTACTGCAGCTGCAAGCAGCCCCAGACCTTTGGGCCACAGGGAGGCCATGAAGCTCTGTGACGCAGGGTGACAGACAAAAAGGTTGGCATCACATCATGACTTCCCAACCATGTCCACATGTGACCATTTTGGTGGCTGAAATGGCAGTGGCAATTTTGTTGCTGTCATTTAGTTTCAGTAAAGCAAGCAAATGACCTAGGTTGTAAGAATACACATGGCTCTTATAAAGCTGTCCCCGTCTCCACAGGACTTGGTACAACCCTTCTCACAATGAATACAAAAATGTAGCCCATCGACATCTTGATTTTTCCTAAATTCATCTCTGTGTAAAAACCCACCTCTGTATTCATCAATAATCAGTTGTGGTTTTTCCTTTCTCTCAGCTTCTGTCTCTCCTCTCTCACCCCTCCTGCTGTCACTCACACTCACCTTCTCTCTCAATCTCTCTCCCTCTGTCCCTTAGAATCCTTCACGCTGGCCAGTGGGCGCCAGAGTCAACAGCAGATGCTTAAGCCCCACTTGTACTGGAGAGCAGCTCCGATTGCCATGCGGAGGGCATCTGTGTGGAGGCTGGGCCAGCACTGCCCGGGAACTCACCCAGAGAGTGGCGGAAGCTCCGTGGCCTCCTGGGGGGACTGTGGTCCCCTCATCTGCTGTCTTCGCGCTGCAGCTCTGGGGCTGTGGCCACTCTGGCTCTTCTTCCGTTTGCTGCTCGCTTTTGCTCTTCTGTTTTCTTATGATCTGTGGGGGACAAAGGGAGCCAGTTAGTGGAGAGGCCTCCAGATGCCATGTGGAGTTAACTGGGACCGTCTTTGGAATTTTTTCAGCCACTGTAAAGCTTAATTTCAACAGAACACCAGCCCGTTTTCAGATCTGCCTTACGACAGCACAACTGTAGCCTTGAACATTCTAAGCATTTTACAGTTTACAAATAATCCTTCTGTGACAGTAACAGCTTCTTCTATTTATTAAGTGCCTACCATGTGTCAGACTCTCTGTGGTAGGTATCGTATATGCTTTACCTCGTTTCATTCCAAGAGGTACAAGCTATAATTCTCCCTATTTCACAAATGAGAAAACAGGCTCAGAGAGATTAAGTCAAGGCCACCCAGTTCATAAATGGTGGAGCTGGACCTCACACCCAGAGTCTCTGGCTGTAAGTCCTGACTCTAGGAAGCATCTAGAAGCCCCGTTGAGGGGGCAGATGCCAGGAGTCATCAGGGATGGCTTCGGCTCCAGCTCGCTGGCACCACTGGCAGGGCTGGCGCAGCCATTTGGATTTACTGAGTCCATCTGCACAGAGGTCTCTGGGCTCTTAACTTCCTACAGGCAAGGAGCAGCCAAAAAACTGCTGAGCCACCAAGATGGGCATATTCTTCAATGCCCTTTTAGGCCAGACAGGATGATGAAAAGAAGGCTGAGAGCCAAGGAGAACAGTGAACTGAGGTGCCACGCCCAGGGACAGACCTGGCGTCTAATCAAGGCACAATCCCCATGGCAGGGTGGGGACCTGGCCATGTTTCCCCGCAGGGTTTCAGACTTGCTGAGAACCCGTGACCTTCTGTGCCTCCCCTGCCTCCTCTCTGCAGGTGAGTGGGGTTCGTGCTACTTCCCTGTTTCTCTTCCCTCACTGTATATTGGGTATATAGGGGGAGATGACTGGTTTGCTAGTTTCACGGATCTCTAGCTGAAAAGCAGCTAGATTTGGATACAACGTACTTTGAACCATGACTAGATCAGACATTTAGGGGTCTTTGTGTGGGGTGAGTATACCTGGCATGTGGACGGGATGTGAATTATTGTGACCAAAAGGGAAGACTGGATTTTTTCAACACTCCCTGGAATATAGCCCTTTGTTGTGCGACTTTGCAGTCCTCCCCATCAGGGAGAATGTACTTTCCAGCCCTTGGCTTTGGGCTCCACTGTGTGACTTGCTTCGGCCAATGGCACGTGAGGAGGGTAACATGTGCCAGGGGCAAGCCTCAGCCTTGATAGGCACTGCTTGCTTCCTCCTGCTCTCTGGGCCTTCCGGCATGGCCGTGGGTGGCCGATGTGTCTTAGTTGGCCCCAGAGTGAACATGCTGCAGCCGATTTGGTCCCAACCCACAGCTTGAAGTGGAGCTACTACAGATGCATGAGCAAGAAAGAAATTGTGGTATGATAAAAAAGATACACAGATGGTCCCTGACTTACAATTTTTTGACTTTACGATGATGGGAAAGTGATGCATTCAGTACAGCATTCAACAAATTACATGAGGTATCCAACTCTTTATTATAAAACAGTCTTTTGTGTTAGATGATTTTGCCCAGCTGTAGGCTAATGTATGTGTTCTGAGCATGTTTAAGACAGGCGAGGCTAAGCTATGATGTACTAAGTGGGGGTTAGATGTATTAAATGCATTTCGACTTACAATATTTTCAACCTAGGATAGGGTTACTGTCCGGAGGCAACCCCATCTATTTTAAGTCCAGGAGCATCTGTATTGGTCTTTGACTGCAGTTCCTGGCACAGATCTTCAAAAACCCCTGGAATTATTTGAGTAATAGGAGTGTCTTTGTTACACTAATGAGGTGATTGAAGGTGGGGCCCTTAGATAACTTTAAGTCATCTAGGATGAAGGCTGGCGGCCAGAAAAACCAAGTACAGTACATGATTAGAGAGCTGCAGCTTTCTGATGGAGCCCCTGACTCTGTGGGGGGAGAGGGACTGGAGAGTGAGCTCGATCAGATGCCCAGTCACTTAATCAATTATGCCTACTTCATGGAGCCTCCATAAAAACTCTGCAGCAGTGAGGCACAGAGCGCTTCCTGGCTGGTGGACACGCTGATGTGTCAGGACGTGGCGCACACAGCGAGGGCTTGGGAGCTCCGTACACCCTGCCCCCAGACCCTGCTGCCCCATGCATCTCTCCCCACCTGGCTGCTCATTCATATCCCGCATATTATGAGGGAAAAATAAAATCTCAGGACCTCCAACACTCATAATGCCAAAGGGGAGACCGGGCCTGGAAACTGAGCCACGCAGCACTGCTGTCCTCTCTCCAAATGGACAGCTGTGATCTCGCAACCCTGCGCCATGACTTGACGCGTAAGCCGGATTCCCACAACAAGGCCTTTCGCCTCTCCGCATGGCTTTCCTCACGGACTGCTCATGGGGAAATGCTTTGTTAGCCCTAAACCTTTCAGATACACAAGGTCTATTCGGAAAGCATCCAGCCATTGTTAATATAATGAAAACAGTTTACACGATATCCATGTAACCTGGCAGCCAAGGAGAGTGGACTGGGATGCGCCTGCGTGAACAATGATGCCCTCGCTGTGCTAGTGAGGGGGCGCTAGACGCTCTCGAGTGAGCCTGTGTGCTGCGTGGCCATCGCATTCAAAGTGACTGAGCGAGTAAAGCAACAGCCATGACTGCAGTGCAAATAAAAGTGTCGCACAAATGCCTCAAAGCTGGTTAAGAATGTGCTGAAAGTGACTCACGTTCTGGAAGGCCTGCAACAAGCAGAGCACCTGAGAATATTGAACGTGTACTGGTTAGGTTAAGAGACGCTGGGAGAACTGTGAGGTCCCAAGGTGCCTACTTTGAGGCGTCATTGTCCTATGTACAATGTTTCTTGCATCTTGTATTTTCTTCAATAAATGTCTCTATTTTGCATATCACATGGCTGGATACTTTCCGGACAGACAGACAGACCTCGTACATCCCCTAGAAAACAAGTGTGTGCCAAGCATAACCTTAGGACTGCAACGTAAATAAATTCTTGATCTTGACTTCTGTTAAGTTTCACACTGACAGTGTTGATGACAAGCTTATCTCCACAGATGCAGGCCAAGGACAGACGAGACCAGTCACTCCTCTGCCCGCCCTGAGTAGACTACATAACCGACTTCCTCCCTCTGCTCCCTCTGAATGTTCGCCTTACCTTATGTGAAATGTAGATTTACCTAGCACTGATTAGAGCCCCACAAGAGGGTGACCATTTGCCTCACTGCCTATGTGCGTCCTCTCCCCTCTGAGTACCTGTTTCCAATCCCCGTGTGGAGAGCCCAGGGCCATAGATGCTTTTGTGGTCTGTGCTCTTCCCAGGCGCATCCTCAGACTTTGGCTTAGTAAACTTGAACTGAGTGTGACTCTCGTTCCCAGTCACTTATTATGTAAGTTATCAGTATTAAACTGGTGACTGAAACTAGGGTGCTTTCTGAGTTCTATGACTTGTTCTAGCAAATTATTGAACCTGAGGGCCTGGAGTCGTGGGAGCCCCTGAATTTGTAGTAGGCCAGGCAGGAGTCTGGTGACCTGGGGATCCCTGAGACTTGTGGCTGGTATCTGATATGGGGACAGTCTTGTGGGACTGAGCCCTTAACTTGTGGGGTCTGCACTAACGCCAGGTAGTTAGTAATCAGAAAGGGACTGAATTTCAGTTATTGGTTGGCATCTGAGAACTGGTTGTGGAAGACAGAGAGATCCTTGTTTAAAGCCACAGAGGTTTTGGGTGGTTGGTTTCTCAGCAGTAATTAACTGGTACACTGTGTCGGCGACAGCTTAGGGCATGGAGGTAGCAGATTGCAAAGCTTCTTCAGCAAGAGACTATCTGGGAAGTGTTACACACACACACACACACACGCACACAGACACACACAGACACGTACACATACAGCCCAGGAGACAGGAAGCCAAAGAGCAGCCTGCTCGGTGCTGACAGGTCCTGAGTCCCCACCCACTAGCTCAATCCCGAAGGCGGCCACATTCAAACTGCTCAGAATCTGCAGTGCAATGCAGTCCCTCTGCATCGGCCCTCAGAGCACAAAGGTGAAAGTGAGGGGAAACCGTGCAGAGGACATTCCCCACGTTTGCTCTGCAGTTCACTCCGGGCCCTGCTCTGGGGCCCACCTACCTTCTGCAAGATGGCTGTGGCCAGCTCCTCAGTTAGCTCCTCCTTGTGGTCCCGCAGGTAACTGGCCTCGTTCTGCTTGTCCTGTGGAGGGAAGAGAATGGCCAGGTGCTTAGGTGGGTGCGGGGGGCCTTGGCAATCGCTTTCTTGGGAGAGTCCTGCCCACAAATGCAGAAGGAGGTCGGGCACTGCTCTACTCCAGGCTGTTGGGACACTGATTTCCCTACATCTGGCACTTTCTCCTCGTGGCCAGGACCCCGACCCACACCTCCCCCCAGAGAGGAGCAGCGGAGGCCCTACCAGGCTGTCCCCATAGGCTTCTGCTTTGGAAATTGCTTCCTCGATGGCCTCTTCAGCCACCCGCAGGGCCACAGCCAAGGTGTCCATCACACTGTGTCCTAGATAGGAAACAGAACACAGAGCACTTTCCAAAAGGAAATGACCAGTAAAGTGACTGTTCCACTTTGAGCTCCCCTGCTTAAATCCTTCAGGGGGTCTAGGTTAGCAAATTCCAAACTGCTTCGTCAGCACACGAGTCCCTCACCCTTCCCACCTGCCTCAATACTCCTCCTGTGCCTCATTCTGCTGCTGCCACCTCTCTCTTCACAACTCTTAGCTCATTCCTCCTCCCTCTGGTCTCCTGACCCATGACCGAGCTGCTTCCCGGGGACCCCAATGCTTGGCCTGAGGGTTCCTCCTCTAAAAAATCTCAGACCCCTTCTTCCCCTCCCTGGATGTCCACCCAAGGTTCCGGGCTTGCTTTCATGGGAGCCAGAAAGGCCCATCCTCTGTCCCCTTCCCATAGGTCATTTTCAGAGAGCAAGAATTGATCATATTCACTGTTGTATCCTAACACTAAGCACCAGTCCAAGCACACAGAGTAAAGATGACTGAACAAAAGGGCTGAATATAAGGAAATAATAGATCTTCATTTACTTTCCCAGATAAAAATCATGTTTTATTTTGTGCATATAATGTGTCATTGTGATGATGGGAATAAAAATTATTAAATGTCCTAAGGGCACTAGGATGTGCCTATAATTTAATGCAAATACAAAATCCGTGGAAGAGTTTTTTAGACTATAAACAGTATCAATAACAACAACACTGGCCAACCTCACAGAGTTCGACCACATGCCAGGCCATAGGCCAAGCGTTTCACATACATGATCACAAGTAATCCTGACAACAGTTCGGTAAGGAGCTGCCGTTTTACAGATGGTAAATTTTTTGAAGCACAGAGTGGTTAAATAACTTGCCCAAGGTCACACAGCAAGACAGTAAGAGTATTAATATTTGAATTCAGTACTCAGTCTCCCAAACCCTTGATTTTAACCATGAAACTAAGATGAATACAAGATAACATGATTTTAAAACATAGTGCTATGTATTTTTAGTGAACACATTCTGTTTTTTTACATATAGCAAAAAATGGGAGAAAGTATCTCCAGATCAAAGGACTTCCCCAGGTGACAAAATTCTTTTTGGAGCTAAGTGCTTAGAAGAGTTCGGCTTCCCTTGAGCTATTACATTTTAGCCTCTTCCTTGTGAGAATTTCTATTATCCCTCTCTTAGTTTGCCCCAGAAGTCCAAATCACAACAGATGCAGGAATATAGGTACACAAGGGCTGGGTACCTGGGTCTCCTTTTCCCCAATTTCAACCTCCCGTTCCATTTATAATCTCTAGTTATGTATTCTTTAACACAGGCAAGCTGTGTTAAGCTGTGTTAAGCTGTAAGCTGCCGAAAATTCTTTGTGGAATGAGGGTGTAAATATAGCAATTCATTAATTAATCACTCACTCAATTAAAAAAATAATTCAAGTTTCTTAGACTCATAAAGATGCAAACGTGGACAGAAAATGGCATTTGGCAAATATAATAAAATCTCTGAAACCAACCCAGTTAAGGTCAAAGTGATCTAGCCCGCTGATGAGGACACGGCAGGATGGCCATGACAGTCATGACAGAGTCATGTAGGGGCAACCCACCCTGGGGCTCTGCATACCACTGGTGGCTGATTGAACACACAGTTTTCCCAATGTTTTGATAACTAGATCCCATAAAATCTAAGTTGTCATTACACTAAGTGCTCCCTGGAGATAGACACTGTGTCTCTCATTTCTCTTCTTTAAGATAGCTATCAATGCATTTTTTTCACAGAAGAAGTCCACAAATTTTTATTGAATCAAACAAACGTTTACTGAGGACCTCCTGTGTGCTAGACTCTGATGGACAAGCCGAGTCCCTACTCTCATGGCTTTCCAAGCTACTGGGTGATTAGGTATGTAAGCAATCACTAAGAGGCATGCCTAACATTCCTGTGACAGGAATGGTCTCCAAGTTCCAGAGGTCTCTGGAAAGTAAGCACCTGGGGCCACACCTAGAAAGGCTTTGGATGCCATGTTTATTTATGATTCTTGGATAAGAATGATTTGGAACACTGGCTGAAAACTGAAGGCTCAGGTCAGTGTTTCAGGGAGAAAAATTGGTGGGGCTACAGAGCAAAGCTAAGAAGGCAGGTAGCTAAAGTTCAGAAGACCAGTTAGATGGTGGGATGGTTAGTTTTATGTGTCAGCGTGGCTAGGCTATAGTGCCCAATTATCAAACACTAATCTAACACTAAGTGTTGCTCTGAAGGTTATTTTGTAGATGTGGTTAACCTCTATTATCAGTTGACTTTATGTAAGGGTTACCCTTGACGATGTGGGTGGGTCTCATCCAATCAGTTGAAAGGCCTTAAGAGTAAAAATTGAGGTTTCCCAGAGATGAAATTCAGCCTCAAGACTGCAGCATCAATTCCTGCCTGAGTTTTTAGCCTGCCGCCCTACCCTATAGATTTCAGGCTTGCTGGGTCCCCATAATTGCATGAACTCATTCCTTAAAATGAATATGTGTGTGTGTGTGTGTGTATGTGTGTACATACATACATATGTGTCTCCTACTGGAGAACCTTGAAATACAGATGGTTACCAAAATTAACACTAATACAGGAGATTTTTGAGGAGGGAGGTGCTTAGGTTATGGGCTTCAGAATGAAAAAAAAATGATAACACTGGAAACAGAGCTGACAGGTACTTGAGTGGCCTGGTGGAAGTTGGGAGAGGGACTGAGGCAAGATAACTTTTGCTGTTGGACCTAAGTGGCTGAGGACCTTGATTAGGACATGCTCAGGTTAAGAATCATACAGGATCTTCAGGTGCCAACGGCCAACCATTAGACATCTCAGTCTAGAGCTCTGGGCTGAAATCAAGGCTGGGCATTTTAGGCTCAGCAGCAAACGGAGGTGCACTGAGGCCATACGATGGTGTGTGGTATCCTATGGAGAAGCTGCAGGCAGCAAGGATAACAGAGGACAGAGCCTTCATGAGAAGGCACCTGTATTAGTTAGGGTCCTCCAGAGAAACACAACCAGTAGGTGTGCTCGCTCTCACTTTCTCTCTCTGTCTATACACACACACACAGAGATATAGACATATAAGAGAAGATCTACTATGGGAATTGGCTCATGTGATCATGGAGGCCAAGAGGTCCCCTGATACGCTGTGTGCAAGCTGGAGACACTGAAGAGCAGGTGGTGTAACTCAGTACAAGTCTGAAGGTCTGAGAAATGGGGGAGCCACTGGTTTACGTCTTGGCGTCCTAAGGCCCAAGATCAGAGCTCTGATATCTGAAGGTCAAATAAGATGGATGTGTCACCTCCAGAGGAGGGACAGCAAATTTGCCCTTCCTCCACCTTTTTGTTCTATCTGGGCCTTCGGTGGATTGGATGATGCCTGCCCACACTGGTGAGGGTCTATGATTCAAATGCTATTTTCTTCTGGAAATACCCTCACAGACACACCCAGAAATGATGTTTTACCAGTAATCTGGGGATCCCTTCACCCAGTCAAGTTGACACATTAAAATTAACCATCACAGCACCCAAAAAGAGAACAGAAAGCATGCAGACAAGCTGCGGGGGCCACGGGGGGAGGACGATTCAGGAAGCACTGGTTATCAACGTCCAGTGCTCTAGGGAAGAGCTGAAGTGATGAACAAGGTTTTACTTGAAATGGGAAGTTTGTTTTGCTTTCAACCACTGCTCGAAGGAGACTATTATATTGATATAAGAAAAGTAGCAGTTAATCAGTAAATGATACATTCTTTATAGGAATATTTTAATACGAGATGCACAAGTGAGTGGATTTATTGTTATGTCCAACTCCAGAAAAACATTCACTAGTTGATTGCAAAGTATCACGCGTCTGGGTAGTGAATGCAGTTCTGTCGGCCACACTTGGATATACTCACCTATTTTTTATGATGCATTTACACAATGGGCAATAAGAAGACCCATGGAGACTCACACATAGCAATGAATAGTTGCATTCAGGGGTAGCAATGCAACTGGGAGGCCCTGACAGTATCTGAAAGTGTTTCTATTCCCCCAACTTCCCAGTGATTATAAACTCTTAAGCAATTTTACCTTCTGATTGTCTATAAAATGTTGAATCACTGCCAGAAATGCTTCCTTCATTCTCCAGGTTTGACTCAAAAAAGCTTCCTCCTGGGGGTGGGGTGGGGAGGAGAGAGACAGAATTGGTGAGCACTGATGCACTGTGTCACTGAACTGGCAGACCACCGTTACCCACTCATTAAGTTGGCCTTGAAAATGGGTTTAGGGAATCACTGGGCCCCACAAAATGCTACCACTTTTGACCTGTTGCTATTTTCTTCTCACATTGATTCCTGGTGCCGTATTGCTACCATCCCCGACTTTCTTCCAATAACTTCTCTGAAGGCAGTATGGAGTCAAAGACAGAACAATTAATTCTGAGAGATGTGAGCTCAATTCCTAGACCTGCAAATTACTAGGTGTGTGATTTACAGCAAGTTATTTAACCTCTCTAACACTTGGTTTCCTTACCAGAACAACAGGAATCACAATAGCACTCTCCTCGATGTGTAACGAGCTATGGCAAACATCTTTAGCTGGAGTCCACAGCATCGATCCACACAGCCGCCTTTAGCTAATGATTTAACTGTCATCATCCTCTTCTGCAGAAGAGAGTCCATGTGAAACACACCCAGAGGGAGGTAAGGTAAGCCATGGTATGTCACCTTTTAAGGCCTACTGTCTCTTTTCTGGTCTTCTCTCTCTGTGTTTTAAAAGACAGGGTCTTGCTCTGTCACCCAGGCTGGAGTACATTGGTGAGATCACGGCTCACTGCAGCCTCCAATCCTGTGCTCAAGTGATCCTCTTCCCTCAGCCTCCTGAATAGCTGAGACTATAGGCATACACCACCATGCCTGGCTAGTTTTTTTTTTTTTTTTTTAGTAGAGACAGGGGTCTCACTATGTTGTTCAGGCTGGTCTCAAACTCCTGGCCTCCAGACATTCTCCTGCCTTGGCCTCCCAAAGGGCTGGGATTACAGGTGTGAGCCACAGTGCCTAGCCTGGTCCTCTCTTAATTGAATACACCCTCTGGTCTTAATTCCACTCAGGGAAGAGCAATTATCTTTGCCCTTCTAAAGCCCTTTTTAAGTTTGAGATTTTTAGTATCTGTATTCCCATATTAATTCATCAAATGAGGTCTTTTAAGGTCGGTATAATGGCTTTTTAAAATAATCACTGTACCCCAGTGCCCACGGTAGTATCTAGAGAGTAGGTAACTCAAAAATTATTGAATTGAAAACTGGTTGAAAACACTGTTTGACAGAACCAAGAAAGTAAATGAGAGTCTACTGTGTCTTAGCTCAGTAAGGGACAGATGAGACTGACAGCAAGTCAAACTCAGCAATAGGCCTTACCTTCACATAATACACCCTGTGCTTTCTTGGATGGGTTCCCACGGGGGAGCTCTAAAGGCATTTGCTGTAGGTATTTGTAGCAGGAGTAGGAGGCTGCTGCCGTTGTGAAACAAGCTTTTAGTGTGCAGCCTGTCCTGCTAATTCAGCCTGACCATATGCCAGTGTCTTTGTGTGTGTGTTTTTTGACCAGGCTTTCAAAAGCCTTTCAGAAGTCTACTCATTTTAGCTCTGTGACCTTGAGGAAGGGACTTTGTCTGTCTGGGTCTCTGTTTCCTTGCTTACAAAATAAAGCTTTAGGATAAGTCATCTCCTCAGTTCCCAGGCTATATATACGTCTAACTGCAAATATTTCCGTTTGGCCTGGCTGCAGCCAGTATTCATTCATTCGTCCAGCAAACAGTCCACGAGCACCTGCCAGCTGCCTGGCCTCGAGCTGGGTGTTAGGAGTACATCGGTGAGCAAAGCTTCACCCTCCCTGCCCTGGCAAGCTTGAGGGTCCAGTGGGGGAGAATTCATTAATCAAAGACACATGGATAAATGTAAAATTATAGATATGTTAAGTGTTCTGATGGAGTGACTCACAGTACAGCGGAAGTGGGCAGCAGGGAAGACTGACCTGGTCAGTGAGGAACCAGCCAAGAGCGCGTAGGGAGTGGGAGAGCACCCAGGCCCGGCAAGAGCAAGCTGGCGGTGGGAGAACAGGGTGCGGCCGAGGACTCCTGAGAGGCAGCGTGGCTGGGCTGCCGAGGGGAGGGGAAGCTTGCATGAGGCGACCTGGGGACTCAGACCATGCAGGTCACAGTGCCCACATCAGAGTTTGGATCTTTGTCCCAACAGCCATGTGAAGCCATTAAAGGTTTCACAGAGGTGACCTGGTGAGATCTGTGCCTCTGAAAGCACACTGGGGCTTCTGCGTGGAGAATGCTTGGAAGCGGGTGGGTGCAGAGTGAGGAGGGGCAGGGCAGGGAAGCCCTGAGTGCAGCTCACTTTCTGGAGTTTCTGTGATGGGAAAGAGAACGGCAGGGCAGTGAGTGGAGGAAAATGCAGTCAAGGAAGAGCTTAGGAAGCAGGAGAGACTCGTGTGTTCGTAAATGCCAGTTAAAAGAGAGCTTGAATGGGTAAGGAGTGTCCTGGAAGGAGACGGGGACCAGATGCGAAGACCAACAGGAGGGGCGGGTAGCAGACAAGGACAGCAGCCCTGCAGCAGGGCAAGGGTGCAGATGAGGAAGGCCTTGCCTGGAACACCCTGTCAGCCACGGGAAGGAGGAGGTGCGGTCATCTGCTGAGAGGATGGGGAGGGCAGTGGGAGGACAAGAAGAGAGAAGATCTGAAAACATCTTTGGGAGACGGAGCTCACCAGGCCATGATTTTAAATCTTCTAGTACAACACCGCTCCTTCTGTGTCCCTTTAAATTCATAGGTGGGAGCCTCAATGTCCTTTAGGATGACGTGATTTTCCCCAAGGGCAGAAAGCAATTGAATTGTTCTGAAAAGCACTGACTAAGGGGCCAGTCAGAGGAAACGCTGATTTCACATGGCTCAGCATTTTCAAAAGATCATTTATCAATCAAATCCCAGATGAAGGATGCAACAGACCTTTTCAAGAATCATGTCAAAAATAAATACAGAATGATAATAAAGAAAAGCATAGTTTATTTTTCCCATTTTATTTATGCAATACTAAATAAAAGCATATGCTATTTATCCAACTGTCTGAAGATTAAGTATATTAATAATGGCCACTTTACCTTTTCATGTAGTACCTCTTTTTAGGATAACTGTTAAAAATGTCAGGCTGAGTCTACCAGATAAACCATGTGAACACATTACCATTGGACATTGTATTATAAATGCGTTTACTTGTCTGACTTCTCCACTGGAATTCTGGCTTTGAGATGGCACAGACTTGCTCATTTTGTCACTCCCAACTCTTAAACCAGGCGGGCACATAGTAGGTGCTCAATAAATGTTTACTGAAGGAATAAATAAATCTTAGATTTCTCTGACAAAACGAATGGGTCTCCTTTTAGGCCTAATCTGGCCACCTAATATGAGCTGCAGGAGGAAGGCAAGGTTGGGAGAGTTGGGGAGGGACCAATGACAGCACAAGGTGTGTTTGTGATGGGCCACCCAGAAGATTCTGTGAACTAAATGCAGTTTCAATGAACTGAGTGTTTTTAGGGCGAACTACACTGGTCGGTGTAGTGGAGACGTTTCGCAGGTGAAAGGAGTTTGATACCCAGAGTCCTGGAGCACAGCACACGCCTTGAGCCCTGCAGATACTCCACATTATGGTCTGACAATCAAAATTCTGAAAATAAGTTGAAGAACTCTGCTGAAATAATTACTGTGAAGTTCCAGCTGAGGTTCTCAGTTTTGGCTGTACCTTAAAATAATCCAGGGAGCTTTAAAAAATATGTATACAGGATCCCACCTTCAGAGATTCAAAAATAATTGACAGGGGGGTGGTGGACCATGATCCTGGGTATTGGGATGTTTTTCTCAGCTCTCTAGGTGACTCTAACGTGTAGTCACAATTGAGGATGGCAGGTGGCAGATGGCACACCTACAGTGGGTGCCGGGTGACAGGTAATGACTCTCTAGTTATCTCACACGACCAGGAGGCTACACAAGCACTGGAAGATTTCTCCGTACTTGAGGTGTAACTAAACTTCCTAGGTGGCTTATAGAATACATCTCATTGTTTTATGATTATGGCTTTACAGGTTTGAGTACCATCTCAGTAATTGTCTCCTGTCTGCTTGTCTTCATATTTATCCAAAGGAAATCTTAGTTTCAATGGGGAAACCAATCATATTAAAGCAACGGATTCTAACATTTCTATGAAGCGTGTTGGTATACATAAAATGATTTTAAGATTGAACTAGTGCAATATTGAGGATCTAAGATACGCCAGGCATTGAGCTACGCTTTGGGAACACAGATAAGGAAGCCACCATCTGCATATTGTGGTCCGGCAGGAGAGGCAGTTGTGTCAACCACCCCCTGAATGCAATGTGGTAAGTAACTGCGGCTCGGGTGAAAGAAGTGGTGAATCACAGAGGGCCCAGCACATAAATTTGCTTCAGTCGTGGCAGATCCTTATTCCTAGCAAATGATTCTACTCTGAAAATGACACTTGTAAATTTCAAAGCCCTGCACTAGCCCACTTGGGATTCATGTCTGACTTCTCCTCCTGTGCGGCCTTAGAGAGAAAGGGCCAGAAATGGAAATTGTGCCCTGTGCCGCAGGATTCTCCACACGTGCTTTCTTTTTCCCTCATTCTGCGTTAAGTGGTGGAGAACACTCATGGGATCTGAATTTGGTGACATTTAAAGGGGTACCTATGGCAGACCCGAGGACGCACAAGAGAGGAAGGAAAGGATGGGATACAAATGAGTGAGCTGATTCTATTCTGGAACCTTCTTGAGACATCACTTTGGGCTGAAAAACTTAATGGTATGAATTTTAAGCTTTGTTTCTTTTTTGTCTCCATTCCTAGGGAAAAATTTTTAGAAAAACCAGTAAAAAGAAGATAAAAATAATGTGGAAGGCTTCTGTACTGCTCTCATAGCTACAGCCTTCCTGTGCAGTTTGGAAGGCAGAGATTCTAACAACCACAAAAGGCCCTAATGATTCTCCATGTTTCATGCTTCCATCCTATTTTTCTTGTTGTCTAAGCGGCTGGCATATTTTTAGATCAGACACAACCAAAGACTTTATTGAGAACACAACAATGTAAAATAATGATGGTGAAAAAGCTGCAAATGAGATGAATGAGATTTTTTCTTCTTACCTGTTTCTTATGGATAAAAAGCATCTACCTGTGTTAGCAAAACGATGACAAAAACTGTCACTAGACTGAAAAACATAGCCATTTTGGAGGACATGCTGTTCATATTCTGACAACCATTCCTTTCTACTGGCTGGTCTAACAAGACTAAAGAACATAATTTCTCACTCTAATTAACTTGGTTGTCTTAACTGTATAAAAACAGCAGAAGTAAAATTCATCCTTCAAGCTCCTGGGAGGAAGCTGACACTTTTCTACCTCTCCCATTACATCAAATTCTGGGGCTGGTAAGAATAGAATTTTGGAGTACAAAGAAAAGGGAGTGGAGGGCATATCCTCCCAGGGCAGATATAGTCTCTCTGTAATCAAGCAAAAATGATTTTCTAACGTTTTAATCATCAGGGGATGATGATCAAGAATCTTTAATTTCTAGGGGTCTAGAATTAAAATATCTATAATTTGTAGAAATGCTTTTTGGTCGTTGCAGCTTCTAACACATAAACTCTAGCTCAGTGGGGATGCTGGAAGCTGGAACTGAAAAAGTCAAAAATTTGGAGTCTCTGGCATTGGTCCTTCTCCTTCTGCTCCTCATTAGTGCCAGATATTTAAGCAAATTTCTCTGTTCCAGGTAAGTGTGCCCCAGTTTTCAGGGCCTCCAAACCAGGCCTTCTTCTACCCCACCAGCCCACCCAAGACTCCCAGAGCAGCTGGCAGAGAGAGTACCTAGAATGTCGAAGCATGCTCCACTCTCCAGCCGGTGTTTCCTGTACAGGTTCTTAAGGACCTTGGCACTGCCAAAGCGCTTGAAGCGGCTCTTCACATTATTGTAGAACCATTCTAGAGACTGGGTCCTCAGAAGCCTAAGAAAAACAGAATTAAACAGAAAATTATAATATCAAATAGTGAATTACAAAATTGCTGCAATGCTTCCAGTTCCTTCCATCAAGATGTGGAGTTTATTTCTCTACCCCTGGAATCCAGGCTGGCCTTGTGACTTGCTCCGACCACAGAGTGTGGTGGAAGGGATGCTGCGTGAGTCCTGAACCCTGCAGTTTCCTCTCTTGGGGCTCTCGGGAATCCTGCAAGCAGTGCCAGATGACTTAGCCCGAGCTAGACTGTTGTATGGTGAGAGACACTTGGCCCAATCGTCCCTCTTGCCCCAGCTGTAGCCAGCCAACCCCCAAAAGGTGAGTGAGGCCATCAATCACCAGCTGACTGGAGACACATGAGTGACCTTAGGTGAGACCAACAGAACCATCCACCTGAGTCCCTCAAGATAGCAGGCCAATAAATGCTTTCCATTTTAAGCCACCAATTTTGGGGTGTTTGATAGTAGGCTTTGTATTTGATACTCTTACTGCATTAACAGCATTTCTAATCCAGCTTGGGAAAATAAAAATCACAAGTGAGACAGCAGGATTCTTCAGACTCTTCCTCACTGGGACTGAAACACTGTGAGAAAGCAGTTTCCTGGTTAGCGCTGTAGTGGTCGGTATGAAGCATCGACAAGATTCTCCTCTTTTATGCCCAGTAAGAACATATTTCTAAAGCCCTTCAATTTTAAGAACGGCTTTTGTTGTTATTTTTTTTATTATGAATGTGATAATATACAATTATTTTAGAAAATTCAGAAAAGCAAAATGAGTATAAAGGCTTCCAATTCAATGGAGGAACAAGCATTTAGCTGCTCTTCCTCCCAGACGCCAGTGAAATGTGAGAAGATATCCAAAGGAAAAGAAATCTATGAAAGAGATTTTGATAGGGTTGTTGGATTTTTTCTTGCTGATTTTCCTGAGATCTATATAGATTCTAGTTATCAGCTCTTGAATAAAATGTGGTATATGTATACCATGGAGTTCTACTCAGCCACAAAAAACAATGGTGATTTAGCACCTCTTATATTATCCTGGTTAGAGCTGGAGCCCATTCTACTAAGTGAAGTATCCCAAGAATGGAAAAACAAGCACCACATGTACTCACCATCAAATTGGTATTAACTGATCAACACTTAATTGCACATATAGTGGTAACATTCATCAGGTGTCGGGCAGGTGGGAAGGGGAGGAGGGGATGGGTATATGCACACCTAATGGGTGCGGTGTGCACCGTCTGGGGGATGGACACATTTGAAGCTCTGACTCACGTGGGGCAAAGGCAATATGTGTAACCTAAACATTTGTACCCCTGTAATATGCTGAAATAAAAACAAAATTAAAAAAAAAAGTTTTGAAGAGGAACAAAATAATTAAGATGTTACTAAAAAATTCAGGCGCAATAGTTAAAAGAAAATGCCCCAAATGCTGCTGACGCAAATTCAAATCATTATACACAGCGAGGTTCACCAAACAACAAACAAAACTGATAACTATGATGCTAAACTCACATTAGTTTGCTGGTAAAAATTAAAATCCATGAGGAACTCAAGATGACCTTGGTGATATATGGATATATGGAAACCTCTAATAATGTTTGTGATCTGTGAGCTTTGCTCCTATTTGTGTAGAATACAGAATGAGAAGATTCAGCAAGCTCTGATAATGCACTCAACAGCAGTAAAAAAGAAAGGATTTCCAGGTCTTTCAAACAGAGGGATTTTATGCAATTGGTTATACAGATGATCAAAGTGCTTAGCCTCCAAAGAGAGGACAGTGAGGCATCTCAGAGACTAGCACAGGGGGAAGCTGCTACCACCCCAGGGCCAGATGGACAAGGGAAGAGCCAGTATTACCAGAAGTAGTATCCTGGCACCACGTGCTGGGGCCACCGAGGAGGTATAGCAGCCACTAGAGATGCTGCCTGAGGCAGAGAGTGGGGGAAATACCCCGTACCCAGTCTGCTCTCTTTCTCCTGCCTGCCCATGTCCCTCCATGGCCTGCTGTTGGCCAAGCTGAGAAGAGGCCCTGTGTAACACTGCCTGCGGAGGTTCAGCCTCCCGGGAACACAGAACAGAGCAGGGGAAAGGCAAGGGTGGGAAAAGCCCGGCGTACACACTGATATTAGCTTATGAGCACCAGGTTCCAATAACCCTCATCACTTGCTTCACAGGTTATAGCAACTGGCCTTCATTTTAAGTAGAAATCTAAGTCTACAGAATTGTGCCCCATTTGCCCACAAGAAGGGAAGAAAGGAACTGTGTCTGGAATCAGTTTCCAGCCTATGAAAAGCATCCCTGTGCCCCAGAACATCGGCTGGGAGTCAGGTTGCACTTTAACTCTTACCACCTGTGTGACCAAGGGCAAGTTACCAACCTCTCTGGGTACCATTTCCTTATCTGCAAAATGGTGATGCTGATATGTACCTGGCAGAGTTTTCTGAGGCATCATTGACCTAATATGCTTAAGCATCTACTACATAACTTGAATACAGTAAGCACTAAGAAAATGGTAGTTATTTCATTTCAGAAGAAACAAGATATTTATTAAAGTTATAAGAAAAATCTTTTATTATAAAGAAGTAAAATAAAAAAGTTGCTCTGCAGGTATAGCGACCACCACACAGGGTCAGTAGGAGGAAGTTGGTTTACCCATTAGGGCCAATAACTATCACCAATTGGGACTCAGATGTTTGTTACACGTCTTCTGAGAGCAAAGCTGTGCAGGCGGTTTCCCTCGGTGACAGTGCGCACTGTTTCTCCTGCCAGCAGAGGTCTGCAGAGAACTTTCCAACCGGGTCTGTCACCTGCCGATGGCAGCTCACCCAACTGACTGCTCAGCATTGAGGAAAGGCCCAGGGATGGCCTTGCTGCAGAATCACTCCATCCGATTCTGCTTAGTGAGACTCAACTTTTAGGAATTATTATTTCTAAATAGCTCTTTGGACACAGGGTTCTTAAAATGAACTCAAGGTATGATGACACAATTCTCGAAAAACAAAACAAAAATCCCAACAACAGTAAAAACACTTTTTTTCTCCCTCAAATTTGACCCCAGGCAATTTATTTAACCTTTCAGAGGTTCTGTCTCTTCAGATACAAAGGAAGGTAATAAATATTTCAACAGGTTTTTACAAAGATTAAATGACATAATGCATTGCAATCACTCAGCACAGTGCCTCACCTAAGGCACTGTGAATTTTCAGTACATGTTATTTATTATTATTATTAACATTATTATTTTATCCTAAGCCCTAATGCAATCTTTTCTGGAAGGATGAGGGCGTAAGCAATAAACAAACAGTAAAAATAGACTTGGCAGGAAATGTGTTTGATTCCTACATTTCATCTTAACCAAAAAGTTAGACTTTTGGGGAAGGTGTTTCTTAACCTTTAGTAGTTCTTACACCGGAGTGTGCATCAAGATCTCCTCCTGGAGGGCTTGTTAAAACTCAGCACGCTGGGCCCCACCGCAGAGTTTGATTCAGTAGGTCTGGGTGGGGCCTGAGAACAGGCATTTCAAACAATGTCCCAGGTGATGTGATGCTGCTGGTCCGAGGACCACACTTTGAGAAGCACTGAGTTTGAGGATAGATTTGGCAGGTTGTGAAGGGCCCATGAAAAGACATTGATTCGACACTGTGGGGAAAACAACAGAACGTCATCCAGGTGTTTGGAAAATCAGAATCCTTCAGCCCTGATAGCATGAAGGCCCTTGAGCACCAAGTCAGAGCAATCAGTTTGGAAAAGTCAAGAGAGGCTGAGAATCTGGATGGAAAAGAACAGCCCTCATGCTGGGACCCCTGAGTGTGTCACTGGCAATTTGCAGACAGACATGGCTCAGAGGTGGGAAGTGTCACGTTTAGTTGATACATGACAATTGCCATTAGTGTGAAGCCTCTTGCTAAGAGTAAGAAACCAGAGCTGCTAAATAGCAAAGAGGAAGAAAAGCCTGGGAGAGAAGTGAGGAGACGTCTGTGTGATTTACCCACAGCTGCTCTTGGGCCCTCTGTGCACCATGTCTCTGATTCCCACAGCGACTGAGGGAGGTAGATAAGGAAAGTGAGGCTGAAGGAGGTGTAAGACGCCCAAGGTCACACCGCTAGTGAGTGGCAGGGCTGGGATTTGAGCTCCGCCCGGCCACAGAGCCCCATGTGTGCACTGGATCACATGTACCAGGGGTATAATGTGTCAATACACCCTGCGCTTCCTGTGTGCCGGGCCTGGACGATTAACCTCGTTCAGCCTCCCAGCAACCCAATGGGGCAGGTACTTTATTAATCCCCATTTCACAGAGGAGGAGCCAGCAGTTCCATAACCTACCTGAGGATATGTGGCCAGCAAGAGGCAGAGCCAGGATTTGAGCCCCATGGCTGAGCTCCAGAGCCTGTGCCTGACACCACTGTGCTGCCTCTTTCGTATAAGGGAGGGGTTTGAAGAAAGGAAAATTAGCCAGGCAGAGGTGTGTGTCTTGTCCAAAGTCATGGAGGAGATGATGAAGCAGCTACTAAAGAATGCTGGCTGGCAGAGCAGCCCTGCCTCAGAGGGCCGAGTCAGGTGTGGGGTTTGTGTGCAGACCCTCACTGCCCTGCTGCCCAGCTGCTTTCTGCTGATCTGTTAGACTCACTTTGGATCCAATCCATTTCCTTCCTCCCCATGACTCTGCCAGAACACCTCTGCCAGGCCTGCACCAAATCCTAAAAATCCCCCTTGAGAAGCCAGCCTTTCACTCCAGGATTGAGCCTCCCTGAAAAGCCCCCAACAGAGAAGCAAATGTGAGTGCAGGGAGAAGGGTGTGGGCTGGCACGGGCACAAGGGAGGCCCGGCTCCGGTCACGCTGACCTGGCTCTCCTCTGCCTCCGTGCCACAACCAGCACCAGCTCTGGCCACAGTAGTGATCAGTCCTATTCCTTCTCCCAATGAGCTGGCCAGGCGTGGAAGCTCCTTCTTCCTCAGACAGAGCCATTCGCGGTTGTAAAAATCAAAGGAATGCTGAAGCCACAGAAAGCACTCAGAAAGGCCCTTCAGTGTAGCAGAGGATTCTGGCCCAAGTGAGTCTGTGATTTGCTCGTGTCCGTGGTTGGGATGCTCTGCAGTCAAGCTCAGAAGGAAGTGTCTTCCACTGGGATGGGTAGATTAAAGATGGCCACAAATTCTTTGCTACCCTTCCCTTTGCGAGGTGAAGTCAAAATTCCGTGTCCTGCTGAAACTGTGCTGGTCTTGGTGACTTGTTCACTCAATGGATATGGCCGATGTGATGCTCTGGGATTTCTGAGGCTAAGTCATAAGAAGTCTTGCACTTCTATCCCTGGATGCATGGAACATTCTGTCTGGAGGCCCTGAGTACAGGGCAGTTCTCCAGGTGGCCTTGGATCGACCCAGTTTTCCCCGCTTTCTTGACTGTAGTTCTCAAGAATAACTGTAGAATGTGCTGGGAATGCACCATTCTGAGATAGGGAGAATCTGGCCTGAAAAGCCTGGGCTGTTCCAATCTCCACCTAGAAACAGAATGTCTGCCAACACTAGCAAGTCAAGATGCCCCGAGGCAGGCTGCTTTTCAGGGTCCCTCAGCTGTGATGCAAGTGGGGAACACACAGATCAGACTCTATCTATCCAGGGCAGCTTTGCTGAGCCGTAGGGGACAGGATCACAATGAACCCTAAGCTTCTGTTGTCCCTCGCTGTGGATCTGTGAGCACTACACCAGCTTTGTGTAACCTGTGTGTGGATGCCCTGCCTCACCCGACTTAGACAAACAGGTAGCCAGCGCGCAGCAGACCTGCTTCACATTGGGCTGCCGTGTAAGAGGTGGAGCTATCCGAGCCTGCTGTGCTGGAGAGACCACGTGGCAAGGCCACAGGAGAAGCTGCACACAAGGAAGGAGAAGGATGGCTGGCTGGCTCCAGCTGCTCCATCCGCAGCTGCGGAGTCCGCCCAGCTGAGGCCCCATTTTCAATTACGAGAACTGCCCATGTTTGGAAATATCTCTTGACCAAATGACGATCTTAAAGAATTTTTAATTAACTTCAGCTTACTAAAACTTCTTTCACAGGATGTCAGGGTGACCAATATTGTTAATAAAAAAAAAAATCCTTAAATCCACTTCCAAATTTGGATAAGCTTGCACTAAGCAAAATTCTTGTGCATCAGTTTTAGAAGAGCCAAACATGATGCTGATTTTTATTACAAATTATTGATACTGGACGCTGCTTAAAACTATGTCAAATATAATTTCTGTAGGATTTAAATCATTACAGTACTTAAGAGCCAAACCACTGACTACTTTTTGTGAATCAGGTATTCATGGAAAATAACTTTTCTCATGTTAAAAATTCAAAATCTAAAGGCATTTTATTTCTCATATCTCCGTTTCATGTCTCTAAAATGAGGACATCTCTAATCTCCTTAATTTCTATTTGACATGCACTTTTCTGGTAATAATTGATACTCTTATCTAATGATTCACACATTTCCAATTTCTTTTTCATTTATTTTCAAACTCATGAGGTATCTTCATATCTCTTGTTAAAGTTTTATAATCATTAAACTTTCAGAGTTATATTCTCATTACTTACAGCTCCCAATTGAAAATGAGATAAAGAGTATATTCTGAAAACATTATTGATGAGTTGGCTTCCATTTTAGGCCAGGAAAGTAATAATACAATAAATTCTGTTTTTGATATAAATAAAATATTTAAATTTGAAATAATGTTGCACATTTAATACATCTACTTCCCAATTTTTCAATATTTTTTCAGATATTTTAATATTGGAGAAACATTAACCCTTAAAAATACATAAAAACATGAGATGGGGACCTATTTCCCTTTGTCTCAGTCGCTGATATGGCTCAGCATGGCATTACTGGAATCCTGTGTTTACTTAAAAGTCGTATATTTTGTTCATTATGAATTTTTTGCATTGATCTTGATTTTTAAAGATACTGCATTACAATACTATTTGTCTTGATTACTGAGTTTTTTGATGTCCAAGGGGAGTGCCTGACTGGCCTCACCCTAACTGTGGCCCTGACGAGACAGTGCCACGCTGGCACTAGTGGGCACCTGGTGGGAGACAGCTGTGCCAGTGCAAAGGGCAGTGGCGCCCAGTGCAGCAGAGGATCCCGGAGGAGAGGGTAGTGCCCAAAGAGCACAGCGGTGGTACCCAAGGGAGTAGGGTGGTGGATGGATGTGCAAAGTCCAGAATGTACCGAGGATGGGGGAGAAGCAGAAAAAGAGAAAAAAAAATCCACAGATGCTACTGTTAATAGTCAAGACTTTTGCCCTTAGAAACTTCCAGAAATTCATGGCAGTGGGGTGAGGTAGGAAAAGAGCTTTGTAGGAGGCTAGGGTCTTGCGTTAAAAGGGATAAAAATCAGTGGAACACTATTACCTATAGTATTACCTACATATGTGTCTATATGAGGATATGTTTCTGAACTGGTCTGGAAGTGGGTGTCTCAGGGCACATTCTTTACCTTCTAGGACTCTCCTAGGTGTTACTCAATGGCGTGGGCACAGCCGTGCATCCTCTCTGCAGCCGCTCTGGCCTCAGCAGGACCTGTCCAGCTATCCTCCTCTGGCCCTCCAGGGGCCCTCTCTAGACCTGAGGCCACTGTCACTGACCTTGCCCTGAACTTTTCCATCTCCAGCTGGTCTCTGTGGCTGTGGCTCCACCCTCATGCTGGATTCACTCCTCTCTGTATGGTTCAGTGAGTTTGACTCAGCATCAGCCAGAAAGTTGTCAAGCCCAGGGGATGGGGAATGAAATGGTTTCATTTAGCCTCAGTCGTTTGGAGGCAGGAATAAAGTTCATGGGAATATGGCTTTTCTTTTGTTTTCTTATTTATAAAGCTGATTGGGATGTACTTCTTTTATTTGTCAGAATCAACTTGAAGTGAGTAAGAGAATTTAACTGTGTTTATTTGGAGAGCTGCTGCTCTTGCTGTAGCTGCAGCAAATCGTACTGTGAGCCAAGCTGGCCCAGAAGGGCAATCTTGCATCCTCCCCGCACTAATCTGTACGATCTGGGACCAAGATAGCAAAGAACAGCCAGCCCATATGGATTCTCTCCTCAGCCTCATCACTCAGTGTGTGGCCTTGAAGACATCAATTTATCCTTTTGCACTTCACCTCCTTCATCCTCAGAATACAAATGATCACAACTTCCTGCAACCAAATTTCTAGGGACATATAAGGGCTGCATTGGATGCTGCCTCACCGATGTCCTGACACACTGATGTGTGCCTATTTTGCTCTGATAGCATCTTCACATTCATATTAAAAATGTGTGTAATTCCCTTTTTGGTTTATTCATCTGTTTGCCTAATCGTAACATTAAGCTATATAGTGTGGTGTCTTCCCTTTAAATTAAGTTCCTAGCTGGTTGTTGGAACAAGATGATGATCTGATTACTGTTGATACTAGCCAATTCTGGACTTTAGCTATAATAGACACACAATATATTACTGTGAAAATTAAAAGGCAGGGATTTTCCTACATTAAGTGAGTAGTTAACGATATCATAATAACTTCACCGTTCATTCATAGTAAAATACGTAGGTTGAGGCTGCAGTGTAATTAACACCTGCCACTTACTAAAGGCCTATTATGCACCTGCCTCCTTTTAGTCCTCAAAACAAACTACTAGACAGGTGTTATTTTGTGAAAACAAAGGCTACATAGCTCATTAATGGTGAAGCCAATGGCCTCTCTCTTTTTTGTCTGCTCATTTTTAAAAACAAAAATAATTTAATCCATAGGTCATAGGATTTAAAATTTAAGTCTCCTGCTCAGCCATGTTCACTTTCCTTCCATTTCCCACCTCCAAAGGCAAATAATATTATCAGTTCCTTGTACTTCTGAATATACAAGAAAATACTAAAAAATACTGCCTTTTTCTCTTTTTCTGTACAAATGGCAGTATGCCATTATACACTGTTCTGTATTTGCTGTTTTCATAAGAACACATCCTGGAGATCATTTCTTATTAGTAAACAGGTTCTTTATTTCTGTTTAGGGGTACTTAAGTGTTTCACTTTATGGCCATTCTATAATTTATTTAACCTATGCCCTACTGATTGATCCTTAGATTGTTTCCTAATTTGCTATTACATCAGTGCTGCAGGGAATGGCCTTTAAACCTGTTTCTTTGCATATGGGTAAACATATCTGCAAGATAAATTCCTATAGGGGGAACTGCAAGGTTGAAAGGTATATGGAGCAGGAATCTCACAGACGTTGCCAAATTTCCTTCCATATAGGTTATTCCAGATTATAGAATCACAGCAACATATGAGTATCTTTGCCAACACGGTGTGTTATTCAGTTTTTTGATCTTTGCCAATCCAATCAGTGAACACTGGTATGCCATAGTAATTTTAATTTGCATTTATCATATTATAAGGGAGGCTAAGCATTGTTTTTAAGAGCCATTTGTGTTCCATTTTCTGAAAATTCTCTGTTCACTTGTCTTGTTATTTATTAGGTTGGACTTTCTTTTGGATTTGAAGGAGGATTTCTATGTTAGGAAAATTAGGTTTTGCAATATAAATTACAAATAATTACTCTAAATTGTCATTTGCTTTTGACTTAGTTAATGGTAGTTTTTGCCATGCAGACAATTTTTAAAAAAATTTTTATGGAGCTTCTGATTTGGGGTCACACATAGTAAGGCCTCCCATGGTTCCTATTTTTTAAATTTGGTTATATTTTTTACACTAAAATCTCTGGCCCAAATGAAATCAATTTTGATGTCAGATATGGGGTAAGGATCCAAATTTATTTATTTTTTCCAGATGGAGCTAAGATTTGAATCAAGGTCTGGCTACAAAGCTACCTTTATATCCATTATATGCTGAGGGCTGCTGTTCCTCTTCTGCCTCCGCAGTCACAGACTGTACCAGGAAATCAATGTACCGCATTGACGATAATGGGTGAGACTTTCGTAAGATGTGCCAGTATTACTCTTGAGGGAAGAAATGAAGCCAAGGTATGTGAGGACACTGGACATGGATAGTAAATAACAGACTTCAATTTGGAAATTGAATTTGGAAATCTAACAAATAAGTACATAGAAGTGGGAATAATCTAGAAAGAAGGGGAACGTATGTGGACAGAAGGTTACCCCAACCAGTGGAAGATAAGAGCTACAAGATGGGAGTCTGTGGTATGATGTAATGAGATTTAGTTTGCATAAGCCCAATAGCTATAACGTGGCTTTGATAAAATCACACTTTGTAATTTGAGGCTGTCAGTTCTGTTTCCAGGGCCCAGGGTCATTGTTGTTACTCCCATTCTGATTTGATATGACCTGTGTCTTTCAGGCCCTCTGATTAACATGTTTAGACTAAGTATGTAACATTTTCATTAATCAGCAAATTTTCCTAAACTGACCACCAAAAGGTGGTATAGTTGCTATAAAAATTTCGAAATAGTATACATTTATTTTTTAAAGCAGGGAAGGATTGAAAGCCAGATGTGTCCTCACTGGATGCTACAGTCCCGTTGGCAAACCTCAAGCAGGCCACAGCCGTGGCTCAGCTACGTGCACGAGACTCTGAGGCCAAGACGGCAGAGAAAGAACACAACACGAGAGAACAGTGAATAGGGCTGGGGCCTCCATTCACTCCAAACTTACAAAACCATGGAAGGGGAATCAGTTGAAACATGTTTTGGTACAACTCATGAGAAAAGGACTTCATAGCCGAAATAATAGTTTAACTGAGATTGCAGAGAAATGCCTTAACTTCTCCAAGTCAACAAATCATTTTAATGTTTTATTGGATACATTTGTGTATTAATTTGTGGCTGACTAAGAACCTGCAATGCCCACATAGGATGTTCTATTTGTTTTCCAGCCCTGTGCACATCCTCCACAGTCTGTCAAACACCAAGATGCCATACTCTAAACCCCTAAGTTCAGAACGGTACGTTTCAACCTGAGACAAAGATGCAGACAGGCAGCCTTACGCCTCCTACTCTGGACCAGACAAAATGGTGCTGAGGCAAAGATTGCTGAATTTAGAGAAAACAAAGTGTTAGAAGCAATGACCCTTCTCCTTTCTCTACCCCAGGGGCAAGGACAATGACAGAGGTCCTTATATATATATTTTGGAGGGGGAGATTCATAGAGTAGGGGATGCTTTCCATTTAGAAGTTTCTGAAGATGGCAGCACCAGGGATGAGTCTCAAGCTGCCAGGTGTGTGTGTGTGGGGAGGGGGGGTGCAAGTTGATCCTTGGGGAATTTAATACCACCCCCTCCTTTCCCAAGGCCTACAAATGGCACAGAGGAGGGTGTGAGTGCTTCTGCTTGGCTAAAGTTAGCTGAAAGGTAGGGGTGCCAGGAGATCCCAATGTCGGGGCAGGAAGATGTGTGTGAGAGATGTGACAGTGCCCTATTCAGGGTCAGGCAAAGGTGTGCTGGAGCCGCAGAAGGACAGTCAGCCCCAGGGAGCCTGTGGGGCCAGTGAACGCTGCAGCAGCTTCTTTAGTGACATTTGAGAATTCAGGCTCTTCACGAGTCCATGCCAATTTCTACTCCTGTTCTACCTAACCTTGATCTTGCGCAGTTCTTGCTACCTGCATTGCAACGAGCTGTTTCCACAGCAGACTGAGGGGGCAGGAGGGCTCAGACTTCAGAGCTCAGGTTTGGTGTTCTGTGTGGTCTCTTATGGAGGCCCCCATGGGGAAACTGATACTCTGTCATAAAATAGCCAAGTAAATTCCACAACAAAGCACCAGGTAGAAGAAGGGCTATGAACAGGGGATCAGAAATCTTACTCCAAGTTTGCTCCTGAGTCTAATTTTTGAGTGACTTTGAACTTTTGTAAATCTCAGGTTTTTCTTCTGTAAACTAAGAGGGTAGAAATACAAGATCTTTAAGGTCTATTCCAGCTCAGTTCTTAGATTCTAACTCTGCATACCTACTTTAAAATACTAATTTTATTTTAAAATTAAAAATGAAATATATACATAAAGTAAGGAGGAATGAAACATTTTTCTTCTTTAGATGACAAATCTCACATCAGGGGCAACTTTTTCTTGGGTATCTCCCAAAATTTCCAGGTATCGATAGAAATACACATAGTCATATGAGTATTTCCACATCAGCACACATAGAAGTACCTCATTTCCTTTTTTCTCCTCCCTGTAGAATATTCTACAATAGGCGTGTATCATAGTTTATTCACATATTATAGTTTATTCTAAATGAGAGACATTTAGTACGTTTCCTAGTATTTTGTCATTATAAACAATATTGCAATGACTATTTGTAGGCACATGTGTATTTCTATACCAGGTATTCCTAGCGATGGAACGGTTAGCTTAAAGGCTATGTGCTGTTGTAATTTTGATTGCTACTGCCAAATTGTCCTCCAGAGAAAGGAGCAGGGCTGATTTACGTCCCCAGAGACGACAGCACATTCAAGCACCGCTTCCTCTATCCTGTCAGCACGGAGCCATCAAAGCTCTTGATGTCAGCTAATCTAAAACAACTTGATATTTTGTTCTTTTCATTTGCATTTACTTACGAGAGCGGTTAAGCATCTTTGTAGAGGTTTCCTCTTCTCTGAACTTTGCTCCTTTTTTCCTTTGTTGGCTTGTTTGCCTTTGATTTATGAATATTCTTAACTAAGTTAGTGCTTTGTTGTTATATATATGTTAGCCTATTATCTGTAAGATTGCAAATGCCCCAGCCTTTATCTTGTCATTTGTTTTTTGACATTATGGTATACAGTCATTGTCATTTAATGACAGGGATACGTTCTGAGAAATGCATTCTTAGATGATTTCGTTGTATGAATATCATAGAGTGCACTGACACAAACCTAGGTGGTATAGCCTACTATACACCTAGGCTACATGGTTCAGCCTAATGCTCCTAGGCTACAAATCTGTACAGCATGTGACTATACTGAATACTGTAGACAACTATAACACAATGGTAAGTATCTGTGTGTCTAAACATAGAAAAGTACAGTAAAAATGCAATATTATAATCTTATGGGACCAGCATCCGTATATGTGGTCCATTGTTGATCAAAATGTCATTATGCAGCACATGATTGTATTTGTGCCTTGTAAGATAGCCTTAAATTTCATGTTGTCAAATGATTACTTTTTTTTAAAATTTCATAGGCTTTATATATTTTCTAAAAAGGATGCTTCCACACTAAGATTGTAAAAGTATATTCTTCGATGTATTCTTCTAATACTGTCATACTTTTAAACATTTCAATACTTGGACCATCTGGAATTTATTTTGATGTAAACTGAAATTTAACTTTATTTTTTTCCAAATGGGTAACCAGTTGTCCCAGCATTATTTATTAAATAACTGTCCCATATGGCTCTGAAATGTCACTTCATCTATTAAATCTCCCCGTGGATTGAGGTCTTTTTTTTCATTGTTCTGAAGGTCCCTTCATGTACCAGAACCAAACTGTTTTAATGACTGTAGCTTTATAACAGATTTCAATACAGTATCTGGTAGGGATACCAATACTGAATTTCAGAGGAAAAAGTCCACTTTCAGGCTGGTACAACAGTCACAAAAGTGGCCCTGTGGATCACGAGTCTACCTGGTCAGAACTAGAAAGAGCAGCCTGTCGACCACAGAATTTCCTAACGGTCAGCCTAGCTCACGCTGCTAACATTCACCTTGCTGGATGAAAGATACCAAGGCACACACACTCGGACCTAGGAGGGCTGGATAAGCCTGTAGGTCTACCCTCTCCTCTGACATCTCCAGAGAGGCTATGACTTCTCTGAGTTCCCACGCCACCACAGTGACCCTGGGACAGTGGGCACGCAGGCTCCATGATGGCCACACTCTGATGAAACATTTGGGTTGCCCAAAAAATGTAGCTGGCCAGTAATGGCTTCTACCAGCTTTAGAAAGTGATGGGCTAAACCCCTGCCCAGTACGCTGCTACTGAAGTAGGAACTGGAATGGGCTGATAAAGACTGGATTGGCCCAATTCAACTGTTCCTTCCTTCCATCATGCTCACAAACATTTACTGAGGACCAGCATGAGTCAAACACTCTTAAGGCCCATGTGTGTGCCCATTTGTCTCTTCCTCCTTCCCTTTTTCCCCTCTTCACTCTCCCTCCCTCCCTTTATTCTGCTCCCCCACCACCCGCCATGAGACATTCATTTCTCTATTCCTCTATTCTCTATTCCTAATTCCATCGGGTGTGTGTGTGTGTGTGTGTGTGTGTGTGTTTTCCAGGCTTAATCCACTAAAGTCCCTGCTTTCACTTCTACCTGATGCCAAACACATGTAATCAAGGCTGGTATGAATGGTGGGACCAATGCAGATGGATTCCAGGACTTTCCATCTTGGTCCAGACTGTGTTAAGAACCCAGGGGTACGTAGAAGCAATGCGGGGAACAATCAGCTGTCTAACTCCCCAGTCTGTCTACTGACCTTAAATATCTTAAACCCTCACTTCTCTGACCTGTGGGTGGAGCCATTGACAACTTGTATATTTAATAACAAGTAGCAAGCACACAAAATCAGATATTCAGGTCAGGAAGGCACCTTTGAGATCACTAAGGCTAAGAAGTCTGGTTGCCTTCTTAAAACAGTAATTACTCAATTATTTAGTGTACCATGTAATTGGGTAACTTTTATTTTTTCCCCAAATGTCCTTTATATAAAACCCACAGAGAATGCCAATATATCAGACAAAAGCTGAACCATCCTCTCAAAGTGTGGGTCAGGGACTCAGAGCCCACAAGCCAGGACAAGGAACTCCCTACAGAGCCCCTGAGGCTCCTGTACTGTCACAGGCCACAGCCACCTTCAACATCATTGATGACTCAACAGTCACGTCAACATACGGGCCCCACCCACCAACTCTGTAAGTTCTGAAGTATCACAAAACCTTTTTGTGGATATGCTAGAAAATGGGTCTTTAATCCTTTTTGTTTTCTTTGAGACTGTAAAGTTAGCCTGTGCAGTTTCTAGGTGCATAAAAAGAAGATCTCATCTCTGAGTCAAGTAGAACTAGTCTTTGGAGTTTAATGCATTTTAAACATTTTTCAAGCAACATTTGCTGAAGCAGCTGATCAAGTGATCAAAACACGGGATTTGGTTTTCTACTCTAGGGCAATTAGCTTAGCTACAAATGATCTGGCCTCAATGCTATCAAAACATTTCAGGTGGGCAGCCATTCTGTTAAATATTAATAACTTGCTACTTCTCTTCTCATGAACCAGCTTGAGCAGGTGATGCTGAGAGGCGACTTTGAAACCTATGTACACAAGATTGCCTTCTGGGAGAGCCTGGGTCCTAATTTTGCCATTCTCAGGTGTCATAATGAAGGTTTCCCATTTCTTTGCCTCAACACTCTGGGTTTTTTCTTTGTTTGGATATTTAGAAAAGTCTACCTGGAAATTAAGATGCACAAGTGATCTGTTTGCATTAAAAAATAGATGAGTACACTACACACACGTACACACACACACACACACACACACACACACACACACACACACACCCCTTCTTCATGAACTGCAGAGTACCATGAGACATATGTGGTTATTTGAAAATAATCACAGAGAGGGACCTCAAGTTGAGATTAGAGAATAGTGGTAAGGAACAGAGGAGGGCAGAGGCCTGTGTTTTTGCAGTGAAGCTTTGGAGTGAGATGAAGGAAGCTAAGCACCACGTCCCTGGGCCTTGGCCATGTGTGCATGGGCCTGTGAGAAGAGGGGCTACTGAGAGGGGCCACAGGAAACACAGCACCCAGGCCGCCTATGCGGGGCAGGAGAAGCCCCAGATGTCTGGAGAGAGATGTGTGGTCCCCCTGGGCGTGCACGGGCCTTCTGACCTCAGCTGTGCCATGCCGACGAGGTGAAGCAGAGTCACCCATTCCTCTCCAACCCCAAGTGTCTTGGGCATCTTTGAGATCAGGAATCAACGTTACTTTTACTCTTGATTTTTCTTATTCAAGTGACTGATCCTCTGAGGTTACTTCTTTTAGCCTTGGCCTCTTGCCTCTGAGCTAGACTTGCTTCAAACTGGACATTTCCTCACAGGCTGTAAGGGCGATTTTCCCACAATTCTCTACAGGGCAATGCTGTCTATTATGTTCCCAAGAACAGGCTGGCTTCTGGGTAAAGTAAGCTGCAGATGGATGCAAATGTGCCCTTTCTAAGGCAGCAGCCACAGATAAGAGGGCTTTTCAAAGTCAAAATCCCTTGGCTTCTCAGGGCCTCTTCTCCTCCATTCCTGGCTAAGGCTCTGTTCCCCATGAGTCCGGCAGGGCTTTGTCCCAAAAGCCTTGTCCCTGCCCACCAGGCTTTGGTGGGCAGAAATGGGTGAGAAATGAGGTGAGAGGCCCCAGGGATGGCTATGTTTTCCCTGCCTATGGTGGGCATCAGGCAGGCAGTGTCAGTCACATTTGTCATAGCTGCCCTTTGTCCCCACACACATCTGTTCTCTATTCCTGCAAGTGCTGGCTAGGCAGGCACTGCGTCCTGTCCAGCTCCATCCTTCACAGCGCTGAGCACAGTGGGTGCTCCATGATGCTCACTGTATTGAGCTGCCACCATCACCACTTCCAACACACGTCCCTTCAGTCTCCCACCAATGCTGGGCACTGGGGACACAACTACGACTATTTCCCTGCAGCAGAGTGGACGGGACCCTTCATCAGAAACAAAGATGACCCACAGCAAGATTTACCAGTGTCAAACGCACAGCTCAGGCCAAGTCCTAGAGGAGTGGGGCTGCAGCGGTCACTATGGGCTGGTCTGGAGGAGACATTGAGCACAAGGAGGAGGGAGGTTAGGGACCACGGTCTGATGTAGTAGGAATGCAAGGAAGAGGGACACAGGGTTCATTTGAAATGGGGCTTCTGCTGCATTTTTGTGAGCATATCTGTCCCAACAGCAATCTTCCCCAGCTGCGCCTGCCTTCTCCTTGAAAGGTGATGACTCTGGGCCCATCTGCTCCCATCTCTCCAGGCTTTTGCCCCAAATTCTTCTCCCCTCTCTTTCACACTGTTGACCTCACCCTCTCAACTGGTACCTTCCCATCAGCACGACCTATATTAAGTCTCTCTCTGATTAGTTAAAAATGAACATACCAAAACCTCAATCCTCTCTCAGTTTGATTGTTATTCAGGTATGGTGAGGCCAACAGAGCAGGAAATGATCTGTTGAGAAGATCGTTCGTTATACTCACAGACCCCGAGTCCCGTGAGAGGAGGAGGCACACCATGGGGAGCCCATGAGGCGGCTGCACGGGTGGTCAGGGGGCAGAGAGGGTGAGGGGAAAGTGTGGGCAAGAGGCTTTATTGTGGTTTCCATGGGAAAGGATGGATGAGACAGGGTAAGAAGATAAGGATTGGCTAGTTTGAGAATTTCAGTGGGCTCTGGGCGTAGGGGTTTCTCTGGCTGTCTAGTACCTGGCCCTGAATGTGAGAGCCCCACGGAGGAAGTGGTGGGGTGTGGGCTCTGGATTGGGCAGTTTGCACTTGAAAGCAACACTCACATGTGGGTCATTTACTATCTCTAGGGATGGGCAGTCTCTCCAGGGGCAGCAGGGCCTTAGGTGTCAAAGCATCAAATGCAGAAATTAGAACACATGGTTATCACATCTTTGTCCCTAGCAGCCAGGACTCTTACGGCTTATGACCACAGTTTTAACTTCCTCACTTCCCACTGCCTCCTCAAACAATCCAGTGCTGGTTCCACTGAAATCACTCCTGCCAAGGTTCCAAGACCTCCTTGCTGAATCGAAGGGTCACCCTGCTGATCTTAGCTCACGTGAAGTTTCAGCCCACAGTTTTATATGTATGACTTCCTCATTGCTTCTGGAATGCTTTCCTCCCTTCATCTTCCCTAACACCCTGACTGCTCCTTCTCCAGTTCAGCCCTTTGTGAAGACCCCTTCTCCACTGCCCATCTGTTGAATGTCAGCGCTCACAGACCCCCATCTCTGAACCCCCACGACACAAGGAGTAGAGTGACCCAGGGCTGCACCTGTGGCATCAGCTGGCGTCTCTTCCCTGCCAGACCCTCTGTGGACCCCTGTCAGCCCGGCGCATTGTATAACTGCACTCTGTCTCCCACCTCCCACTCGACATGCCTCGAATTTCACACTCTGTCTTTTTCACACAACCTGGCTGTGGCCCTGCACCCCTGCCTCAAGGACCTGTTGTCTTTGACTCACCCCTTCTCTCACAACCACAGCCAACTCATAACTAAGTGCTGTGGTTTTCCCTCCTGCATGTTGGCTGAAACTACATCATTACATCATTTCCTCTGCTAACACCTTCCGCTGTCACCATCTCCCACCTGGCTGACCATGCAAAGCCTTCTAACTAGCCTGCTCGCCCAGCCTCTGCCCTCCCTTTAAGGCAATTCTCCATGCTAACATCAGAATGGCCACTCTCCAGGGCAGCACGCTGCTGCAGTCAGTTCTGCATTTTGGAAACATGGCTCCCTATTAACTCAGGATAAAGGCAGAACTTTTTATGACGGCATTTGCTTCTCATTCTGGCGTTGTGTCTCTCCCAAAGATGCACCGTCCATTACCCTGACATTAGATCTGGTATAAAGTGTTTATCAAGTCCAGAAAGGGCTTGTCAGCATGACTTCAAATGCAGTCAGTCAGTCTGGCACCTCGTACAGATATGTGGGGTGGTTTTTTCGTCCTTTCCCCTAACAGTACATTTCTTTAGACTGTAACTCTTCTGACCATGGTGGTTTCAATTAGCTTCCTTCAGGGATATCTATAATGTTGCTGTGGCTGGAAACATCACGCAGTCTAAAGACCTGGGCTTTGCGTTGCTAATTCCTCTGCCTCCCATATTCGGCTGGGCTGACTCCTGCTCTTCATCTGACTCAGCCCAGTGACGAGCTGTGTCTAGAAGACCTCCTACACTGGGTGCAAAGCCCCCTCTGTGCTCTCACAGTCCCTTCTGCTGATTCCTATTAGGGTATTTATTATGCCATATTGAAATTTCCTGTTTTTTGCCTTTTACACAATGTTACGGCAGGACCTGTCATATAATCTGTGGTGCCAAGAGAAAAATTAAACTGAGGGCCCCTTGTTGAGAAATTATTAGCAATTTCAAGATGACAGCAGCAGAGCATTAAACCAACCTCAGGGCCATATAGTGGCTGTAATCCCACGCAGCCATGTTCTCTGTCGCATGCCTAGGGTGTGGCCCGGGGCTGGCACCCAGCAGGCATTCAATAACTATTTGCAGACTTTAAGAATGGGGCAATATGCAGGCATCACATGTAGTTGTCATCATCTAATTTTTTTAAAAATTGGGAGCATGGGCTGCAACAGTAGTATCATATATTGATAAAACATGTAAAAAGTGATAAAAATATCAGTTGTCATCATATACATCTATAGGGTTAGCTGATATTTAACAGCCAGATGCTTGGAAAAATAAAAAAATCAAAATCCAATTATATGTTGTTGACAGGAGACATGTCAAAAAAATTATAGAGAAGATTAAAAATGAAAGAAAAGGCTAGAGGGCACCAAGAAGACACAAAGAAAACAAAAGGAGAACAAATAAGACAAAATGAAGTTCAAGAAAAATCCATTAAATAATATAGATGGTTATTTTCCCCTTGATAAAAGTAATAAAACATGGTAAAGATATAATGGGCTGAATAATAAAATTTACGTATATAACACAATCTGTTTTTTAAAAACAGAATTTTTAAAAAATCACAGTAAAGGACTTTAAAAGTTCTCTCACCCTTTGACAGATCAAACAGACAAATGTAAATAAGAGCGGAGAGGAAGTGCACACTATCAGCTTGATTGCAAAAATATACCTAGGAAAGAACATATAAAATTTGATACCTTTGAAACGGAAAGGGTACTTTTTTCCCCCAAATATGCAAGAAAGATTCATACAAAAAAATCACCTCCCAGCCACAAAAAAACCTCACTAGACCACCCAAAGTGGTCTCTGTTCATGCAAAATTCTCTGTACAAAGGTAGGCATTATTAACAAACATACAAACATGAAAATTCAAACCACTTGTACATTAGATCTCCACCCCCACAATACAAAATTCCTCTTAAGTAACTCGTTTGTCCATGAAGAAATAACAAACTTAATTGTGCTACAGAGTTGCCCGCAGTTTATGTTCTTTTCGCACCTAGGTGAGACTGGCATGGGCGGCCTATGGTCAGCACAGTTTATAATGCAGACGTCAGACTCTGCTGCACCCAGGGCAGCCACTGGGAGTGGCCAGGTGCTCCCTGACCCTGCGGGGACACTGCTTTTACAGCGTAACTCTTCCAGCCGCGACCTTGTCCAGTCAGTGCTGTCCAGGGATGCCTATGGAAGTGGTAACACCATAAAGAAAAGGATGATTGACACAGAATTCTAGTGAGTGGTGACCTCTGGGGAAGGGGGGGGATGTGAGTGTGCCAAGGTTGTTTTCCTTCACCTAGATACTCATTTTATTATTGTTCTTTAAGCAGTACAAATACATGTCATACATTCTCTGGTGTGCAAGACACATTTCGCAATTAAAACTATTTTTTTTTAAAAAGCAGAAAAAACATTAACCATAGTTTAATACACTGCTTAGCTGGGAATGCAAACACTGCGTCGTGATGTGGCTTTCCTGAAAAGTAAGGGGATGGTGTGGAAGCAGCTAAATCCTCCTGCTCCAGGCCGAGAAGTAACAGAGGATGCCTAAAACCAACCAATTAACAAGGAACAATACAGGCATGCTATATAGATGCGTAGAGGAAAATGTTATCACGAAAATAAGTGGAAGAGTTAAAAGTGGTTCCAGGAGTGGGGTAGGGGTGAGGGGAGAAGGAGGTAATAAAGAAAAGATGAAGGACTATTTTTCAAAACAAGTCTTAATTCTTTATACTCTGCATAAACATCTTTAACAGAAGTAAAAACTTAAAAGCCTAATGTGAGTTGTCTCACTGTAGGGAATAACAATATACACCTTCAAGATAAGTTTAAAAACTAATATTATGAGACTGCCTTTTTGTGTCTTCGGTTAAAAATCTCAGTGACAGAACTATGCATAGATTCAAAATAACTCAGAGGTGCAACCGCTGTGCTGGGAAAATTGTTACTGACTCAGAGTGGGTCTGATGATCACGGGAATGTTAATGTCGAAGACACAGACCAAGAGTAGAATTGGTTCATGAATGGGAAAGGAAAAGGAAAATAGTTCCCAATTAATATATGACTATACGTAATGAGTGCTCTTAAAGGTATACATGTCACTATATTAGATTTATTTTATAGGTAGACATTTGATTACTTTATCTATACCTCTAAAAGTTTAGGTATCAAGGATGAACACAAGAATTCTATTTTTGTTCACTTCTCATTGGGAAAATGGGGGATATTATTTGGGATGACTTTATATTCAAGCAAAAATGGTCTATGTTTTGGGTTTCTGTAAGTTCTTTCTAAGTGTGACACTAAAGGTAGGAGCCATAAAGAAAATGATTGAGATATATTCCCTTAAAATTTAAAATTACCAGAGAAATTTTTAAAAATGATAATAGCTAGAAGTGGCCAGCTTGTCACCCAATAGTCAGTCCCGTGCACACAGTAATTTGAGCTGGTTTGTTCTTCTAGGAGTGAGACTCGGCAGTGTGCATCAGGAATCCAGCAAAGTGCTTGCAGGTAAGGTATTTAGACTTATGGACAAAGATGTGTATGAAGCAGTTCTTCACAGCTAATCACAAAAGTATTAATTTAATACTTTAACATTAATATTAATACTTTAATATTAATTTAATACTTTAATATTTAATAAGATGTTGCTTGATAAACTATATCTTTACCATAGCATACTACAATGGCATACTGTAATCATTATATTCTAGATGAATTTTTTATATAAAAATATTATTGTATAGGAAAGGTTATTAGATAATTTCTACCAATTAATAACCCAATTTTCTAGCAAAACAAAACAACGCAAAACCAAGAAAACCCAGAGTAATGTATACTTTGAGAAAAAATGGGAGGGGCGCACACTAGAATGTTATCTGTGATTACCTACAGGTAGTGGGATACATTTGACATCACATTTTCTCCTTGGCATTTTCCTATTTTTCTTTTACCTATTCTTCTGTGGCCAGAGTTTAGCTTAGTATTAATATTACAAATGAAAAACATACATGTCCTTTCTGATCCTAAGATTCCCAGGATTCTGAGTGTGCACATTAGGGGAAGCTTACAGGTGCTCTGCCATTTCATCTGGGTCTGAAAGGATGTGCAGAACTCTCCCGGGCAGGCAGTAGGGAATAGGTGCCCAGGCAGAGCAACCACTGTCAGAAAAGGCACCGTGGGGTTGAAGCACCTGGAGGCATAGGGGCAGAAAGCATGCTGGAATCATGGCTGTGAGAAGCACATGTACCAGGTGAGAAGCACATGTACTAGGCGAATGCACGATCAGCTGAGGTTTGACAGGCAGCTTGGAGCCAGGTGCTGAGGGCCTTGAATGTGATGCTAATGGACTGATGGAGAACCCTAGAAAGTTGTAGAACAGCAAGATAGGAATAGTGGTCATACTACCGCAGGTGTCTATGTGTGACCTCAGGTGATACTGCTTTTCAAACTTCTGGTTCTGATTCACCAGTGGGTCAAGACCATCATTAAAAACAAACAACTAGAATAAAAATACCTAAGTGCTCAGCCTATAGCAAGGGTAAGTACTGTTTTGCCAAACTTTTGCTTTCCTGTACAGGAGTTTTATCTATAGGAGTGTGTATGTATCTGCCTCTTGGATTGTGACATAAAACAGAACTTTTTAATGTGGGTCAAAATAGGTTTGTAAGCCACTGCTGAAGCCCCATCAGACCAGCACCTCCCTCCTCTGGGGTGCATGTGTAACTCTGAAATGCCAAAGGTGACCCTCCTGGCTGCCAGAGATAAGTGACCTCTCGTGCCAGTTCCGCAACCTGATACTGTAGTTTCCCAGGGGTGTCTTCATCTGGCTCAAATGCCACCATGGGGACCAGGAGTCAAGGATTAGGCTTACAAGTTCAGCAAGGTAAATTAAACCCACCCATTTACTTCTGCTCCTTCCTAAATCCTGTTAAAATACAAATAAGATACAAAAGCCAAAACTCCTATGGGGACACAGCAATAATATCTGGGAAGGTGGAAAGCAGGTGAACCCTAGTAAAGGACTCAGCACACTGGAGAAGCTAAACCCTGATGCTGCAGTGGGGAACCCTGATTCGTACATCACAACCCCATCAAGGCTCAGGAATTACAAGCATCAGTTACCTTTGCAAGTGGGAGTGCAGGTAGATAAAGCAGTTAGGCCCTGGGTCTCTTTTTACACTGTGTCCCTCATCAGCAGAAGACTTGAGGTTTACTCAAGTCTGATACAGAGGGACTCTGAGATCAGGGCTCTGAGATTCACGTACATCAGAAGCAAGACACCCACAGGGAACAGATGGGTCGAGCCCCAGCACTGAATGCTGGATCTGGCATTGCTCCCCAACTGCCACTGGGCTCTGCTACACTGACTATCAAACCTCCGTTCCTAGTAGGAGACTGGAGCATTCCTCTCTGGGGAAACTGATCGACTCTAAAGAAAATTCCCACTGAAAGTTTCCCCCATAAAACAATCCAGCCAGATCACCACAGGCTGAAGCCCACCAGTCAATGAGCCCCACTCAGGCCCACTGACCCTCAGACCAGCTTTCAGTGCATCACTCTTAAAGATGAACTGACAGTCCAGGGTCGTTGGATTCTTGAGCAAAGTTGCTATCATTAAAGACAAACACCAAAACAAACAGAATAAAGAAAATAAAAAAAAAAGAAAACTTCAAAAAACACTAATAAGAGAATATATTGCAGGTATGAAGAAACAATGTTACACTAAAAGGAAGAGAGAAACAAAAATAACTCTTAGAAATAAAAAAATTATTGTGGAAATGAAACACTTAATAGATAAGACTAATGATAAAGTTGAGGATATCTTCTGGAAAATAGGACAAAGAGAGAAAAAAGAAAAAAGGAGAAAAAAGAAAACTAGAGAGTTAA
>NW_012133857.1:3995984-3999508 GCF_000956105.1 Propithecus coquereli | reverse complement strand
AAATAATCATCATAAATTATGAAATAAAGGACAAGTCAACATCGCTTAATTTTTAAAATTACCGGAACCAGTGTTTTTCTTTCTGCCAAGCTCTTCTACCCAGATTTAGCTCACTTGTTCCGAGAAAGAATTAAATGCCAGGATACAGGTGATGGAGCCCCAAAATCTTCACTTCCTGTCCTCATGGCCAGAAAAGCCCAAACACAGGGTAAACCAGGAATCCTTCTTAGGAAAAGACACAGGGCTCCGGGTAGAGCGCGATCCCAGAGTGAAGGAACAGCACGGTGCTACTGCCTGCTTCTATTACCAGCTTCAGAAGGGAGGTGACAGAGAGCTGTGAAATCTCAGACAACCAAGCTGAGAAAAACCCATCAACACATGTGCAACAGGGAGGGAGAGGCACCAAAGCTCATTTAAAGCTGCCTGGTTTAATAAAATTTTGTGGTTTTTTTTTTACTTTCTTGTTTTGCAAATCCAATATCCTGTGATACAGAAAACTCCAAGATGTGTGGTTTCATTGTATGCTTGTTTGTCAGTCACAGACCAGGGGGTTTGCTTTGCTAACTGTTGTCAACACGAACATGCTGCACATGGCAACAAGAGATTGGACAGAGGGAAGGGAATGATTGGAAGAGAAATCTCAGGGGAATGATTTCGGGCAGGGTATACTTCCCTGTGGTATGGGTACAAGAAAAGCACAAGAGTGTGTGTGCATGTTTGACCCCATTCATGTTGACTCCAGTGCATGTGTAAACATACAGCATGATGGGGTGGACACGAACACTTGCTAGCTCTGTGACCACAGGCAAATTATTTTGCTTCTATGAGACCTCAGTATTCTCATTTGTAAAATGGTTATCACCCTCACCCTCACCCTGGTTTCATAAATTTGTTAGAAGGACCTAAAGAGATCGTGCTTATAGCACACCAAATTATAATGCTTTTGCATATTGTAGTGCTCAAATGTTAGTACCCTCTCATCTGCAAAGTACTGCTACTAATAAGCACAGATAATGTTTTTCTCAGACCACACACATTATGAAGGAGCTATAGAAGAAAGAACAGGAAGAAACTTCTTATTTGTAATCCCAGGCACTTGTTTGAAATATGCCCTCTGCAATGTCCATCTTGTTCTAATGTGGGTCTCCCTCCCTTCTACATAGGCAGGACAAATTCAGGTAGCCACCAGGAAAAAGTTCTATGAAAAAAGCTGCCTAATTGCTCAGTGCAATTCCAAATGTCAGTTCTCAGCTGGGCTAATCTTCTCTCTATCTAAAACCAGTATAGGTTTTTCAGAAAAGACTCCGTTCTGGTGCTGAATGGAACATGAATTCTTGACTTGAAATTCCCGCTCAAACACACACACACACACACACACACACACACACAGACACACGCCCTCAATACGTGCCTGAAGACAGCTGTTTTCTTTGCCTGGAGACAGACTGCAACACGTCAACACTAATTCCAGATTAGACATTTACCTCTGACCTGTCAGAGGACCCCTACATGCATGTGTGTGAATACACATACGCACACACAAAGAAGAGAAGGGAACAGAACATTTGATCAGAAAGAATTGGGGAAGCTTCTCTCTAAAGGATCTAGGCATGATTTTGAAGAATACACATATCCCTTTATTGTGAAGAGGTCAGCAGAATATTCTGCAAGTCACTGCGCTAGCTTCCCTCTGTGGGTATGTGTGCGTGACTTAGAATGGTCACGAAGACTCAGGGAACTCTGCTTAGAGCGCATCACTGTTTATATAGAACTTACTTATTAATAGAAAAAGATTGACAGATAAACACATAAACAGAGGGTGTTAAGGAGGGAGGAAAGAAATCAGTTCCTTTCTGCCCACTGCCATCTGACCACATCCTCTGCTAATGGGTCCCTTTCTTCCAGATAAATGCATACGTGCAAAATTATGCTCACAGTTTCAGGGAATACACTGCATTAGCAGACATGGCTTCTTTTCACATATGCAAGATATAAACACGAACTATGAAAAGGTGCATGCCTCCCTCATTTTCTTGCAAAAATCAATGGCCACTTCTTACAAAAATGGAAAGATTTATATTCTGCAAATAAAACACGAAGTTAATGTGCTTTAATGCATGAGTTCAAACGTAAATCTCAAAAAAGGATGCTGCTGTTGTTTCACTTGAAAAATAAGCTGAAATCCTTGGTGGTATCTGAAGGGACCAAATACAGGTCACCCAACCTGGCAATCTATTCTGACTTTTCATTTTTGTGGTCAAAGAGCTAATGATTTAAAAGGGAGTGTGGTAATAAAAAGGGTCAGAGTGCCCAGGGTTGCTCTGACAGAGGGGCAGATGCGGAGCACCAGACTCTCTAACACTCTTCCTGCTGAATTCCTGTGGCAACATTTCATTCTCTTTAGCTCACTGAGCTCATCTTCACCCCTGTTGTCCATGTTGTCACTGGCAGATGACAAATCCCTCTTCTAATCACCAAATATTTGAGCAGAAGGGACCTCCAAATGGGTTCTGCAGCATTTCCAGGCCTCTGCAGATTTCTTCCTACAAGAAAACTCATGAGGCTCTGAGCTCTGGGAGCCACATTGTGGGACACTTCCTCCAGGAATGGAAATCATGCACGTTTGCATCCGGTTCCCACCTCCAGAGCGGGAGCCTGCCCAGAGATCCCCTGTGCATGGTGGGGAGGGGGGTGCCTTTTATTTTATTTTAGCATTATCCACCGTGGTGGACTTCAGGACTTTGAATAGCAAGATCTACTCCATCTGTATACAGCCAAAAATATCTCCTAAGACAGGCCTTGAATAAATTGCTTTGAGAGGAGACTTTTTCTTTTTTCTCATCAGAACTGAAACCACTGACCAGGATTCAACTGAGCACTCCAGAACTTACCCTTTAGAAAGCCTGCAGGCTTTTGAGCTCTTTTGAGAGCATCCTCGTTTAGAGGCGTGGAGCCAGCATAACCGAGTGTGAATCCCGACTCCTCAACTTCCTGGCTGTGGGAGCGTGGGCAAGTCGCTCGACCTCTCTTGCCTGAGTTTCTGCATTTGTGAAAGGTAAAATGCTGCATTTCTCCTGCCTATGGGGTTGTTATGAGGGTATCCGTGCACTCAGAACAGAACTCAGTAAAGAATAAGTGCTCAGTGACGTTAGCAATTATACAGAAAAGTAATTTTCTATTCCCATATGCTTTTTTTTTCTTTTGTGGGGGGAGGTTGTGGTGAGTTTTATTTGCAAAGACAGTGACTCAAGGTCCAGGCCGTGAAGAAGTTGAAAGCCTCCATGGCAACAGATGAGCATGTTCTGGGTTGTTGGTGGGGCCGCTGGTACCAAGGCCAGCCGAGGCAGAAGGCAGAGTCGGAACGATGGGTGAACGTTGTGCTGCACCCAAACAGTAAACCTGGGGCCGTGCCAAGCAGCACGGGCTCTGCCAAGCCGCGTCTTAGAATGCCCAGATTTTTCTTACAGTTGTCATTTTGCCTGGTAAAGAAAGTTTTCACCATTTCAAAGACGCTGATGCCTTTG
>NW_012133857.1:3981495-3995934 GCF_000956105.1 Propithecus coquereli | reverse complement strand
AAATAAATAAATAGAAGCTCAAGTACAATGGCAGAAGGAAATACCCAAATGAAAGCAACACTGGTGAAATTTTATAACATTGGGAGCAAAGAGAAGATTTTGCAAACTTTCAAAGAGGGGAAAAAAGCCACATACAAAGGGTCAAATATCAGAATGCCTTTGGTCCACTCAACGGCAACACCAGAAAGTGTTTTTTTATAGTCACAGTGATAAAACACTGAAAACTGATCTAACAAAGACTATATTATGAATACACTGGGAAAATGGAAGGAAGGGTGATTGTATGGGTTGAAGGTATTTTAAAAAAAACCCTTTTCGCATAAGGAAATAAAGAAATGAAATCTAAAAGCCAAACTACAGTATAAGCATGCTATTTAAAAATTTGAAGGTAAATACCGAAAGAAAGCTAAAAGTTGAAAATGATATTTAGGAAGCAAGAATGAGGCTGGGTGGGTTAAGAAACTACTTTTTTTCCCCAACAAATCAAGAGAATTATTTGATGTTTTATAGTACATACATTCACAATATTGATTAAAATGAAGTTAAATAAATAAGAAAAAGATCTGAGGACATAGTTCTTAGCTTTAGGACCCAGAGAAATCTCCTGATGTCTCTTCTGGGTGACGGAGGCAGTATCATGTTGTGACTGCTCTGTGAAAATCCAATCTTAAACAGTGGAACCCCCTGTCACGTACATATCTCATCAGTTGCTACTCAAAAAACACGTATGTGGGGTTAGCCTGGAGTAAGTTAACGTCCTTAAACTCACATGCAACTTTCTCACTCCCTGCAGGAATAAACTAAGGCGCCCAGCCCCAGCTCAGAGACGGCACGTCTGCGGTGAAGGCAGCCACAACTACAACCCTCACTACGTCAGGTTCCTGTTTTAACCGCAAAAGAATAGAATTCCACCTGTTTTCATAAAGCAGTCAATAAAGAGAGAAGAAACACTTTTTTCACCCATATTTTTGAAATGGAGCCAATAATTCAAAATGCCCTTTACAATCTATTTCTTTATGTTTACACAGATACTCATACACAAAATCCTAAAAACTGATGCACCAAAAAGGACAAAAATGACCTAGTTCTGTAGGAAAACATCAATCAGGCACCCTATAATAAAGGATTATAGCAAATAATCATCATAAATTATGAAATAAAGGACAAGTCAACATCGCTTAATTTTTAAAATTACCGGAACCAGTGTTTTTCTTTCTGCCAAGCTCTTCTACCCAGATTTAGCTCACTTGTTCCGAGAAAGAATTAAATGCCAGGATACAGGTGATGGAGCCCCAAAATCTTCACTTCCTGTCCTCATGGCCAGAAAAGCCCAAACACAGGGTAAACCAGGAATCCTTCTTAGGAAAAGACACAGGGCTCCGGGTAGAGCGCGATCCCAGAGTGAAGGAACAGCACGGTGCTACTGCCTGCTTCTATTACCAGCTTCAGAAGGGAGGTGACAGAGAGCTGTGAAATCTCAGACAACCAAGCTGAGAAAAACCCATCAACACATGTGCAACAGGGAGGGAGAGGCACCAAAGCTCATTTAAAGCTGCCTGGTTTAATAAAATTTTGTGGTTTTTTTTTTACTTTCTTGTTTTGCAAATCCAATATCCTGTGATACAGAAAACTCCAAGATGTGTGGTTTCATTGTATGCTTGTTTGTCAGTCACAGACCAGGGGGTTTGCTTTGCTAACTGTTGTCAACACGAACATGCTGCACATGGCAACAAGAGATTGGACAGAGGGAAGGGAATGATTGGAAGAGAAATCTCAGGGGAATGATTTCGGGCAGGGTATACTTCCCTGTGGTATGGGTACAAGAAAAGCACAAGAGTGTGTGTGCATGTTTGACCCCATTCATGTTGACTCCAGTGCATGTGTAAACATACAGCATGATGGGGTGGACACGAACACTTGCTAGCTCTGTGACCACAGGCAAATTATTTTGCTTCTATGAGACCTCAGTATTCTCATTTGTAAAATGGTTATCACCCTCACCCTCACCCTGGTTTCATAAATTTGTTAGAAGGACCTAAAGAGATCGTGCTTATAGCACACCAAATTATAATGCTTTTGCATATTGTAGTGCTCAAATGTTAGTACCCTCTCATCTGCAAAGTACTGCTACTAATAAGCACAGATAATGTTTTTCTCAGACCACACACATTATGAAGGAGCTATAGAAGAAAGAACAGGAAGAAACTTCTTATTTGTAATCCCAGGCACTTGTTTGAAATATGCCCTCTGCAATGTCCATCTTGTTCTAATGTGGGTCTCCCTCCCTTCTACATAGGCAGGACAAATTCAGGTAGCCACCAGGAAAAAGTTCTATGAAAAAAGCTGCCTAATTGCTCAGTGCAATTCCAAATGTCAGTTCTCAGCTGGGCTAATCTTCTCTCTATCTAAAACCAGTATAGGTTTTTCAGAAAAGACTCCGTTCTGGTGCTGAATGGAACATGAATTCTTGACTTGAAATTCCCGCTCAAACACACACACACACACACACACACACACACACAGACACACGCCCTCAATACGTGCCTGAAGACAGCTGTTTTCTTTGCCTGGAGACAGACTGCAACACGTCAACACTAATTCCAGATTAGACATTTACCTCTGACCTGTCAGAGGACCCCTACATGCATGTGTGTGAATACACATACGCACACACAAAGAAGAGAAGGGAGCAGAACATTTGATCAGAAAGAATTGGGGAAGCTTCTCTCTAAAGGATCTAGGCATGATTTTGAAGAATACACATATCCCTTTATTGTGAAGAGGTCAGCAGAATATTCTGCAAGTCACTGCGCTAGCTTCCCTCTGTGGGTATGTGTGCGTGACTTAGAATGGTCACGAAGACTCAGGGAACTCTGCTTAGAGCGCATCACTGTTTATATAGAACTTACTTATTAATAGAAAAAGATTGACAGATAAACACATAAACAGAGGGTGTTAAGGAGGGAGGAAAGAAATCAGTTCCTTTCTGCCCACTGCCATCTGACCACATCCTCTGCTAATGGGTCCCTTTCTTCCAGATAAATGCATACGTGCAAAATTATGCTCACAGTTTCAGGGAATACACTGCATTAGTAGACATGGCTTCTTTTCACATATGCAAGATATAAACACGAACTATGAAAAGGTGCATGCCTCCCTCATTTTCTTGCAAAAATCAATGGCCACTTCTTACAAAAATGGAAAGATTTATATTCTGCAAATAAAACACGAAGTTAATGTGCTTTAATGCATGAGTTCAAACGTAAATCTCAAAAAAGGATGCTGCTGTTGTTTCACTTGAAAAATAAGCTGAAATCCTTGGTGGTATCTGAAGGGACCAAATACAGGTCACCCAACCTGGCAATCTATTCTGACTTTTCATTTTTGTGGTCAAAGAGCTAATGATTTAAAAGGGAGTGTGGTAATAAAAAGGGTCAGAGTGCCCAGGGTTGCTCTGACAGAGGGGCAGATGCGGAGCACCAGACTCTCTAACACTCTTCCTGCTGAATTCCTGTGGCAACATTTCATTTTCTTTAGCTCACTGAGCTCATCTTCACCCCTGTTGTCCATGTTGTCACTGGCAGATGACAAATCCCTCTTCTAATCACCAAATATTTGAGCAGAAGGGACCTCCAAATGGGTTCTGCAGCATTTCCAGGCCTCTGCAGATTTCTTCCTACAAGAAAACTCATGAGGCTCTGAGCTCTGGGAGCCACATTGTGGGACACTTCCTCCAGGAATGGAAATCATGCACGTTTGCATCCGGTTCCCACCTCCAGAGCGGGAGCCTGCCCAGAGATCCCCTGTGCATGGTGGGGAGGGGGGTGCCTTTTATTTTATTTTAGCATTATCCACCATGGTGGACTTCAGGACTTTGAATAGCAAGATCTACTCCATCTGTATACAGCCAAAAATATCTCCTAAGACAGGCCTTGAATAAATTGCTTTGAGAGGAGACTTTTTCTTTTTTCTCATCAGAACTGAAACCACTGACCAGGATTCAACTGAGCACTCCAGAACTTACCCTTTAGAAAGCCTGCAGGCTTTTGAGCTCTTTTGAGAGCATCCTCGTTTAGAGGCGTGGAGCCAGCATAACCGAGTGTGAATCCCGACTCCTCAACTTCCTGGCTGTGGGAGCGTGGGCAAGTCGCTCGACCTCTCTTGCCTGAGTTTCTGCATTTGTGAAAGGTAAAATGCTGCATTTCTCCTGCCTATGGGGTTGTTATGAGGGTATCCGTGCACTCAGAACAGAACTCAGTAAAGAATAAGTGCTCAGTGACGTTAGCAATTATACAGAAAAGTAATTTTCTATTCCCATATGCTTTTTTTTTCTTTTGTGGGGGGAGGTTGTGGTGAGTTTTATTTGCAAAGACAGTGACTCAAGGTCCAGGCCGTGAAGAAGTTGAAAGCCTCCATGGCAACAGATGAGCATGTTCTGGGTTGTTGGCGGGGCCGCTGCTACCAAGGCCAGCCGAGGCAGAAGGCAGAGTCGGAACGATGGGTGAACGTTGTGCTGCACCCAAACAGTAAACCTGGGGCCGTGCCAAGCAGCACGGGCTCTGCCAAGCCGCGTCTTAGAATGCCCAGATTTTTCTTACAGTTGTCATTTTGCCTGGTAAAGAAAGTTTTCACCATTTCAAAGACGCTGATGCCTTTGCCCAATGCCATATTCTTGCCCATGCTCTCAGCCCTGCTCTCTGAGATGGGGGGATCTGGGGGAACCAGCTGGACTCAGCCCCATTGCCCAGGCTGCTCTCACAGCAGCTCCCCTGGGGCTGGTCCAGACCTCCCTCCATGGAGTCCTCGGCAAGAGATCACACAGAAATTGCGGCCTGGGATGGCCACTACTATGTCCCAAGCTGAAACATATCCATTAAAAATGATCTTAGATTTCTTTGGCCATTTAGCTGAGGGTTTTGTGGAAGGGAGTCAAACTTGCGAACTCAAAATCACATGCACACAGAGGTCCTCGCATCGGTTTATCATGCCACCTTTGTCATACGCTACATGTGACTTCATCCTCACAGTGTCACCCTTGCTACACTGTGAGGTGCACTTGAAGTCAGAGGAGAGACTCCATCCTACCTCTGTCACTGGCTGTGTGACCACACCCAGTCTGCTTCCCTCTCTGACCACAGCTCTCTCATCCAAGGTACTACATGAGAGTGTGAGATTTTTCCACCTTTGAGGCTGGAACACCACTCTAGGATTTGACTGGCATTTGGGGTGTATTTAGAGGTGGGATGGCCTGAGAAAACCTACAGAGGCCAACCCTTGAAGGAATAGTGGTTATAGACATGGTTTGAGGGCTCGGGGTTGGGGTTCGGGTGTGTGTTGGGGTCTGGAGGAAGAGAGTTGAGTAGAGTGTTATGTTGTACAGAGTGTGGAGGGGGAGTGTTAGAGAGGCCGTGTACATCGTGCGTGTGTGTGTGTGTATGTGAGAGAGAGAGACAGGGGCTCGTGTGTGAGGACAAAGGTGGGGAGAGCAAGGGGGTGGGGGGGGAGGGGGAAGAAGAGGGAAGAGGGAAAAGGGGGGAGGAAGGAGGGAGGAGGCCAGAAAAGGGTCTGCAAGTTCGTGAGAAAGATGGTGGGAGACAGCACACTGGGAGAGAAAGGGAGGCGGAGCAGAAGGAAGAAACGAGGGGTGGGCAGAGACTCACCCTCTCTGCTCGGGGAGGAAGGATATCAGGATCTGTTTATAGCTGCAGGTCTGACAAAGTCTTCCCTGAAGGGATGTGAGCAATGGGGAGTCAGGCTCCACCCCTGCAGTGGATGCTAACGGCACTGGGCTAGTCAGGGTTGGCAGAGGTGTGAGGTCAGTTTGGAAAATTTCCAAAAGGAGATTGTAGCAGAAACCTGGCTCTTCAGGCCTGGCATCCATTTGCCTTCTTCCTGGTCAAACAGTGTCCCAGATATTTGGGGAGTTCCTTCTCCCCACTCCCAGCTGACCTCACTCTCAGCTTCCAGAGTGGGTCTTGCTTTAATCGGGGTGTCTCCCCAGCCATGGTGATTGGACCTCAAATCAGACCGGTGTGAGCCGTGCCTAGGACTTTTGTTCAGTGCTTGGGAGTGGTGCAGTTTCTGAGGCCATGTGGCTGAGATAGGGAGGGCCCAGAGCTCTGGCTGTCATCTTGCTATTGGGAGAAATTTGAAACTGCAGTCCATCAGCAGAAAGCCATAGGGAAAAACAATCTGAGTCCTGAAGGTATAGTTTGAGCTCTGAATCCAGCCATACCTGAAGCCAGACTACTCCTGAACTTCTTCAATTACACAAGCTAGTACATTCCCTTTTCTTTAAGCCAGGTTGGGCTGAGTTTTCTGTCACTGGTGATCCACAGAGGTGTGGCTGTAGCAGAGGTGAATGGGATTCCCAAACACCTACTGAGGATCTGCAATGTCCTGGGCAGGAATAGTGACAGGTGTGGGTGAAGGAGGTAACAAAACACAATGCTCCTGCCCCTGGGAGACCCTCAGTCACCAGGGAAGGCAGATATCTGAACAAGAAACCAAAGTTCTAGCAACAGACATCCTGTGCTACAAAGCAGAGCGGGTGGACGGCATTACTCCAGAAGCCAAGATGGGGGCCAACACGAGGTGAGAGGTTGGGGTGTGAAAGGGTGTCTGGGTAGTGAACACTGGCTTAGAGACAGATGAGCCCAGCCCTGAATCCCAGCTCAACCTCTCCAAGTCTCCATTTATTCATTTGCAAATGGGGGTGGTAATAGTCTTACAGGATTGTTGTAATAATTAAACATTTAATCATCCATTTAAGACTTATTTGTTCAGCACCTATGATGTGCCACAAACTGTGGACAACAGGTATATAAAAACAAAGAGGGAGGCTCCAGTCCAGTGGGGGTAAACATCATGAAATGGACACAGCTTGCTGGATGGCCATCTGTGATGACAGAGCTGTGGTCATGGAGGGGAAGACTGAAGGCAGGATATGAATGGCAACATGTGGAGAGGGAGAGAAAAGGGAACTTTCCAGGTGGAGGAAACACCAAGTGCAAAGGCCTTGTGGCAGGAGGTCCTGGGAGAGCAGATGGAGAGAGACCCCCATTGGAGGGGGAGAGAGAGAGAAAAAAAATATAGAGGTAGAAAGCAGGTGGGCTAAATCCTGCAGGCCCTTCTTGGATATTAAGGATCTCTGTCTTTATCTTTAAAAAAAATTTTTTTTGGAGCACAGTTGCAAGCCACCATGCCCAGTTAATTTTTTAAAAAAAATTTTGCAGAGACAGGGTCTCACTATGTTGCCCAGGCTAGTCTCAAACTCCTGGGATCAAGCAGTCCTCCTGCGTTGGCCTCCCTAAATGCTGTCTTTGTCTTAAGACCAAAGGAAAACATGGATGGTTGCCTCTGGACAATTAGGAATTTGAAGCAAATTACTGTTACTGGTTTTGCATCCAAAGGCAATGGCGTTGTGGCTAGGCCGAGAGCACAGACCAGGGGAGAAGCAAACTATGACCGGCTAGTGCATCTCATCTCTGTTTAAGCAACCCCAAGACAAGGGTGGCTGCAGCGCTGGAGGTGCAGGTGGAGGTGCACTGCTACCCCAGTGCTGGAGCAGAAGCTGTGAGCAGAGAATGGTGGACTTGTTCTCAGGGTCCCCCCACAAGGCCAGAGGTACCAGGCCTTGGCCCCAGCTCCATAGGGGATTCTGGGAGGAGGTCATCACTAACTACAAAGCTGTGATGTGCTAAAGGCCCGGAGCTCCCAGAACAAGAAGCCCACTTGCAGATTAAACTCCTGCGGTGGGAGCACCCAAGACAGATTAGCTTCTGGAAGCTGGTGGTGGTAGCCTCATGCCCCCAGGTAGTCTGAGTGGCATGGTGGAAAGATTATGGGTTTCAGAGTCAAACAGACTGAGTTTCAAATCAGTCGGTGCCTTATTAGCTGTGTGATTTTGAGCAGATTATAAACATTTCTGGGCCCACCTCACACCCGGTAAATCAGGGATAATATCTACCGTGGTGGCTTTTGGGAGATTTGTTCAGCTAACATATACAACATGCCTAGCACCCTGGAAATGTACCATGACTTTCAGATCCTTCCTCTTTCCCCTCACAGGGTTCTGGTGACCAAACTGAGCCACATGTGAGAAGAGGGACCCAAGACAGCCCAAGGCACCACCAAAAGCATTCTAGAGTAAAGCCCTGGGTTTTTCCAGAATATCCCTCCATCGGCTTAAGGACTTGCCCATTGAAGACAAAATTCCCTGGGGAGAAGGATTCGAGGAAGCATACCAAGCCCCTGTGGTGCAGGGTGAACACCTTTCCCAGCCTTTCCTGGCAGCCGGCTGTGAATCAAGGAAAGGGGAGAGAGCCCAGGATGCGTGCTGAACAGCTGGGAGACACTGCAGGGGCTCCGGGGTGTAGAACAGGAAGGCAGCAAGAACCCCAGGCAGGGTCTCCGTATCAAGAGTCAGTGGCAGTGTCAAAATGTCTGGGGAGGAAGACCTGTAGTCCCAGGTGTATCCCCCTCCAGTCATCCTGTGCGAGGGGCTCTGCGTCCTCTGCAGGAGCACAGAACGGCAGGTCCAGGAAGGAGAAAGTAAACACGCTGCACAGAAGACACTCAGGACAGAGTCCATTTCAAGGCTTACGGTGCCTCTGACAAGCATTTACAGCTTCTGAAATGCATCCTAATGTGTCTTTTTGCAATGTCATCTCTTTCCATGCAAATTCAATACTTGGCACCATTACCAGGGAGTGGAAGGTGAAGACTTCCTTGGCAAATTTTAGTACAGAAATGCTCCTTCTGGGAGGTTCTGGGAAGAGTAAGAGACAGTGGAGACAGAGCTTTTACCTTGTCTGAATTCCTCCTACCCCACCTGGCCCTTGATGCAGCTTGGACAAGAATCCTACAGTCTAATATCTAGATCAAGGGCATTATTAGATGTGAGAATTAGAAGTGACAAGCAAAATGCCCTGTTGTCATTATGCTAATACTCATTAAACCATTCCTGTCTATTGTTTTAGACAAAATACAAGCTGGCTAAGAATATACTCAGCAATTGTCTGCTAAAATGTGTGTTTAGCGATTTAAATTAGACAACGAGAGGGGGTCTGGGGTGTCCTTGATTTGTCATACAACCATTACATTTACTGTTTCAGAGAAATACAATATTCTTTAATTTAAAAAAGAAAGTGGCCAGCACTGGAAGGAAAGGCTTTATCAGGATGAAGTGTCTGGATCAGGAAGCCCAAAGTCCAGGGTCTCACCCTGATAGCCAGACCCTCCTCCACCCTAGCCTCTCAGTTAAAAGCTGACCCTTCAGTGGCCCAGTTGAGGATGTCCCTAGGAGAACAGGTCAATGGGAATTACGGCTCCAGAGCTACAAAGGAGAGGTGAATACAGAGAGGCCCTCCGGCTGGCTCAGCCCTCTGGTGCACCGGGGGGCTGCTTCCTGCTGAGGGCTGCCATCTTCCTGCGGCGGATGCCAGGTGTACTCGCTTATCTGGAAGCACACATTTGGACCTCCTAACCTCCTGACCTCCTGAAGTCTACACCTAAGAAACCACCATTGAAAGAGAGAAGAACCCTCTGCTTCTTTAAGATCCACCTCTGTTCCACTCGCATGTTTCAGGATGTAGCCTACTTAAGGCTCCAAGGTCTATCACACTACAGTGCAAGTCGACATGGTATGTCCTTGATACTCATTCGGGAAACATACCCCATGTACTAAGAAAGAAAGGCGCAGATGTATGTGTTGCATAAAATGTCACCTCATGGCCTTTTATTTTTGAAAGACATTCTGAAATATCCCTGGGCAGAGAAATGCATGAGTCAGCAGGTTTGACAGACAAAGAGTTAAAAATGAATGAAGTTGGTCAGCTGAGTTAGGTTTTCCTTTCTTAAAACTGAAACCCTATCCTGTAACACTTCCTGTTGACTTGCTCTTGGAGGCTGGCAACCACCTTTCAGCAGAAATGGTGACAGGAGACAGTCCCAATGGTCAACAGGAGTGAGGGCTTTTTCAAGGACTTCAGGCTCACACCCTATACCAGGCGGGTCACTTGCCAAACACAAAGTCAGACTCCCCCACCACCCCATCCATGGCTCTTTCCTCAGCCGTCTTAGGGAGTGCTGATGCTCTCCAGTTCCAAGTGTATGGCAGGGCCTGGACACAATCCCCACCCTGCACAACTCTGGTGGATCTCGGCACAGAGCATCTGTCCAGCTCCTCATTGGCCAGCACATGGTGCTCTGAGGATTGTGTCGCAGGGCTCCCTGGTCATCATCATCCTCACAGGGGAGGCTCAGACAGGTCAGGGGTTTTGTACAAGGTCTCAAAGCTCACCAAGCAAGAAAAATGTTTGACCAGAAATAAAACTGCATGTTTATTTTTCTTGATGAAATTTTGAGTGCAAGTATTCACAGAGTGTTTTTCAGCATCCAGTAACATCATACTAGGTACTTATTGATAAACTCCTGAGAGAGACTCTCCCAAGGTCAAAATACAAGGATTGAGAGAAGCACTTTTATATTGTTAGTGGAGGCGCATGCAGTGTAGGAGGTGACTTTCCTTGGCCTTTTCCCATTGAAATAGATTCACAGGCTCTTGTATAACCACATATACCTTGGCCTGAAGATCCTGCACATAATTTTAGAAAAGAAAATAGAAATCTATAGAAAATGGTTTTTAGGGAAGCAAATGCAATTCTGCATAAACAATTCATTGCCAAGGCCATTACAATATAATAAGCCAGCAACGCCCAACAAAAAGAGGCACTTCCTTTGGAACTAACATATAAAAGCTTTATGATAATGATTATATTCCTGAAAACCTCAGAAAAATAGTCTATAAAGTCTCACATCTCCTTTTTGTCATTGTTTGTTTCTAGCTCTTGTTTAAGTTGATTTTTTGAGCCACAGACAAGTCTAATAATCATTTCTAGCATTTAGGCATAGTATATCTAGGACCAAAATTCTACTGCTATGTGAATACTCCCCTGTCTCAGGCCCAGAAGAACCTGCATGGAAAGCCACCAAACTCAAAGATGGCTTCGAGGGCTGTAAATGAAAAAGGATATCATTGTAGCAACCTTTGTAAGCATCAATTTCTTCAGCTACAAATTGGAACACTGGCTCCACATACCTCATGGAAAGCCAAAAGGTCAAAACAACATAATGCGAGCAAAAATGCTTCTTAAATTTAAGCACTTAATAACGTATGGCTGCATACTTCTTCAAGTCCAGTTTTGGATTAAGTTGGCATTGAGATGCCTACTTTCCCCGTCTAGCCCTTTCTCTCATCCCCTGATGGGTGTCTACACTGGGGGATCCAGGCCCCACATTCGCACATCACCTGCCCCACAAGCTGCTGCTCCCTGGGCCTGCCTCCCTGGGAATGACACCAGCATCTACCCAGGTGCCCGAGCTGCATTCACAGCATCACTCCTCTCTCCTCCCTCCCCTCATGTCCACATGCCTAGATTGCTCTCAAATCTATCTGCGTCTTTCCATTCCTATGGTCACCACCACGTCCAGGCACCCACCCCCTGCCATGACTGCAGCAGCCTCCTTCCTGTCTTCCTGCCTCCACACAGTAGCCAGAGCCACGGTATTAAAACGTGAATCTCAGCATGTCATGGCTCTGCCTGAAACATCTAATGGCTGTCCTCTGTTCCCCAGATAATCAAACTCCCCACCAGGGCTGAGAAGGCCCTCTGGAGCTGGGCCCTGCACTCCCTCCCAGCCCCAAGCCAGCTTCTCCCCACTGTCACAAAACAGGCTCCAGCCTTAGGGATGGCTCTGGTTCCCTGGCTGACAGTACCTCAGAGCTCTGCAATGGCTTGCCGGGCATCCTCCCAGCACCCACACTAGCTCTGCATGGTCACAGCTGGTGCATTTCTGTCTGCCGTACTAGATTCCAAGGTCCTGGTGGGCAGGAGCCTGACCCCGTTCAGAGCTGTCTCCAGCTCATGCATGGTGCCCAGCACAAAGCAGGCATGGCCAGTCTTAGCCAAATGAGTGAACAGAGACTGGTGAACATTCAGCGTATATTAGGGTAACAATTCCTGGTTCTCGGGTAACGGAGTACTCCTCAGCTTGTTGTTCACAGTTGTGCTGACTGATATCCTTCAGCAGTGTCTTCAGTGCTGCTGCGGGTTCTGAGCCATTTCTGACTAAAACAAGAAGGGTAGTTTACCAACAGCCACAACCACCCGAACTGGGAAAAAAATTCGGTGGCCTGAAAGCCAATAAAGATTGATGAGTTCCAACATCTGTTTTTGGTAACCCCCCCTTCCCTCCCCTATCTGCTTGCTGCCAACCAAACCAGGCACCAACAGCCCTGGGGACCCCTGCTATCTGTCCACAGCATCACTCCTTATCACCTCCAGGTCAACCAGCCCTTCAGCCTGCATCTCGTTCTTGGTGGCTGCCCACCAAGGGCATCCTGCCCGCCCCACTTACAGATAAACACAAGACCATAGTGTAGTGAGGCACAGGCAACTCTGTGTCCCCGCAGAGGCACCCCCGCCTGCCAGCTGGGCACAGAAAAAATGACAGTCCCTAGCACAGTCTCCCATCTGAATGCTTCTTGGAAACACCCTGCTCCCCCAGGCAGTGGTGTGCTGGAGCAGGCTTGTTCTGGCTCTGGAGAGCTGACTGCGTTCAGTGATGACACGTTGGCAGCCTGACACTATATATGGTAGGAATATTTACACTATGGAAATTGGCAAACACTATAAACCAAGCCTCCCTTTTCCCTAGAGTGCTAGTTGTTAAACATTGGCCAGCACATTGATGACTGCAGGCCAGCCCTCTTGCTTTGGCTTTTTAACCTGTCACACTCACACTGGACAAATGCCCTCTGCAACAGGATTAAAGCCTGCTCTCTCATAACACCTTCCCTTCTTGAAGCAGACATTTCAGTGTGTGCTCTTGGTGCTACTTGTCTACTTGCCATCTCACTCCCACAGCAATAATCACAGCTAACATTTTTGGTGCTCATAACAGGCCCTGCGCTGGGCTGAGCCCCCTGCGTGTACCTCTCACTGAACTCATCCACAGCACAGTGAGTCTGGGGCTGTTATTACGCTCATCTGACACAGGGCAAAGTGAGGCTTTGGAGCATTTCCCAAGAGTAGGTGGGGCTGACGTCTGAACCCAGGTTAACCTGGCCACACCACCTCTTCATTGCAGCCACACTGGGCCACTTGCCCCACTTATTCTTGGGACCTCCCTCCATGGGGATAATCACACCTCTTTTGTGTCCAGCACTAATTACTGTCGTTCTACGTCCATCCAGGCGGCCATGGCAAGAGAGAAGTTAATTGATAATGCTTTCTGAAACATTATGAATTCCCCAACTGCTCCTGGCTATTGTCCTGGGTTTAGGGCATGGGGCTGGCCTCCCTCATCCCCACCCCAGAGTTCTGAATCCAAGCAGCCTCAGTGCCCACCCAAGATCCATGTGCTCCTACATTCTGCCTGCTGGACTGAGGCTCCCAGGGGCCATAGCCATCAAAATCACTTCTCTGAACTCAGTCTTGGAAATCAGGAGCTTCCACTATTCACTGGAGGTCCCCTGCAGTAGGCACTGGGCTACCTTGTTTATTCTTCCTAGCATCTCCCTAAACCAGCATCATCTCTGTTTGATAGGTAGTGGAACTGGAGGACAGAGAGGTAGTAAGGGGCCAAGCCCAAGCCAGGATTTAAGGCTGGCATGCCTGCAGGCAGGGCTGGCATTATTTCTGCAACACCAGAGGTCCTGAGCATGAGGCAGGGTGCAGGCATCTAAACAGCCAGGGGAGACAATTCGCACTGCATGTCTCAGCACCTGTCCCAAGCACAGCAAGCACATTCTGGTGACTGTCACCTGGACTGCCAGGCTGAGGGGCAGCAGCCCCCTCCAGTGTTGGGGAGGGCCTGCCCAGTGTGTGAAACCCCTACTACCATAGTCTTCTCAGTCTTCAGAAGGCAGCCTCTACACAGTGAAAAACAAGGTCTTAAACTTTGTTTTAATGTAGCTGCCAAGAGTAGTTCAGGTCACTTATGGAATCAAATAGATTCCTTCTGAGTAGTTGTGGAACACTCTTGTTTGAGTAGACTTTTCAGACAGTGAAAAGTTATTGTCTTGGAGTCTGGACTGGGGCTCTGCTAGGAAGATGTAGAACTTTACAAAAGTTCAGGAAGAGAATTTCCCCAGATTTTGCAAATTCTTTAGCTGTTTCTTCTGCTACTTTTTTTTTTCTGATTCTCATTCTTTTGTGTCTCTTTTCCTGCCTTCCTGTGGGTTACTTAAACATTTTTTAGGATTCCACCCTGATTCATTTATAGCATTTCTGAGTATATCTCTTTGTATAGTTTTTGTAGTGGTTGCTCCTCTGGATATTATAACACACACATGTCCCTTATCATGGTCTATTTTATTTACGTTTTTCCACTTTGAGTGAAGTATAGAAATCTCATGTTCATTTAGGTTCCTTT
>NW_012133857.1:3939836-3981445 GCF_000956105.1 Propithecus coquereli | reverse complement strand
ATTCTGGTGACTGTCACCTGGACTGCCAGGCTGAGGGGCAGCAGCCCCCTCCAGTGTTGGGGAGGGCCTGCCCAGTGTGTGAAACCCCTACTACCATAGTCTTCTCAGTCTTCAGAAGGCAGCCTCTACACAGTGAAAAACAAGGTCTTAAACTTTGTTTTAACGTAGCTGCCAAGGGTAGTTCAGGTCACTTACGGAATCAAATACATTCCTTCTGAGTAGCTGTGGAACACTCTTGTTTGAGTAGACTTTTCAGACAGTGAAAAGTTATTGTCTTGGAGTCTGGACTGGAGTCTTCTAGGAAGATGTAGAACTTTACAAAAGTTCAGGAAGAGAATTTCCCCAGATTTTGCAAATTCTTTAGTTGTTTCTTCTGCTACTTTTTTTTTTCTGATTCTCATTCTTTTGTGTCTCTTTTCCTGCCTTCCTGTGGGTTACTTAAACATTTTTTTAGGATTCCACCCTGATTCATTTATAGCATTTTTGAGTATATCTCTTTGTATAGTTTTTGTAGTGGTTGCTCCTCTGGGTACTATAACACACACATGTCCCTTATCATGGTCTATTTTATTTACGTTTTTCCACTTTGAGTGAAGTATAGAAATCTCATGTTCATTTAGGTTCCTTTTCCTTTCTCTCTTTTTAAATATTATTATCTTGAATGTCAGACTGTGTTACAATTTTTCTTTTAGTCACTCAATATGATTTATAAAACTCATGAGGAAAAAGATAGTCTATTGCATGCACCCATATTGTTTGCTCTTTACATTGCTGCTTCTTCCTGATGCTCCAAGATTTCCTCTTTTATCAGTTCTCTCTGTTTGAAGAAATTCCTTTAAGCCAATCTTGAAGGATATATCTGCAACTACAAATATTTTTAGTTTTCCTTCTTCAGAGAATGTCTGGATTTCCCCCTCATTCCTGAAGGATGGTTTCCCTGGATACAGAATTCACCCTCGACCATTCTTTTCTTTCAGCACTTACAAAATCTTATGCCACTTCCTGTTGGCCTTCATGGATTGAGATGAGAACTCTGCTGGCACCTGCACTGAACTTCTTCTATAAGTAATGCATTGTTTCTCTATGGCTACTTTCAAGATTTTTTTCTTTAGTTTTTAGAAGTTTAATTATTATTTGGCTTGGCATGAATCTGAATGTATTTGGTTTTCCAAGTCGTATGTCTATTTTTCAGGGTTATAAGGACCCATTTTCATTATTCTCAGAGAATGACTTTTTTCTTCTTGAAATCAGCCAATAAATTTTGTTTTCATTTCCCTTGAGTACCACCCACAAGCCTTATCCAGCAGTTTCTAATTTTCTCCATTCATGCTTAAAAAAATCCTTTACTTCAATAAGAAGTGTAGCTGAAATAATTTTATGAGTGTGATCAGAAGTGACATCCTTGTCACAGGAAATGCCACCCTCTGGCATACCTGCAGGGACTCAGCATGGCTTCCTAGCTGGAGTCATTAAAGTCAGGGTATCTGGACTGTAGACCTTTACAGGGAAAGAAATGAACGTTCTTGTCACGGGGAGCTGCTTAACCATGTGACGGACACCAGGCTGGGCACAACTCATCCTTTCCCTAATCCTTCAGCAACAGTGTGAACCAAGTATCATTAATTCTCATTTTACAGTTGAGGAAAATGACACTTAGAGATGCTCAGCAATGGGCCAGTGGCTAGTCATGCAGCTGTTAAGTGATCGAGCAGGGTAAATGTCCCAATAAATTTTTTAAAAATTTATTTTATGATAGTATAGCTTACATATAATAAAGTGCGCTAATATTGCCACATTCAATGAATTTCTACATATGTATACACCTGTGAGACCACTACTTAATCAAGGTATAGAACATTTTCATCATTCTAGGAGGCTCCTCATGTCTCCTCCAATTCAGCAACCCCTCCTCTTTCTAAGGGAAATCATTATTCTGATTTCTTTCATCACAGATCACTTTGAACATTTTGGAACTCTACACAGATGGAATCATACAGTATGTGCCTATCTATGTGTGGCTTCTTTGGCTCAACATTATGTCTGTTTGCCTATGTTGTTGCATTTATCTGTAGTTCCTGCTTTTTCATTGCTATATAGCATTTCATTATGTTATTTTAATAACATGCCACAATTTATATACCCAGTCTCCTGCTGATAAACTTTTGAGTTGTTTCTAGCTTTGGGGTATTACAAACAAGGCTTCCGTGGACAGTTATGTGCATATCTTTTTTGGACATACACTGTCTTACAAAGGCAGTGGACACTCTTCTTGCTCCAGCTCTTTCATGGGGGAGCAAGTTCCAGTTTTGTCTTATTTTGTTTGTTTGCTTTTGCTACAGAAAATAAGCTTCTCTTATTTTTAGTCATGGGGTACTGGGAAGGAAGAATCTTAGTGACTTAAATAGGAAGATGTCTCAGTAGGTTCTTAAAGGGTTCTCCAAGAAGTTTTCAATCATTTTTGGTGAATTCTTAGAAGCAGGGTGATAGGGGTTCGTTCTTATCTCTCCAATAAACACATACATGAGAACACACCCTCAGCCCTCCCCACACTTTGTACCATTGCACACTCTGCATTGCTCTACACATTCCTAAATTCCCAGCATCATCCACCAACCACCTCTCCTCCCCTCCTCCTGCATCTCATGCCTCAGCCACACCAGTTCTGCAGCCCCTGAAAAAGACACACGCTTTCATGACCCTGCACCCCATTTTAGCCCTCCTCTCTGCCAGGATCCACCCTGCTTCCAAATCCTACTTTAGACGAAGCCTTCCCTTTTCTATTTTGCAAGCTGACAGAATTGTAAGTTGGGCATCAATACAAAATAAATAAACCTAATACACACACAAACATACAAACTTTATTCATATGAAAATATACAACAAAGTTTTGTTCCCTAAAGGTGATTTTTCGACATAAAGGACACAATTTGATACACAGAAAATTTATAAAAGGTGAGAAGCAAGTCACTCATATTAGATAATACATAACACCCAAGACATAGCTCACCTGTTGGATGGTCCATTTCCCAAAGTGAGAAATACAAGCTAAACTGATCAGAAATAATGAAAAAATTTTAGTGCTTTATGATTGCATCTGAAAGGCACAGCTGCCAAAACAATTATTAAAAAAAATTTTGCCACATCCTTTGATCATCTAACCAAAAAGACTTTTAACAGTTATTCAGCTTATTTGGAATTTGTTACACTTCCTGAGTCTACAAGGCCGCTCCTAAATGTTTCTTGAAGTGTCCCATTTTAGAGGTTGGAGTGAAAGTCCCACTCCCCAGCCTGAACAAATCACCTAAGAAACACGTGTTCCTCGGGAATACAGGTGTCTGTGTGGCTTCATCTGGATGACACTAGGCTCTGGATGCTACTTGACTGGGAGCTAGAGGTCTCTGGAACAATTCTTTAGAATAAATTAAATCCTCTTTTCTTAATTATCTTATATCCTCAGGTCTGCCGTTGTAAACTACAAGCCTCTTCAATTCTTTCCTTACCAACTAATTCCTAAGTACTCCCTGCTGCCACTGCCTTTGGATTACAGACAGCAAAATATTTTCTGCTGCCTTTATGACAATTCTGAGAGCAATTCACACCCCAGGCAGGATTTTGAAGGCAGTGTAGCTTACACAGCACAGGCTGAAGTGGCTCACTGTTACGCCAAGTAAGCTGGCCCTCCCAATAGGCGATGCTGCACTGAAGTCTGTCTTCTTTAGGCCACTCAATCCTGCTCTCCAGTGAGAATTCAAAAAATTTAAATGCATTCTGCAGTGTGTTTTTGGTCTTGATTTCAAGAGCTGTGTGTAGCCCTAAGAATGAATATTGTATTATCTTTTATATTTGTTCCTGCTGAACTTAATTGTTTTCACGCTGAATATTGCCTTGTCCAAATTAGGCCTTGTTTCTCTAAGAACAAAATGAAAGTTGCCTTTTCATTTTGTTGATTGTTTCCTTTGCTGTGCAGAAGCTCTAAGGATTTGCATTTTTTTTAGATATCTTTCTAAACTGATGTGGATATTATCCACTGGCTAGTCTCTTCTTATGCTAGGAGAACTTTGTTTCCATTTCTTAACTTGCTGTTCTGTGGATGCTTTTGAGGGAACCTTGAATTTTTAACCACAAGTCTCATCCTAGGCCCTCTTCTCCCTTCACTTATTTTTTTCAGCTTTATTGAGGTATCATTGACAAATAAAAGTGTATAAAATGTGTACAATGCAATGATTTGATATACGTATGCATTGTGAAATGATTACCACAAATCAACTTGATTAATTTATCTATCACCTCACATAGCTACCTTTTTTTTTGGTGAGGACACTTAAGATCTACTCTCTTAGCAAATTTCAAATATATACTACACTGTTATTATGACAGCTACCATGCTGTACTTTAGATCCTCATAACTTATTCGTCTTATAATTGAAAGCTTGTATTCTCTGACCAACATTTCTCCATTTCCTCCATTCCCCAGCCCCCGCCAACCCCATTCTACTCTCCGTTTCTTTAAGTGTGACTTTTTCAAAAAAATTTAAGTTTCCACACCTAAGTGATACCATATACAGTATTTGCCTTTCTCTGTCGGCTTATGTCACTTGGCATAATGTCCTCCAGGTTCATCTATATTGTCACAAATGGCAGGATTTTCTTCTTTTACTGTGGCTGAATAATATTGAATTATGTATGTGTATGTGTGTGATGTGTGTGTGTGTATTCATATTTTCTTTATCTATTCATCTGTTGACATACACATACCTTGGCGCTTGTGAATAATGCTGCAATGAACATGGGAGTGCAGGTATCTCTTCAAGATACCAATTTTGTTTGCTTTGGATACACAACCAGCAGTGTAATAGCCGGTTCACATAGCAGTTCTATTTTTAACTTTTTGAGGAATCTCTCTAGTGTTTTCCATAATGGCTGTATCAGTTTACATTCCCACCAACAGTGCACAAGGGCTCCCTTTTCTCCACATCCTTGCTCACATTTGTTATCTTTGTCTTCTTGATAACAGCCATCCTAGGAGGTGATATCTCATTGTGGTTTTGAAATGCTTTTCCCTGATGGTTAGTGATTTTGAGCACCTTTTCATGTACTGTTGGCTATTTGTGTATCTTCTTTGAAAAACTGTCTATTTATTTAGGTCTTTTGCCCAGTTTTTAACTGGATTGTTTGTCTTTATACTATTGAGTTGTTGGAGTTCCTTATGTATTTTAGATATTAACCCCTTATCCGATATGTGGTTTGCAAATATTTCCTCTAATTTTGTAAGCTGTCTTTTCATTTTATTGTTTGCTATGCAGAAGCTTTTTGGTTTTATATATTAATAGTCCCACTTATTCATTTGCTCTTGTTCCCTGTGCTTTTGGTGTCATATTCAAATAATCATTGCCAAGACCAATGTCAAGAAGAACCCTCACTTTATAATTCATCTGTGTTATGCTCCTTCTATCCCTAGGTACCATCTTTGTACTTCAGAGTCCCTGAGTTCTGGACAGTTCTCCATCTGACACGCCACTTCAGTGGCACCTCAAACTAACATATGCACAATCAATTCTGTCATCTGCATCTTGTCCTCAACCACGATACCTTATTACTGTTCCTTAACTCCATATGAAACCACTCTTCCTTCCAGAGAGTATGCCAGGGACCCAGGAGTATCTTTGTCCCCCACTCCTCGTCCCCAATAGCTAATTCATTCCTCTAATCAGCAATCATTTACTAAGTACCTCCTGAGCATCAGGCTCTATGCCAGGTGCTGGGGATATAACAAGGAGCAGAAAGATGCATGGAGCCTGTATTCAAGGGAAGCGGGCAGAGACATAAAAATACTAAGCAAATAATCAGACAACTAAATGTTAGTTACAAACTGTGAGCTATAAAAGGACAGAAAAAAATTGAAGAGCTAAGAGAACACATATTGGGGAGCCTCATGGGGCCATGGAAAGTTTCCATCAAAAGAAGACATCTGAGTGTTTTCTCAAATTCTTTTTTTTTTTTTGAGACAGTCTCTCTCTTTCATCCCAGCTAGAGTGCAGTGGCATCATCACAGCTCACTGCAACTCCCAACTCCTGGGCTCACGTGATCCTCCTGCCTCAGCCTACTGAATATCTGGGACTACAGGTGTGTGCCTGTGATTTTTCTATTTTTTGTAGAGATGGGGTCTTGCTTTTGCCTCTTGCTCAGGCTGGTCTTAAACTCCTGACCTCAAATGATCCTCCTGCCTCAGCCTCCCAGAGTGCTAGGATTACAGGCATGAGCCACCACACCTGGCCTCAAATTCCTTCCCTTCTCTCTCCTGCAACTCCCCAAATTTACCCGTACAATGGGCTATTGCAGCAGTCTCCAGACAAAACTCCCAGCTGGAATATAAGTACCATGAGGTCAAGTTCTGTAGAACTCTCAAAGCCTAGAACAGGGCCTGACACAGAGCAGGTGCTCAGCAAATATTTGCTGAATTAAATGGTGGAACTTTCTGACCAGGCCCAGATCAGGCTTTTGCCACCCTCCATCCCCACACTTTCCCACTCTCCTCTACACACTCAGGCTGAGTATCCACTCACCTCAGGGGCTTTGCATATACTGTTTCCTCTACCTAGAACTTTCCCTTCCCCATCCACTTTGCTTGTTCATATCTACTCAACCTTTAGATCTCAACTTAAATACTGGGGACGCCTTGCCCTATTTCCAGTCTAGACCGGGTCTCCTGCCTACAGAGGCTCACATCTTTGTGAGCTTCTCTTTCACAGCACTGGTTGCTGCTTGAAAATATTCATTCATTTTAGTGGTTATGGGACTGTTTTCACTTTTTCCCACAATGCTGTAAACCCGATGAAGCAAGAATTATGCCTGTTTTGCCAACACTGTATCCCCAGGTTCCAACACAGTGGGTGGCACAGAGTAGGTGCTTAATAAATTATCTATAGATTTACTGCTAATAATAAATTTTTAGAAAGTATCAGGCATTGCAAGAAGATGGGGAAAGAAAAGGCCTGAATCACCAGACTGAGGTACAGAATGAAAGCTTAAAACCCAATCAAATGGGAGACACTCCCTTGCTAAGAAGGAGCTCTAAGTACTCCCATCTGGGGCCCATCCCTGGTGAGCCAACATTGCTTTGGATTCTAGACCACTGTCTGCTTTTCCAAATTAGCTGAGACATGCTTCGAATGTGATCAATGCTTTCACTCTCTTGCCTTTCAATGTGGATTAAAATCATCTTTTAGAAGTGTTTGGAGACTGATTATCTGACACACTCTTGCATTTCACAGGGCCTGAAGGATGGGAACTTCTGAAAGAGAAGTCATCTTCTGTCAGCTCTGGGTCCCCAGCCCAGTGTCAGAGCTGGGGCTTTGCAGGAAGAATCTGGGCTGCGTTAGGCTTCTAATGCCCTACGGACCCTGGCATTGTGCCTGGCATGAGGCAGGGACATAACAAAGTCCTCTGGAATGAATGGAAGAGGGGAAGGAACTCTTTTTCCACTTTCTTTTGCCAGGTGAATTCTGATTTTATTATTTTATTTTATTTTATTTTTTGGCTCTACATTTCTTCGGTGGTTGACAGATGGTGTTATGTGCCTGTGCTTTTACTACAAAGAGTGACAGAAAATAAGGATTATGGCATCTCTCTACTTTCTCAAGGGGCATAAACATCCCTCTGTGGAGCAACAGCCAGTGAGTGGTGCCAGGAGAAGGATGACAGAAGGGACTTACCAGTGATGGACATTGGGCACTTACACAGCGTCTCCTTTTATCTACACTGGAACTCTAGGTGGCGGGTATTACTCTCCTTACTTCACAGGTGAGGAAACCGAGGGGCAGAGATGAGAAGTAACGGGCCAAGGGTCACACAGTTGGTAAAACTGAAATTCAAACTCCAGTTTCTCTGACGTCAAAGTTTGTGTTAGATGTGAAAGAAGGACCAGAGACTGTTTAAGTTGGAAAAGGCCTTTTCAGTTAAAGGCTGCAGGGGCCAAAAGGGTAGAAGAAATTCTAGAAGTAATTGCTTCCTTAGGGGTTTCTCTCCTGGCTGTGCTTTGAATCCTGGACTCTTCTCCTCTCTCCCCCAGCTTGTGAAACCCTGAACTGTATTTTTATATTCTAGCAACCAGCAATGGGAAAATATTATTTTAAAAATACAATAGTATCAAAAAGCATATAATAGGATTAAATTTGACAAAAATGTTCAAGTCTCTTATGCTGAAACCTATAAACAATTGCTGAGAGAAATTAAAGAGCTAAATAAATGCGAAGTTATACTGTGTTCATGTATTGGAAGACTCAGTATTATTGAGATGTAAATTCTCCCAAAATCGATCTGCAGATTTAACACAATCCCAATCAAAATCCCAGAGAGTGTTTTTGTAGAAGTTGATAAGACAGTTCTAAAACTGATCTAGAAATGCAAAGAACTTAAATAGTCAAAGCAGTTTTGAAAAAGAAGAACAAAATAAGAGAACATACATTATCTGCCCTTGAGACTTACATTATACTTCTAATAATCAAGACGGTGGTACTGTCATAAAAATAAACAAACAGATCAATGGAACAGAGCAGAAAACCCAGAAATAGACCAACACTTCCGTGGTTATATGACAGTCTACTAAGGGACCCAAAGCAATTTGCTGGGAGAGGAACATCTTTAACAAATGGTGCTAGAAGAACAATTTGACATCCATATTAAATTTGATTGCCTTTCTTTTAGAAAAACATTCAGGCCAGAGGCAATAGATATACTGGAGAAGTCACTTAAGTTTCTTTATCTGCAAAAGGAGCAGGTTTGCTAAGATCATCTGAGTCTTGCCCACAAAGCCTGGAGCAGCAGGCTTTTAGGATTTGGTCCTGTGCTGGCAGCCATAGTTACAAGAATTGTCAAGGTGGTAACCCAGAGAGCCACAGCATGGGCAGTGACAAGAGCCATGTGGGGTCATTACCAGGAGAAAAAGCAAGAAGAGATGAGAAGGGAGCAGAGCCTGGCTGCGAGCTCTGGAAGCTGCATCTCTAAAGCAGGGCTGCTTGGGGTAGCTCTTTATAAAGTATCCTGCAGGAGGGGCTGCCTCTGCCCTTGGCCTGCAAGGTCTCAGCCAGGTCTAGTATGTAGGGAGCCTAAAAGGCAGTGACTCTTTTCTGATAATTCAATATTCTCCTTCCCTGTGCCTTTTACCACGTCTACTATACTTTATTATTGTTGAAGGCAGAAATTAAGATGAAGAGAAAGAGAAAAAGGAAGAAGGAAAAATAAGTAAGGAAACAACCTTGGCCACACTGAGCCCTCTGTGGAATGTGCTTCTCCCCATCCTGCCTCCTACCCCAACCAATCTGCCTTGGTCTGACCAGTTCCCTGCCTCCTTTAAGAGGAGCAGTAATGCCACACCCCTGGTCCCCACAGTCTGAATGAGGACCCACTCACAGCACTAGACCTTCCCCTTTCAGCACTTCCCCTGCTTGGAATCACACAGTGATCTGTTTGCTTCTTTTCTAGGCTGTGAGCTGCACAGATGCAGAGGCTGTGACTATTCTGTTCATGTCTGACTCCCCAGTGCTGGAACATAGTGCTTTGTGCATAGCGGCCGCTCATTAAAGAGGTGTTGGATAAATGACTAAAACCTGTCAGCCCCCTCATGCGCTAGCAAAAGATTTTGTTTTCTTATCTTGGCACAACTCAAATGTGTGTAAATGCAAGGTAATGCTCAGCTTCTTCAAACTGGGTTCCTTGCTCAAATGATCCAATATTATTATGGACTATTTTACAGGTAGACACTGTGAGTCTAGTCTGATTCCTACCTTATTAAGTGTCTTATTACAGAAAGAGTTATGGGACCAATTCCCTAAATTTATCTGCGAGGAAATGCCATTGACTTCCTGGAGACAAGATGAAAAATGTCTCCACTACACACATGTCATTCCCTTTATCACTGGGAAGCTCATTTCAAGGAGACATGTAAGGAGGGTGAGAAAGTTACTTTTTCTGTTTTTGTTTGTCCTCAGCCACTGCAATTAGCCATAAGATTTATGCTTTAAATAAGCTGGTAATTAGGCTTTCATTAGACTTATGTAGTTAGTAAGTCCTATTCCTAATGATCATAGGACAAGCACATAGAACAGTAAACGCTACAGAGATGAATTGTTGATTTCTGGCCCAGAAAATAAATAATCTTGAAGTTCATCATTTTGGGTAATTAAACATAAATTGACTAAGCCATTAATGAAAAACATACACAAGAGACAGGTGTCTGAAATTTTGAGTGTGCTCAAAGCTGTTGGGATTGATTAAATGTGGACTTCTCAGACTGGCAGGGAGGGAGTTACTGATTTCAGTCACCAGCTCCTGCAGTGGCCCACTGTGAGGTTCAGAAATGCCAGGCTGATGCCCTGTCTTGGCTGTTGTGAATTATTCTGCAATGAACTTAGAGTGCAGATATTTCTTTGACATACTGATTTCAAATTCTTTGGATATACAGTATATCCAGAAGTGGGATTGCTGGATCATATGGCAATTCTATTTTCAATTTTTTGAGGAACCTCCATATGATTTTCCATAGTGGTTGCACTAACTTATATCCTACCAAAAGTATACAAGGGTTCCCTTTTCTCCATATCCTTGCCAAAATTTTTTATCTTTCGTCTTTTTGGTAATAGCCATTTGGCAGAGAAAGAAAATGCAGCATATATACACAATGGAATACCATTTAGCCTTTAAAAGGAAGGAAATTCTGTCATTTACAACAAGATGGAACTGAAAGACGTTACCCTAAAAAATAAGCCAGGCACAGAAAGACAAATACTGCAAGATCTTGCTCATATATGGAATACAAAACAGTCAAACTTATAGAAGCAGAGTAGAATGGTGGTTATCAGAGGCTGGAGATGGGGGGCTGGGGAGATGTTGGTCAAATGATACAAAGTTTCAGTTAGACAAGAGAAATACGTTTTTGAGAGCTATTGCAGAGCATGTTGACCATGGTTAATAATAATGTATATTTAAAATTGCTAAGACAGTAAATTTCAAATGTTCTCAGCATAAAAAATAAGTATGTGAAGTGATGAATATATTAATTAGCTTGATTTAATCACTCTACATTGCATACATATATCATAACATCACACTGTACCCTCATGAATATATACAATTATAATTTTTCAATTAAAAATAAAAAATAAATTGTAAAGAAAGAAATGCCAGGCTGGGCCTGAGAGTTTTCTAACACATTACTAACCGTCATAGGCAGTTTCACAGATGAAGGGCTGATGAAGATGCTGTTGTGAGGGATGGAATGCCTGAATGTGACACAGCCTCAGTTGATGAAAATGGACCAGGCAAAACATGGGATTGAAGAGCATGGTCCTTCAGAAAAGGCAAAAAATGGCCCAACTACTGCTTCTGGCGATGCAATTTCTGAGCTACAGCTTAGCTTAGAACTCCAGGAGAAGAAAAGATTAATACCTTAAAATAAGAAAACACTCAAGAAGCAGCAGTTCTGAAAGGTGTTTCACAAACTGCAGAAGTTCCTAGTTTACAGTTCTTTCACATTATATTCACAACAGTGCTGTGCACGCTTGCCAAAGATAGAATGCAGATCGCCAGTCTGTACATCACACTCTCAGTTCCTCCCTTTGGATTTCAGGAAGAGGAAGGATCCTGAAGAAATCATATGTTAAACATACTTTGACATCTACTGTGTTGTAAAATATATCATCAGATGTAACATTTAAAAAAGGTGCTGGCTAAAACACAAAAAAGAAAGAAAGAAAACCTAAGGTTGAGGGTATCTACTAAATCTGGATAATCCTGAACAAGAGTCAAGAGAAACAACAGATAGCAGAGTCAGACCAGCTAACACCTCAGATATTAGAATTATCAGATAAAAATAAAGTAGCTATGTTTCATAAGTACAAAGAAATAAAAGAGTATTATAATAATAAGCAAGGAACATGTGATTATAAGACGATCATTCAGAATTGAAAAGAAGCAAATATAATTTTAAGAAATGAAAACAATATTTACTTGAAACTTCAAACTTGGTGGATAGGTTATACAGCAGATTAAACACAACTTGACCGAGAATTAGTGAAATGAAGGACAGATGTAAACAAATTATCCAAAATGCAGTACAGAGAGCCACAGCAAAAAGGGAATATGTAGCAATTCCAAACCTGTAAGAACCTAATAACATGACCTCAAAATGTATAAATCATAAAAAGACAGAATTACAAAGGTAAACAGAAAAAATCTATTATTGTGGTAGATTTTAAAATGCCTCTCTTAGTAATTAATATATTAAGGAGTCAAAAAATCGAGCAAGAACATAGAATATTTGAATAGCACAATATCAAGCTTGATCTAAAGATCATACATAGGACACTCTACTCAACAATTCATAAATACATATTCTCTTCAAGCACCTGTAGAGTATTGAGGGAAGTTAAACATGACCTGGGCAAGTCTCAGTAAATTTCAGGCCACAGTCTCTGAGCACAATGCAATTAAGTTTGAAATCAATAACAAAAAAAGATTAGAAAAATCTCCTATTTCGGTAATTTAAAAATGTATTTTTAAAGAGCACATGAGTCAAAGAAAGAAATCAAATTAGAAATTTAAAATGCTGAAATAAAAAAATTAAAAAATAAAATGCTTAGAATTGAATAATAAAAAGATTACATACCTAGTTATTGTGATATATAGAAAGGCATTTAGTGAGAAAAGAAGAAAGGCTGAAAATAAATGATAAAAGTATCCATCATCAGAAATTAGAAAAAGAAGAGTAGAAAAAGCCCAAAGAAAGTAGAAGGAGGGGAAAAAAGGAAGAAATTAGAATAGAAAACAAATATTCAGTAGAGAGAATCTAGCAGGTTAGAAGTTGCCTTTTGGGGGGTGGGGGGGAAAGATTGCCCTCTATCTTAAAAAAAAAAAAAGGAAAGAAAGAAAGTACAAGTAGTTATAAGCATGTGCTAGAGATATAGACAGATGGAGACAGAATTAGAAAAAGAATAAGATGATATTATAAACAACAGTTTGCAAGTTAATTGGAAAGTTAGATGGAATGAACAAATTCCTAGAATATGCACCTTACTAAAAACCAACTAAAGATAATATAGAAAATATGAATAATTCTATACTCATTAAAGAAATTGAATCATCAGTAACATTTTTTTTTCCTAAAGGAAGCCATCAGTCTCAAGCAAGCAAGTTCTACTACAAAATTAAGGAACAAATAATTTTATATACACTTTTCTAGAAAACAGAAAAAGAAGACACAATGCCCTACTCAACTTATGGAGACAGTATAACATTAGCACCAAAAACTAAAACCTGACCAAGACAAACAACAGACTCAAAAATTACAGGCCAATCTTACCTGTGAACATAGGTCTAAAAATCCTAATAAATATAGGCAAAGTATAAAAAGACAATATGCAACCAAGTTGAGTTTGTGCCAGGAATGCAAGTTAAATTTTTAGAAAACTAATTAATGTAATTCACCAAGTTAAGGGAGAAAAAAACTATCTATTTATGTTAAAATCTCCTGGCAATGTAGGAATAAAAAGGAATTTCCTTATCTGGAAAAGAACATCCAAAATTCCCTACAGCCAATCTCACACACTGATGAAATAGTAACAGAACTTTCCTTAAGATCAGGAACTGTCCAAGGTTGTTGGTGATGACCAATGTTATTTAGCTTTTACTGGAGGTTCTGGCCAGGGCATTTAAATGAGAAAAAGAAATGAAATTTATAAGGAATAGGCAGAAAGAAAAAAACGGTTTTTTCCCTTTTTTTTAATATAGTGAAAATAATTTTTCAGAAAACTCTGAAAAATCTACATATAACTACAATTAATTTTTTAAAGGGAATAACACAAGACTCACAGAGTTATTATATTTGGCTATGTACCTATCTTCTCTCGTGAAATGTTTGTACATAACACTACATAATTCAGCCTCCCTTTGGCCCCGGCCTTCTGAACTTACCTGTTAAATATTCATACCTCAATTTAGCTAGCACACATGCATTCCCAGATCCTCTGTTGGTTTTGCAAAGGCTCTTGGAATGAAAGGCTCTAGAATCCCACAAAAGGAGAGTGCACCCACCTAGCGAATGCGTGGGACCTGGGCACCTGTTGCTCTTACTTATATACAGCCAGAATAAGCCCTGGTTGTTTTAGCACTTGTATGTGATCTGAAAGCTAAATGTGCCGGCTTTAAGATCAGCACCTGGATTGTCTCTGACAGAGATGTCAGCTACCAACAGGACTCTGGCCACGTGGGTTTTGTGGCAACTGGCCCTTGATGGAGCTGAATTTCCTTGACTCAACATAACAGTTGTATAGGTCTCCCCCAATATAGGGTCACAGTCTCACTGAGCACTGAAAAGTTAGAAATATAGATCAAGGATGGCTTCTCTGTAAATGAAAGGGGCCACCTAGTTAGAGACACCATGTAGTCCAGTCCAGTTGCCCAGACAGAACGGTCCTGGTACGGTTATTGGTCCCAGTGTGATTAAAGGCACACCTTTTATTCTCTAAAGTGTCCCGGAAAGCTTAAACATTAAATTGTGTGATTGTCCTATAATCGAATTCTAGATACGACATGTTAAATTCCTTCATCTCTACTGACTAATGACAATGGAGCGAGTCTGGCTAGCTTCTGTCCTCTTTCTGGGTTTTTCACGGCTAAATGAGGGAATCCAGACCTTTCCCCTTCTAACATCCATCACGTTGCTTGGCCTCGTCTCCATGCTTAGAGTTCAAAATGATGTGGAAATGAAGCAAAAGTTGAGAACTGAGAGGTTCTGGAGGGAGTAGGGCTTGAGGTCTCCGAGCATATTCTACTTTCCAAAGGAACTCCAAATCATGTTTTGACAGGTGGAAGTCCTAGCACCCCCAAATATCCTTTAGCAGAATTGGCAGTCCGTAGCATCTCTCAAAATAGAGCTCTTCTCTCCATAGCACAAGCCGATTCTTGGCAGAACAACTTGCCTGCTGCAGCATAAGAAGTGATCTTGTAAGTGCTAATCTGGGAGCCTTGGGGGCGAGGAAAGGAGAGGAGACCACTGGAGTCTCTCCTACAAAGCAGATGAAGAGCCTGCAGGAGACTCATCCATATATAACCTCCAGCAGGAAGAGGGTTTTGAATTCAGCAGTGTTTTGGGATAGGTACCACTTACATTTCTAACCTACATTTTAAACTGTGGTACCAAAATCACTATAAAAACAAAGAGGCTTGTGGTTTTATTTTACCCTCTAATTGAAATGAGAAAGTCCCCAACAGTGCACTGTAAACTGTCACCTGCATTAGCTAATGAGATGCCATCTCCATATTTATTATAATGCCTCAGTTTTTAAGTACCACTGTAGACAGCTGCCTTCACTGTAACGGCATCTCATTTTATTAAGTTGAGATTGGTGGCTGGGCACGGTCGCTCACCCCTGTAATCCTAGAACTCTGGGAGGCCAAGGTGGGAGGATTGTTTGAGGTCAGGAGTTCAAGACCAGCCTGAGCAAGAGTGAGACCCTGTCTCTACTAAAAATAGAAAGAAATTAGCTGGACAACTAAAAATATATAGCAAAAATTAGCCCGGCGTGGTGGTGTGTGCCTGTAGTCCCAGCTACTCGGGAGGCTGAGGCAGGAGGATCACTTGAGCCCAGGAGTTGAGGTTGCTGTGAGCTAGGTTGATGCCATGGCACTCTAGCCCAGGCAACAGTTGAGAATGGTGTATTATATGACAAAACTATATGCTTACTTTTTCTAGCTTAACAAATAACATTAGAGTTTTAGAAATACAGAAAACTATAAAGGAAAAGTTAGGCCATAATCCTACCCTCTAGATAATTCTTGCTATTATGGGGGGTGGGGAGGCAAGGGAAACTTTCATGTGGTTATGTCCTGGGGACTGGTAGCTGAACACCAAAGTCACTTCTCCCCTTCTTCCCTGGAAACTGAATTTTAGCTATGTGGCTTTCAGTCCCCCATTGAGCTAAGTGTGGCTGTGTGATTACACTCTTGACAATAGAATGGGAGCACAAGTGGTGTGACTCATCGCACAACTCTGCAAATACACTGAAAAACACTCAATTGTACCCTTTAAATGGGTGAACTCCGTGGCATGTGAATTATATCACAATAAAACTGTCTAAAAATATAGGATTAGAATACATATATTGTACCACAATTAAAAAAAGTGAAAAAGAAAAGTATCTTGTGGCCGTGAGGTATGTTGGATTAGAATGTGTCATGAACGTTTTTTATAGATGAAATGAGCAAATGAAAAGTACCTAAAGAGTCATGATAAACGTAGTGGAAGTGAGGGTAAAAGCAGGGGGCAGTGTGAGGCTCCTGCGCAACCCCTGCCAGGGTATGTGGGAGAAGAGATACGCAGGCGCGCCCATAAAATATGTGATGATGTTTTTTCTCTTCTAAAGCAGTGTTACTCAACCACTTCTCAGACCATAATCCTTCTGTCTATATTGTACCAGCTACAATATACTCACTTATTTAGAAAGACAGGATGATACTACTATATATGTAGAAAGATAGGACAAGCCAGGCTTTGTTTCTCAGATGTGTTTTGTTTTTTAATATAATAAGAGGGTGGGTGAAGATGGGGCTGTGCCTGGGTTCTGTAGCTGGTGACACAGAGCAGCGTTTGCAAAGTGAGCATCCACAAAGGCATGATATGCACTCGCGGACTTCCTGACGGCGGTCGGTGGAAACGGACACCCCGCCCTGCTACGAGCCCGAACGGTGCTCTCTGCAGGAACGCGTCAAGACCACGTGCTAAAACATTAATGGAAAACCAGCAAAGGTTTTCCAGTTTGGAACTAAGCCAGAGATGATGTACTTTTTCCTCTTGTTTACCCCCTTGCCTCAGTGACTCACTGTAGCTCAAGGGGGCTGAGACTGGGGTATTTTCCCCCTTGTCTTGTGCATAACTTGATGGATAAGTAATTGATTCCATTTCATATATCCCCAAGGTGGTGAAAGGATTAATGAATACAGTATTTTGTACAGAGTTTTTTTACAACTTTCAGGACTAAATAATCTTTGCTAGGAGAAAACCGTATACGATACATCCTCAGTGGTAACGCTGATTTCAGCTTAACAAATCTGATACTGTATCCCCAACCATCTCAAGAGGCTCAATAGAGCCTTTTAAGAAAACCAGAGGAGAATGTTCAAAGTCCTTGAAATGTTTTACTCTCCTACAGCAGAATACTGTTTTACTCCCAGAAAAACAGTGAGAATTTTTAAAATGAGAGAACTTGACATTGGTGAATTTGTGCTGCAAGTGTTAATTGCTGGTGGCAGAGTAATTTTGCATAATTCTGTGAGAAAGCGGCATTGTACTATTTAAGAAGAGTGAAAAATATATATAGTCTTGGCATCAAGAGTTCCAAGAGTTCTTACTCCTAGAGTTTTTCTTAAGAAAATAACCAGAGGCAAAAGGACATGTGACTAAAGATGTTCATGGGGATGTCATCTGTAGTTGCAAAATAAAAATGAGAGAAGAAACATCAATGTTTAAAATCATGAAAATGAGTTGATAAACTGTGATACAATATCATGATAGACTGTTAAATATGTATTTAAATAACTATGACTATTGTATACAAATGTGGATAAAAGTTAATGTGTTTAAGTAAAATAGTAGTAGAAGGGAGATATTACCATGGTTATCACCATTTAAAATATGGGTTTATACGGATGATAACACATAGAGATGATGATAATTCTATTAAGGTGATGGGATCATGGGTGATTATTCACCACACCTGGCACCTGACTAGCACCCCCATAAATGTTAGCACTGAAATTGTTATCACCACCTCTTAGGCCTCATTTCGGGGTATCTAGTGTATAGCAGGAAAAGAAAAATTAGGTTTCATGTGGACTAGCCCCTTTCAGACCAAAATAAAAGCTAACTAGGTTTCTGAGTAGAAATAGGCCTACCATACATTCTGAGCACAATACCCAGCTTGACTCAGGAGATCCTCACCCTTCTCTGTGCTTAGGGAAAACCCACTTGGTATAGTCTACTGCTGTTGCTCGACAGAACCCTCCTTGTATTTGGGAGGGAATACCTCTTCTTGGCCTACAGACCTCCTACATACTATAGGATGCCTGGCCCCACAGTACCAGAGGTCACTAGTAATCCCAGTCATTGTGATAATCAAAATACTCTCACAAAAGATATTTCTGAACTCCCCCTAGACAATGATATTGACCCCATAAGAACCACTGGGTCCATCTCCCACCCAGACCCCAGATTTGCTTTACAACTGCTTCAAACCTTTGCTCAAACCTATCCACAGATAAGTAAGTGATGCATATCTTTCCAAATATTTGCTTAGTTTATATAATTTCTAAATTGCAGATGTGAGTCTAGTTCTCTTCTGGGGAGCCCAGAGTTAGAATCATTCTTTACTATCCTCAATTTTGATAACCTCTGATAATCAATAGAATACAATTAGGTAATTAAATATAAAACGTCTGATTTCATATTTAATTCAAAAGTGTAGTTTATTATATCTCAAAGAAGCAGTACAACTAATCAAAGTATGCACCTAAAATATCAAAACATGTTTGTCATCTTAACAGTGGCTTGTTTATGCCAGCGGCGAAGAAGCCTGGAGAGTGAGTAATGATGAAATTGCAAAAGGCATTTTCCACAGCTTGTTGAAGATTAAATAGTTTTCCTTGCAAGAAGTGTTCCAAAGCCTGGAAGAAGTGGTAGTCAGTTGGTGCAAGGTCTGTTGAACAGGGTGGATGACAGAGAGTTTCCAAGTCCAGCCTTTGTAGTTTGAGCAGCGTTGTTTGTGCGACATGTGGTTGAGCATTGTCTTGCAAGATGATTGACCTGTCTCTATGGCCAATATCAGCTGCTTAATCACAAGCCTCCTCATCATTTGTCTAGTTGGTTGCAGTAGACATCCACTGTAATTGATTGACTAGGTTTCATGAAGCTGTAGTGGATAATACTAGCGCTGGACCACCAAACAGACACCATTAGAATTTTTTGATGAAGATTCAGTTTTGGACTGTGTTTTGGCACTTCATCTTATCCAACCATTGTGCTGAATGCTTGGAATTGTCAAAAAGAATTCATTTTTCACCACACATAACAATATGGTGTAGAAATGGTTTGCCTTTATGTCGTGACAGCAAAGAAAGGCGAGCTTCAAGAAAATTTCTCTTCTGATGCTTGTTTAATTCATGCAGAACCCATCTACCCAGCTTCTTTACTTTGTCAATTTGTTTCAAATGGTCCAATATTGTTGGAATAGTAATATCAAACCTTGCTGCTAACTCACGCATAGGTTGCAACAGATTCTCTTCCACTACAGCTTTCAGCTCATCATTATCCACCTTGGCCTCAGGTCTCCCACGTGGCTCATTTTCAAGATTAAAATCACCAGAACAGAACTTCTCAAACCATTGACATACTGTGCATTCATTAGCCACATCCTTCCCAAACACTTTGTTGATATTTCGGACTGTTTGTGCTGCATTGGTTCCATGACGGACCTCACATTCAAAAATAACACGAATTTTTGACTTATCCATGGTTTCACAAAATTTTCTCTAAAAAAATGTGAAAGATAACCAAAAGCCAAAATGTGTGTTTGAAAGATTGAGGATGTACCTTCACAATAAAAGTAAAACAAAAAGTGTCAAAGTGAAATGTCAGAGATATCAACTTTCAAACTTAGTACTTAAGGAAATAAGACATTTTATTCTCAATAACTTTTCTTGGCCTAGTTCTAATAATTTTTTTCTGAAAGGTCCTTATGTGTTTATAATGTTTTATTGATTACATAAGTAATCAGTGTTGATTATTGAAACTTTAAAAACTACTGAAAAGCAAAAAGGATATAAAATTTGCTACTACATGAAGAGATACTAGTTTTTTATTTAAACACATACAAACACATATTACTTGTACACATAACACATTTTCACTTGTAACGTAGAGGGACATTCAGTAGAAATACGTTAAGCACAAGGGCACAGGGATGTGAACTGCTAAAAACACCTTAGACAATCACTTGAATTTTAATCAGTCATTTGCTCCTATTAACATAACCTGCATCCTTATACAAGTGAGTGCTTAGACTTTATTAACTGTAAATTACTTGGAATGCAGAACCTTTTTTGTAATGAGATTCCACTGAGTACATTTTAACACTTCTACTTAATTTTTGAAAATATTCAACCAGAATATGAGTTAGTAATCTGACATACACTTACATTAGAGGTATAACCTCAAGAGGATCACAGGTTTTCATTTATGTCGGGAGTTTTAAGCAATAGATTAAAATTCTTATTGAAGTGTTGAAACCAGCACTCATCAGCAATCTCAATTCCACCCAAGCAAAAACCCTGCCAACACCCTTTGAACAGGAGTGGGGATGCCACAGAAGTAAAGGAAAAAGGACTGAAGGCTGCACTGTCCCCACCCGGAGGTGCAATTTGGGAAGAGGTTCCTTTTAGCATACCGGGATGGTCTAAACGGATCTGTGTGTATCAGAGCTTCCAAGGAAGAATCTTTCATATTTGCTGGGTAAAAGGACAGGACAAAGTTCAGGTTGGTGGGGGACACTGCAAAGGACTTCCTGGGTTCATCTGAGAGGTCTCCTTCTCCTCCTTCCACCTCTACTCCTCTGAAACAATGAGCAACACTGAAACTCTAAATCCAACTCTTCTCCCACCGTACAGCCCAGGGAGGTGTACAGAAAGGTGAGGGGTCCTTCTTCACCTCCACAAGGCCTATTTCTCTGAGCTATTAGTACAGCTAAGGCATCACTTATCCATTTCTCCAGGCTTTGTTCCACCTAAAACAATTGCTGATCAATGAAACGCAGTCTGGGCTCTGAGACTTCGCTTATACCTTTGCTGGGAATCTGCTGTGTGCCAGACATTGTGCTGGAGCTCTGCGGGGTACAAAGATGAAGATGACAAGATCCCACCTCCAGGACATGGCAGAATGAGGTTCAGCCATGCACTGAGAGGAGGGACAACACAGCCACATGCTCCTTCTGGGCATAATGACTTGAAATGGAAGATTTGTTAAATCCTTTCCCCAGTTTGGGATTTGTAAAATCCTCTCTCCCTTTTGTCTTAAAACTGTCATCTTCTCATGGATGCCCATACGTTGTGACTGTTTCCGGCCTATTTGCCACTGTTTTCTTGTATCTCTTTCTTCCATTTCAGTCACACTGATGCCACTTCCAGAGGAACACCCTGAGGTCCCAGCTTTGAGGGGTATAAGCCTCAAGACTGACAACAACATCCACCATATACCACTGATGTGTGGAAGGTATTATATAAGAAACACAGAAAATCCCTAACAGGGTTACAGGTTGCATTGTGTCTGCCCCACCCCTCAAAAAAGATGTGTTGAAGTCCTAACGCCTAGTACCTTGCAATGTGACCTTGTTTGGAAATAAGGTCATTGCAGATGTAATTAGTTAAGTTAAAATGAGGTCATACTGGAGTAGGATGGGCATAATCCAATATGACCGAGGTCCTTATAAGAAGATGGGCCTGGGCCACGTGGAGAAAGAAACGCACAGGGAGAAGGCCATGCAAAGATGAAGGCAGGGACTGGAGTGACGGAGCTGCAAGCGAAGGAACTCCAAAGATTGCCGACAAACCACCTGAAGCCAGGAAGCGGCAAGGAAGGATCCCCCGCAGGTTTTGGAGGGAGCATGACGGTGCCTACACAATGGTTTCACATGTCTACCCTCCGGAACTGCGAGACACGCACTGCTGTTGCTTTCAGACACCCAGTTTGTGGCACTTTGTTGTGGGAGCCCTAAGCATCAAACACACGGGGTCAGTGTTACTCATCTGTAGGGAATGTGGAAGTTCGTGGGTCATCACTCCCTAAATATCATCCAAGCAAGAACCACAGCTGCCCTGCTGCTTTCAACAGAGTGAGGAATTAAGTCACAGGTGAGCATTCATTTCCCCAATCAACACGAGCTTACTTTTGCTTTTCACAAACAAGATCAACAACCACCTTTGTGGGACGGTAGGAGCTGCTGCTACTGAAGTCAAGGGAAAAAAACAGTAGCTCAAGGAACAGAAATGTCAACTTGACCCAGGAATCCCAGGACCTGTATGGTTTGAAGACACCTGTCCTTGCCTGTCTTGCTATGAAGCAGTGTTCCACAACCTTTGTTTTTCAGGGTTGCCTCCCCAGGAAGCATTTTTAGACATTTTTTTTCCTGAATTGCCCCCCTGTGAAATTTTAATACGGCTATTATACCGTCTACCTGTGTATATACTGTATGTATATCTGTACTTTATATATAACAAGAGCAAGATTCTTCTCTCCCTCCAAAAGCTAATTTTTGTCCCCTTGCAGGGATATAGTCCTATCAAGAATGCACACCCTAGAGCCAAAACTCTGGGTTTGGATCCCGCTCCTGCCCTTTCTTGGAACATGATTCTGGGCAAGTTACTGCCTTGGTGAGCTCAGTTTCTACACCTATAACAGGGAGTGCTGTCCACCTTACAGGACCACACGATAACGCGGAGAGTACTGATGCTTCATCAGGATTCTTCTTTGCAATCTCCTCTCTGCCCACAACCTAGATTGAGCCCTCATAAAATTAGTCTTGCAACAAGTCTGCCTCTTTTTTCCTGCTCTTTACTTTGTCCAGTCTGCCTTTCCCTCCTGTCCTCACTTGTTGAACTCCCACCTCGTATTAATAAAAGCCCAGCTTATGCATTCCTTCCCCTGGGACACTTGTCCTGCTGTTGCTCTAGGCACTGGGCTCCCGGAGCATTTTGCCATCTCCAGTGGAACACTTTTCACTCTTTCACAACTGCCCACACACAGACCTTTCTCCAGCTTACCACAGAATAAATTGTGATCTATTTGTCTCTTTAACTTTGGCCACTAATGCAGGCCTGGGAACTTCTGAAAGGGGTGAACTAGTTCCTCTGCTTATCAGAGAAATTTCAAAAAGATCAAAATTTCCACCTGGTTCCTTCCCCAAAATAATTGTCATACAACCCACGCAAAGATGCTTCAAGAAGAAAAGAGAAAGGAACATCACAAATAAAAAACAGACCAAGAATTCATACCAAAAAATTATACTATAAACAATGCAAGTGAAAATTTGAACAAACAGTTCTCCAGAAAATCAGTGATGGGCAGTCAAGAGTTATTACTTTAGCACAGGCCTCCTGTATAGGTCAAACTCAGTAAGCATTCATAGAGGAAGTAAGTGAAAAGTATGTTGCTTTACCACTAGATACATCAGTGTACATTTCCAGGAACAAGGACTCTCTCTTCCATGAACATGAAAAATGATCCGTTTCAGGAAATTTAAAATTAATAGACTACTATTCTCCTATTATCCATATACAAACATTGCCAATTGTCCCAATGTTCTTTATAGCTATACTCCCCTACCTTAGGAGTTGATTAGGGATCGGGCATTTCATTTGGTTATCATGTCTCTTTAGTCTTCTCTAATCCAAACATCTAGTCTTTCTTTGTCTTGCGTGACATCAAGATTTTGAAGACTTCAAGTCAGTTATTTCTTGAATAAGAAATATGTTTGTTTGTATGTTTGATGTTTCCTCTAGATTTATTCTGAAATTTGGACAGGTAGATTGTCTCTTACAGTCAGGAATAGACTTTACACCAACTTCTCCTAAATCTTTGTTCCTTCAAATTCTACAATCTAGTCAAGAGATTTGGCAGTTTTACAGTTTTTCCACTGAACAGCCCTGCATAACATGGGATTTTTCAAGCACACAGTAACTTTCTTTGACCTATGGCATTATGGTGTGTAAAGACATCTCAAGAGCTAATTATCCGAAGTCAGTTAAACGAAAAATAGCACATGATGGAACCAGCACAATTAACTCAACTGAAGTTACCATTTCAAGGGCAGTCACCTTTTACATAAGGCCAAGGCTACAAGTGAACAGGCAATTATAATTACAGTTCATTCTTTCCAGGGGGCCTGGTAAGCATATTTTGATATTGCTTTTAAGACACATTCTGATTTCAGGAACATTAAAATGTAAAACCCCAGTCATTTTATAATCAAGTTAACAGGATCTAGAGTTAACCTTATTTGATTTTTAGTTGATTTCGGTGCCCAGGGATTCTGTATGTATTTCATACACATTACACATATTCTAGAATTTATGTTTATTTTCAAATAAATTATATTTGGTACAATTTTTTACACTAAATAATGCTTTAGGCCAGGCACAGTGGCTCACGCTTGTAATCCTAGCACTTTGGCAGGCTGAGGTGGGAGGATCACTTGAGGTTAGCAGTTTGAGACCAGCCTGAGCAAGAGTGAGACCCCGTCTCTATAAAAAATAGAAAAATTAGCTGGGCGCAGTGGCACATGCCTTATAGTCCACCTACTTGGGAGGCTGAGACAGGCTGAGGAACTTGAGTCCAGGAGTGTGAGGTTGCAGTGAGCTGTCATGACACCACTGCACTCTAACCTAGGCAAGAGAGTGAGACCCTGTCTCAAAAATAACAGTAATAATAATAATGCTTTAAAATCTTTTAATATTATCTTTCTCATTTCAATAAAAAGTAGGGTCATGGTAAAAAGAATCAGGATCATAACTGTGCAAACACAAACAGCAAAGAAAAGGAAAGAAAGGGAACAACATAGAAGGATGGATGAAAGGAAAGATTATGGACATAGAAGAAAGGCAAAAAAGCAGAAAAATAGAAAATATGTAAAAAAGAGATGAAGAACCCAGTCTGACAGTCAAGAGAACCCAAGAAAAAAAGGCAGTTCCTCTTGAGGATTTTGCACTATGGAAAACTTAATATTAGAGAAACATGAACTCAATAAGAACTCAAGAAATCGAAGACAAAATGATAAACAGAATGGCATTAAAAAGGTCACATTGCAAAGAAACACACTAAAGATAAAACACCACTATTACAAAACTACTGAATAAATTATTAAATAGAATCATCAATGAACAGAGTAGGTCAGGCTTAAAATCAAACTATGGGCATGAATAAAAGACTTGAAATAATAATCAGGAGGAATACATAGGAAAATGACCAGATGACTTCAGAAATTGAGGATAATAGATATTTGAGACAGAAGAAAAGTATTCAGCCTAAGGATAACTATTGTTTATGACGTCAAGTGAGCAATACATGGAACATAAAATATATTCAGAGGTATAATAGCAAGAAATTTCTTTGAAATGAATGAGAGATTGAGTTTGCATATCCAAAAGGCACAATGTATTTCAACTGAAACCACTGCCACATTGTGACTTGTGGTGAAGTTACAACTTCATGTGTACAGACAGAACTCTTTAGGCAAGTAGACAGAAATATGTTGGAAAATGGGGAAAAAGTCAGTCTGGCTTGAAATTTCTCCAAAGGAACATTCAATGCCATTCATGGAGCAGCATCTGCAGTGTTCTGAGGGGAAGAAAGTGTGATCCAAGGATACTGTATATACAGCATGAGGAATATACTCAATAATATTGAATTGTATACTGGAAAATTGCTAAGAGAGCAGAATTTAGGCACTCTTACCAAACACACACACAAAGAAGTAACTGCAAAAGATGACGGATATCTTAATTTGCTTGACTGTAGTAATCACTGTGTATATGTGTATCAAACATCATGTTGTATCCTAAAATTTATACAAACAAAAAAGGATACTGTTAGGCAAGCTGTCATTAAGAACATAGAAAGGCATCAGGCAGACATTCTCAAATTCAAAAGAACTCAGCAATCTTTTTGGAAAAAAAGCACAACTCCTAGATAACAGAATCCAGCCAATAAAAGAGATTGATGGAAAAGTCTTGCTTAAAGAACTAGTGCAAACTCGGTGCCAGGAAGCAGTAGAGCTGTGTGTTGGCGAGAATAGGCTAGATACTGGAGCAAAGAACCCTTAACGCTCAGTGGCTTCGGTCCTCAAAAATTTATTTCATAATCATGCAAAATCTGCTACTGGCCCCTGGGACTCTCCAGGGAGCCTGTCTTCCACGTCAAGCTTCAGCATTTTACCTCCACACCAACAGGTGATTCCACAACTACCAAGGTAAGGGAGGGGAGATCTGGAGAGTTTTGCAAGGGCAGCTGGATGCTTCTGTACAGAAGTGACATGCGGCTCACTTATACTCACGTTATATTGGCCCAAGAAATCATATGGCCACACCTAACCTCTAGAAGATGAAGCACTATCTCTCCATGTGCCTGGAGGGAGGAGGAGAACTGGAAATAATAGTGAGCAGTGACAATGTCTACTTCAGACAATATTTATAAAGGTCTAAGAAGGAGAAAAGGGTGATTATAGAGTTTTATACATTGACAAGTTTTTAAATTTTCTTAAAAAAGTAAACTAAAAATGAAAGCAATCAACCAAGAGATTCAAAGTCAGAATAATGACCTCAGGAATGGACACGTGTATTAAAAGGTTGACAATAAGCACCAGTTCTATGTACGTATAGGGTGAAGAGTAGAAACTGCCTCTCCCCGCTGTTGGCAAGCATTGGTCTGGCTTTTCTGTGACAAGAGTGACAGAGGTCCCAGTGCCTAGTTCCTCACTTTCTGGTGCTGGGAGTTGGTTGTGGAAGATCTGTACATTGTTGGAAGGAACCATGGCTGAGGTGGGTCATCTATTAGCCAGAATTGGGAAGATCTCTGATTTCTATGGCTTCCTGAAAGTTTTCTACTTCTTGCTCTTAGCAGAGGAAGCAATTCCTTTGCTGGGTCAGTTCTCCAGGTCGTCCCAGGAATCGTTTATGGAAACTTGGCCTGGAGTCTGCTCCTCCAGCCATTCCAACAGTTTGCAGGCACCTAATTCTCTACATTAAAAATGTTTCTTCTCAAACTAGATAGACTGGCCTCCTTTATTAGCAACTGAACTGTGATTGATACATTACCTCAAATCATAGACTTACATTGATTTCAGGTAGATTAAAGAATTATACGGAAAGCAAATCTTTATAAATTCTAGAAGAAAATGTCATACAATATATTTATACTCTGAGAGTAGGGAAGAATCTCTTAAAAAAACACAAAGGTTCTAATATAAAGGAAAAGATTGAAAAATTGACTATATTAAAATGTAAAACTTCTGTTTACCAAAAAAAAAAAAAAAGGAAAAAAGAAAGAGAAGGACAGGCCATAGTCTGAAAGGGGCTATTTGCAGCACAAAAAATTATAAAGGGTTGGGATTCATAATATAAAAAAGAACTTCTACTTTTCATCAGGAAAAAGAAAAAAAACAGAAAAATGAATAAAGTTTACAGATAGGCAACTCATCAGAGGAACACACGTAACCTAAACGTATGTACACCCATAATTTGCTGAAATAAAAAAAAAATAAAAAAATAAAAAAAAATAAATAAATAAAACATAAAAATAAATAAATAAATAAATAGCTGAGAAACATATATAAAGATATATAAGTTCACTTGCAAAACAAAATGCAAATCAAACCTTAACCTGTATTGGTAACATAAATGCAACTAAAAGCATTATTTTATACCTATCAGATTTGCAAACATTAAAAATACATTGTAATACTAACTGTTAGCAAGAATGTGACACAGTGTAAATTTAAATTGCTATAGTCCTGCTGGAGAACATTTGGGCTACATCTAGTATAATGGAATATATGCATATCCTACAACTTAAAAATCAGTTGTAGCTAAGTACCGCCAAAAAACTCTTGTGTGTGCATGTAAGAGAAATATATAAGAATGAACACCTTATTAGCATTGTTTTGTAACAGCTAAAAATGAGAAACAACCTAAACATCCATTGATAGGAAAGCAAAATTGTGATATAGTTATACAATAGAATACTATACAGTAATGCAAATGGCTACATTACTTGGGATAGGATAGGTTTAATATATTAACTTCCAAATCTCAGTTGGCTTAAAACCATGAGAGATGATTTTTTTGCTCATATTACATGTTTAATGTGGTTGGCAGGAGGCTCTGTTCCACACAGTCACCCAGAAACCAAGGCTTCACCATCTTATACAATGGCTGCACAGTCTGAACACAAGGCCTTCAATGTATCCATTGAAGGAGAAGAGAGAGAGAAGGTGCTCTCTTTAGCTGCCTTGACTTTAACATGGCACATGAAACTTCTGCTCTGAGTCCCTTGTCCAGAACCAACCATACGGCTTCAACCCACCTGCAAAGCAGACTGGGAAACACAGGGAGCATATGGAACATTTGGTAAGCACTCTCTCTGCCACATAAATGAGTTATGTATATCAAGGAGGATAAATATGACAAAGTTGAGCAAAAATTCAACAAAAATATATAGAGTATAATACCAATTACATAAAGGTAACAAATAAGCCAAATACTATGTACTGTTTAAGGATTTGTACAGTCATGTTAAAAGTATGAAGAAATCAATGAATACAAGTACCATGTGCAAAACAATCGTTGTCTCTAGGGGAAGGGAGGAAGATGCAATTAAAGAAGAATACTCGGGGGCTTCCATGGGACAGGTAATGTTTTAGTTCATAATCTGGGTGAAAGATCCATAAGTATTTGTTATATCATTCTCAGTTCTCTTTGTATAATTTTATTATTACATAGTAAATTTTAAAAATTGCATATTAAAGAAGGTATTCATATTGCAAGTTAAAAAATATTAGCTGTAGGATATTAACTTAGCTTGATGATTAAATAGTTTATTTGAACAAAAGAAAAATGAAATGCATATTGAGATACATACAAATAATTTTCACCTGATGTTTGTATGGAAGCTATAATCTTCTATGCATATGTTTTAGTCCTAGGGACATTAAAACTTAAAATAATACATACCTAAAGCTATTAAATGGTGATTTGAGTCTTGATATTCTCAAACACTCACTGGGCAATCCTATGAAATATTTTAGAAGGTGCCTAAGTCTTCTCATTTGTTGATTCCCAAGTGGTGGTATTTTTAACTGCCTTAAGTCAATGCTGGGAAAGAAACTATGTGAATTAATTATAAAAATTAAATTATTTTTGCTGTGCTAAAAAAGATGTACTACAAATTGAGAAAATGCCTTCATGCTCATAAGCAATAATACTGTGCTGAATATTTTATAAGGTAAAGGAGGTTATCTATTTAGCAACCTCAAAATGAAAGCAACATAGTAATATTATAGCTCCCAGTTATTGCAGCTAAGGCACTGCTAAGTGATTTGTATGCTGTATCTCTCTTTTTCTTTACAATAATCTTTTAAGGAAAGTATTGTTATTTCCAAACTCAGAAGGGCTGAATTATTATATTTGTCCAGGATCACACAGAAAGTAAGTGTCTAATCCAGCATTCAAACCCAGATTTCTCTGATGCAGAGCACAGGGACTTAATGAATAGATTCAGGAAGGAACAGAGCCTCAAGAGATAACCAGGCCCACCTCCTTCTGGGAGGTGCTGCTAATAGGAAAATCCTGGGCTTCCCATTAACCCAAGTTTCCAGCGTAGAGGATCATTATCTTTTTGGTAATATTGCTCCTTGTGTGCACCACACTGTGCCAGAGGAAGTAAGAGTTCTGGGATAGGGAAGGTCTGAGAGGAGCCACTGGGACCCCCGAGCAGGACTTGCCAGGAGTCACCAAGGCACATGGGTCAGCATCCTTCTCCTCACCGGTTAGCCTACGATAGTCACTCTGCCTAGATGAGCACAGACAGCTGCTCATCAGTGTTCCAGTCCACTCAAGGGCCCTGCTGTGCTGGAAAAGAGACACTTTGCAATTATCCTTCTTTGAATTTCAGCCCCTTTGAAACACCAGCTGCCTTAGCCCCAGAACGCAATCCCAGGAATAAGCCTGTTGGGATGAATCAGGCTGAAGAAAAATGTGAAGAACACATTGGCCTAAGGCAGCCTTTGCCATAGGACTTTTTTCCTCTGAAATCTTAACTGAGGCTCTTTCTGTGCATCCAGAATTCACCAGAATCCAACAGATAAGGGGCCAGGCATGGGGGTAGAGGGAGGACAGAAGAGCAGGGGTGGAGAGTCTCATACTAGCGTGGTCCACGATTGCTAAGGGGCTGCTCTTCAGGGTCCCTAGAGAAGCCAGCAACACTATGATCATCACATCAACAAAAGCAGTACTTAAAATAATAGTCACTGGGACTCATTAAACACCTAAATGTCAGGTACTGAAGTAAGTTTCCTCAATTTAATTCTCATAACTTGAAGGGGTGAGTCTTATTTCCCCTACCCTTTGCATGGCGAGTGGTGGATTTGGACTCAGATATGTAATTCCGGAGTCTGCTATTTCCCACACACCACATACATGGACCATTTCAGTAAGGTACCTAGCCTGCTTCATTTTATGATGCACTCTGGTTTTTTGTTCAATTTAATCTTTCTATTAGAACTAAAGCTATTTAATGAAATTTAATCCATTTAACCTAAGTTATTTAACTTCTTCATGCCTAAATTTCCCTATAAATAAAATGAGGACAATCGCAGTGCCTACCTCCTAATATCATTATGAATATTTAAAGAGTTAATCTTTATAATGCTGCCAGGGCAGTGTCCAGCACATAGTGTCACATAAGTGATTGTTAAATAAAATTCTCTTTAAATAAAGCTTGTTTCTACAGCAGCTGGGACAATGGCCATATTTATCCAGAAAAGAAAAACATGAGCCCAGAGAAGCTGTGGTTTAGGAAAGACTTTGAGGACAGACAACCAAGAGGATTCCGGCTGTGCTTAGGGGTGTCCAGAAGGGGGCTGCAGGCCGCCAGCTTGGGGCCAGTGGTCTAATTCCAGCAAATACTGAGCTGAAAACCAAGCCCATGAGCTCTCCATTCTTCTCAATCAGGAAAACTGAGAGTAAAATTGGAAATTGTAGAATAAGCACTGTTAGGAGGGAACCGAATCACAAGATATGTGGTGTAGTGGTGGCAAGGGAAATGCCCTGTGGCTCTAACTGCCTTCATGTTAAATTACAACCCAGGGAACAGAAAGAATGCCCAGGCCGGGTTCTCAAAACACTGCTGGTAATCTCCAAAGAGCCACAGATGCTCTCCAAAGAACCAAGGGCGCCTCTTGCAACTCCTGGCTAAGTTTTAATAGGTTCTTAGTGGGGAGGGATTAGACATTAACATCAAAATTCCACTGTACACCATTCGATATGAGTTGAATTGCCATGATGTTTACATGAATTCTAATAATCATATATGGTTTAGTCCAAGGCATAGCTTCAGTTATTCTTAATTAATTCTCTGTTTCTGTATTATCTAGTTAAAAAGAACCTCCAGTTAATGTTAAAATTGGAATCTATTTTGGGGCTTCCAACTGGTATTTGCTGCCTAGACCCTTATCCAAGACTCGCTAGAGGGGAGGAGTTATTTCTCTTAGTAAAAGGCATTGCAACAAGGTTTATCAGGCCTGGATGTAACTCTACAACCAAGACATTTGAAAATAGTGAGGGCTATGAATGGGTAAAGCGTGATTATAATGGGATTATCTTTTGTGGGGCCTCTTCGTGTCCATGGCATGGTATGGCTGAGCAATGGGAGGCAAACCAGAGAGATGGGCATGTTCTTCCTCCAGAAAGTCATCAAACATCTGAGTCACAGGTCCTTTTCATGTTTTTGGCTTTTCTTCCCCCTCAAATGATGACAAGCTGTTCAACTGTTACCTCAATTTTAAGGAATACTTTCTATTGATTTGTTTTCTCTTAATTTAAAGGTATCATCAATTAGGGGCTAAATGAGGAACACTCCTTATGACAGCAGTTTGTTTTCTCTTTGATAGCCCCTTTTATTTCAGCACTTCAACAAAAGATAAAATTTCCCATTTTATTTTTTTCCCTAAAACCTTAAAGCACATTTGTGGCATATCTAATACCATAGCTTCTTATATTTTTAGGAGTTATTAATATTTTCATCTTAATGCCACTAAGACATGTTAAGCACTGATGTGGTAGGTGAGTATGTACTTGGTTATAATAATAGACTATAATTGTATGCTAAAAAGATGATGCTGAGGAAATGCCTAATGGCCTCACGATTGGGTACAAAAATATAAATGCCAGAGTTTAAAACAGTTAAAAATGTAGCATTTTTTCCCTACCATATCAATGAGCAAAATTGATGATGACATCTGCTAGACTGGTGACTGTTAAAAGAAAATCAGCTAAAGAACCCATGATTTCTTAAATACCCCCACTGCTCCAAGGCCAAAAAGCATGGTCCTTCCAGTAGTGTTCCTTGGTCCACAGATCTTTAGTCATTGGTTGATATTTTCTCAGCTGCTAAAATCCCCAGTAATTTCAAAATATGCACTGTGGCGGACACCGACCAGTGCCAGCCCATCCACTCCCCACTTCTTTCTAGCTAGTATCTTAGCTAAAGTGTCCCAGTTAGTTCAGAATGGAAATGTGCAGGAGTCCAGGTGATGAGCCACTATTGGTCTAAGCTGAGAGTTGGCAAACTTTTTCTGTAAAGGGCCAGAGAGTAAATATTTTGTGGTCTGTAGGCCATCTGGTCTCTCTTGTAACTATTTAACTCTGTTGTGGTACCTGAATGCAGCCATAGACAATGTGCAAACAAGTGGACATGGCTGTGTTCCCATAAAACATTTTTATAAAAACAGGTGACAGGCCTGATTTGGTCTGCGGGCCATAGGTTGTCAACTCCTTCAACAGTTAGAAAATTAACATTTTTCTTTTTTTCCCTTGAATAGGTATTTTTATCCCACTCTACTTCCCTTACAGAATTTCATTTTAATGTCATATATTTTTATGCTTAAACTTTTTATTTATCACCTTATTATCATTCTTTGTACAGAAATATGTGTAATAAATTCAATTTAATAAGTTTTTGAGCCATAGGCTCAAAGTGTCAGAATATTTATTTTGGATTGCGTTATCAATTCTGATTATCATTTAAGATACAATTGATAAAAAACATTATATTGAAATTTTTGATTATTAACAAAACATAAACATGTATTTTTATTACAAGTGTATTTTTTAATGAGCTGGTTTTTTAATCAGTTCTTTTATGCATAAATGAATATTATTTATATGTGAATGCGATGGTATTCAGCACTAGTTTTATTCTTTTTTAAAAAGTGTAAGCCCTGAGGAAACTTATTCCCATAGATGGAAATGGAAGCAGTTTTTTTTTTTTAGCAATGTCCTTCAACTTTGAACTCCATCTGAGCTATGTGTCAAAAATCACACAGCAATCTAAGAGCCAATATTATTATTGGTGGTCATTTAGGTCCTCCTTCAATTTTGTTGAAAGCAAAGAATCGGAAATTACCTGACATACAAAAGTAGTTATTCCCCATTTGTTACGGGAATTTTGCTTTCTTACACCAATACCAATTTTTAACTGCCTCTCTGTTTGGTGCACTCTGGAGGTTTCTTCATCTTGAGACATTGAGCTACACAGTTTAAGGATGAGCAAGGGCTGTGTTTTCCTTTGTTAAGCAAGAGAAGGGCAATTATGTAAGGGGAAGAGCTTCTTTGGACAAATCTGTGTTGGAAAAGACACATGGAAGCTGAGGATTTGGAAACAGATTCCATTGAAATTATCTGCATGACACATGAAACCTGTAGGAAGTCTGTGTAGCTCAAGTTGAAGATCACTGGTCAGAGGAAAGAGCAGGCTGATCACTTCTGGACCTGCACTGGATGTGTGTGTGTCTCAAAAGACTTATCCTGGAGTCAGAGCCGGCATAAATGTATGACAGTAACACTAAAGCCAGGTGCACTCCCATGGGTCAGCACTGGCTCATAAGGTTATACATAAATCCAGAAGCCCAGGTACCTTTTTGCCTGGGACACACTTCTGGAACCTAGGCAGCCTGCACCCGTTTGGAGGAGCATGCCATAACTACCACTGTAACATGTTTGCACCACCGCTGGCCTTTATACAAGCACTGTTCATACCCTCAGCCCCTACCCTCATTGTTACAGGTTTACCCTTCTCTTTGCAGCGCACATTTTTTTAAGGCAAGCATGAAAATAAGGTTTATTGAGGAGAGAAAGATAGGATTATAGGGCAAAAGCAAGATACAGGTTTACAGAGCATGATATATACGCCACAGATGACAACCAGACCCACTGTTGCAGCAAATGGAGAGCAAAAAGAAGGGGCCAAAAGGTGTAGCACACATTTAATTGATACTGTAGCCGAAGCCCTTTCTGTCTGCTATGCACCAGGGATTTTAGAAAATCTGGAACTCATGAATTCTTTTTCTTGTGGGTTACCAGTTAATTATTGGCTACGCCTGCCGATTTCAAGACATTATGTTTAAGTTAAGTGTGGAAGATTAAAAAAGAAAAACACATACGAAACCACAATGTCCCCATCTTAGCCCCATACCAGGATGGTCACCTAGCTCTTCACCATCCTGGCCCCAAATTTCTCCCTTTTATCTCTGTTTCTATAATCTCTCCTATATCAGTTATGGTTCTTTAGGTTCTGTTTTAAGCAGTAAAAATGAGCCCTGGATAACTTCCATGAAAAGGTTATTTAATCAAAGTATCTGGTGCCTTAAAGAATTGAGGGAAAACCTGAGTATCCAAGACTTGAGGCAGCAGGATCAAGGATCTTAGTAGCAGGAACCCATGGTTAAAGTCTTGTCACCTACCTGAGGAGGACTCAGCTGTAATTGTCCTTCTTAGATGTTTTAGCCAACCCAAGTTTCAAATTTCCAGCCTGTTTGGCTGATGGGCCCACCTATGAACTGGGGTGGTCTATCCTCCAATTTTTCAATATCCTAAGTTTTCTCTTCTCCCTCCTTTGCCCAAGTCAATGTCTGTTTTACTATTGCAACCTGAATTTTCCCAAGTGCCACCAGCCTGTGGGAAAATACATATACATAGGTCATGTTAACAGTTCCGATGGTGCTGGTTTTGTGACCCTGCCTGGATAAAGTCTCCACCCCAACATGTCTCTTAGTTCTTTCTTGGAGTCCTGGGTAAGTCTCAGAGAAGCCACTCATGCTCTGCCTTTCCAGGTCCTGCTGATGGTCCACTTGTAGAGATGCCACTGGGCTAATGGCCTCCTGCTGTTTCTGGGCCCTGCTTTCCTGTGCAAATATCGAATCACTGCCTGGCTTCCCTCACTGCTCCCAGAGCCAAGAACACTCCGGGTACCCGAGCTTCAGTCCTCACAGGAGAACACCCCACTCCTGGATGTCCATATCACACATGGTGCCCTCAGCTGCGGTGCAACACTGCTGGGTTCCCTGTTCCACAGTAAAAACAGCTTCTACCTGCAGCCCCCCTCTCTAGGGCCAGGCAGAGAACACATACCATGGGGTCTCCCCATTCACTGCTCTCCTTCTCTCCACCTCTGATCTCCCCCTGTCCTAAGTTACTTAACGTCTACTGATTTAAATTAATCTTATCTGAAAACTGTATTTAGAGTAACATCCAGACTAGTGTTTGACCAAATATCTGGGTAACATGGCCCAGCCAAGTTGACAAAATTAATCACCACAGTTCCTTGTGCAAACAAGCTCACATTAGTAAAAACCTATGGTTGTTAGCCTATAAATGTATCTGAAATGCTCAGACATTGTCGATATTACAAATTTAATAATAAGCCTGTTAAACTTTGTATATCAGGCAAAGCTTTCTTCTTTATTTTTAAAAGCCTAATAAAAGACATGTTGAGAGGCCAGGGGTTAACCAAAATAACTTAAAGGTTTAATTTACGTCCCTAGTGTGCAATGTCACAGTCTGTACTTCCCCTAAAAACACAGACTTCCAGGGATTCAGTCTTCCAGTGGATACCACTGACCCATCTCCCGTGGTCCAGCAGGATAAGTGTTAGAGCTGAAAGAACACAGGTGAAGCGGACGGTAAGGAGCCCAGAATGCTAAAGGGGACAGTGCCAATGTCCTACCCACGGGCCGCGAGGCCACTATGCTGCATTCCCCTTCCCTGATGGTCACTCCCTTGTCCAGGAAATGCAAGCGTGTGGTTAACTGCCTGTGGACACAAGAGCCATCGAGAAGAACAGAAATCGCCACCATGCGTTTGAGGTGAGGGAGCCCAGGCTGTCCACTGCTCTAAAGCCTTGAAATGCTGTCAGGGCGGTTGGCTGAGCGAGGAGGCTGCTGAGTAGCTGAAGGCAAGGGACCTGGGAGCCCAGGCTGTATTCCTGGGGAGATTGTAGACAGACTCTTGAATCTGGGACTAACAAGCTGACCTTGGGGCAGCCACATAATCATTCCAAGCTTCAGGCTTCCCTGGCTCTAGGAGGGCTAATCTCCTGCCCTTCACAGAGTTCTTGTAAGGATTAAATAACTCATTTGAAAAGGCAAATTCAATCTCATACCCATAGCAGGTACTCTTGATATCTTTATTTATTTCATCTGTTGACATTAAAGAACTAGTGAACAAAAAATAGATGCTTAGCTTTCGCTGGGAGCAATTTAAATGTTGAAGAATTCCCATCTGCCACAGGATTTAGGTCACTTTGACAACGATTCAGACTGAATACTGTGGTCATAGTCTCCATGGAGATCTGATGCAGACAGTGGTACCTTAATCTAAAGTACCCATCAACTGGGACTTCAAAATATATATCCCCTTTGATGGATCCATTTGCCCTGAGCAGCTGGGTGGTTTTAGTCCTGTGGCTTGAAGCAGGGGGAAGAGCAACACTGGGGTGATGGAGAGGATTTTGGAATGGGGAGGAGAGGAAAGAGCGAGTCCTACATTTCTTTATGTCCATTTTATTCAAACCTGGTTATAAAAGCCTGCATTCAAAACACAAAAAAACTTGGAAGCTAAATGGAAAATAGAGGTAAGGAAAAAAATCATCCACAAGCCCAACTCCAAAGAATAATTACTCTTAACAGCATTAATTGTGTATTTCCTCACTGTTTTCTGTTTTCCTTATTACATAGTGATTACATCATATGCATATTTTTATATTGCAGTTTTTAATCTAACATTTTAATATAAAAGTTTACCCATACTAACAAAATATACACATTATTTTAAAGGTCTCCTCATATTCTGTCAAGTTGAATGTGTCCTAATTTACTTCCACCATTCTATTGTTGGGCATTTAGATTATTTATATTTTTTGTTTTACAAATAATTCAGTAAAACTCAGTTTTGTACAGCAGTTAAAATTATTCTGTTATAGTATTAATTATAGGTTTTCAAAAATAAAATTACTGGTTGAAAGTGCTTGGGTATGCTAAAGGCTCTTGATACATGTTGGTAAAACGTTATGCCCATGTAGACTTCACTAGCAATGGAAGAAAAAGCCTTTGCAATCTACCCTCATCAACACTGATAGAGTAATTTTTTTTTAAAAAAATCACTAATTTGATAAGAAAAAAGATTCTATTTCAAACATTCTACCGTGGAGTTTATGCCAAAAGGATAGAATGCTAATTTATGAAGCATGTGGGCTGTGTGAATACCAAGTAATAAGTGATCAGACTGAAGTAAAGAGTATTCAATTCCAAGGGAAAAGAAATGAAGCCTTAAATTTTCTCAGGAAAACCGAAGCAAGTTCCACAAACCTAATGAGAAAATATGTTTTGATTTTAGTTCCAAGAAAATTGTTTTTCTCTCATTCCTGAAAACAATCTTCAAAATTGGTCTGTGTTACAATTCACAATTGCAAAGATGTGGAAACAACCCAAGTGTCCATCAATACATGAGTGGATTAATAAAATGTGGTATATGTATACCATGGAGTATTATTCAGCTTTAAGAAACAATGGTGATATAGCACCTCTTGTATACTCCTGGATAGAGCTGGAACGCATTCTACTAAGTGAGGTATCCCAAGAATGGAAAGACAAGCACCACATGTACTCACCATCAAATTGGTATTAACTGATCGACACATAAGTGCACATATAAGAATAACATCTATTGGATGTTGGGCAGGGGGGAGGGGGGAGGGGGAGGAGGGAGGAGGGGACGGGTATATGCATACACAAAGAGTGCAATGTGCACCACCTGAAGGATGGACATATTTGAAACTTGGACTTGGGGGGGAAGGGGGAGGCAAGGGCAACATACGTAACCTAAACATCTGTACCCCCATAATATGCTGAAATAAAAAAAAAAAAATTGGTCTGTGTTAAATGTAACATAGGCATACCTCAGAGACATTGTGGATTTGGTTCCAAACCACCACAATAAAGCATTGCAGGAAAGAAAGTCACACAAATTTCTTGGTTTCCTAGTGCATATGAAAGTAATGTTTACACTGTACCGTAGTCTATTAAGTGTTGTGTACACGGAAGTGATGCCTACACTACACTTAAGTCTATCAAATATGCAATAGCATTGTGTCTAAAACAACAATGTATGTACCTTAATTAAAAAAGTACATTATTTTTTAAAAATGCTAATGGCAACATAAGCTTTCAAAAAGTCATAATCTTGTTGCTGGCAGAGGGTGTTGCCTTGATGTTGATGGCTGCTGACTGATCAGAGTCGTGGTTGCTAAAGGTTTAGGTGGCTATGGCAATTTCTTAAAATAACGATAAAGTCTGCCACATCAATTGACTCTTCCTCTCATAAAAGATTTCTCTGTAGAAGTCAATGCTATTTGATAGCATGTAACCCACAGTAGAACTTCTTTCAAAATTTGAGTCAATCCTCTCAAACTCTGCTGCTGCAATATTTATCAACTAAATTTGTGTAATCTTCTAAATCCTTTGTTGTCATTTCAACAATGTTCACAGCATTTTCACCAGAAGTACATTCCATTTCAAGAAACTGCTTTCTTTGTTCATCCATAAGAAGCAACTCCTCATCCATCCAATTATGACTATGAGATTACAGTAATTCAGTCACATCTTCAGGATCCACTTTCAATTCTGGCTCTCTTGCTATTGCCACAACATCTGCAGTTACTTCCTCCACTGAAGTTTTGAACCCCTCAAAGTCATCCATGAGGGTTGGAATCAACTCTTCCAAATTCCTGTTAAGGTTGATATTTTGTCCTCTTCCCATGAATCACAAATCTTAATGGCATCTAGAATGATGAATCTTTTTCAAAAGGTTTTCAATTTACTTTGCCCAGATCCATCAGAGGAATCACTATCTATGGCTGGTATATGAAGGCAGCCACACTAAACAACAGATTTTCACTGTAGACAAAACAGCCTTCTATTGGAAGTAGCTGCCATCTAGGACTTTTCATAGCTAGAGAGGAGAAGTCAATGCCTGGCTTCAAACCTTCAAAGGACAGGCTGACTCCCTTATTAGGAGCTCATGAAGCTGGTGACTTTAAGTTGAAGCCCATGCTTATTTATGATTCTGAATATCCTAGAGCCCTTCAGAATCATACTAAATCTACTCTGCATGCTCTCTATAATTGGAACGACAAAGCCTGGATGATGGCACATCTCTTTATTGCATGGTTTACTGAATATTTTAAGCCCATTTTTGAGACCTATTGCTCAGAAAAAAAAGTTCCTTCCAAAATATTACTATTCACTGACAACACACCTAGTCACCCAGGAGCTCTGACAGAGATGTATGAGGAGATGAATGTTGTTTTCATGTCTGCTAACACAACATAGCTTTTCCATTAGCAACTGATGCTTGACCTTGCATTGTTATGCTACGGAGACAGCTTCTTCCCTGAAACCTCATGAACCAACTTCTGCTAGTTTCAAATTTTCTTTTGCAACTTCCTCACCTCTCTCAGCCTTGATACTGAAGAGACTTATACATTGAAGGACCTTGCTCTGGATTATGCTTTGGCTTAAGGGAATGTTGTGGCTGGTTTAATCTTTTATCTAGACCACTAAAACTTTCTCCATATCAACACTAAGGCTGTTTTACTTTCTTACATCATTCATGTATTCACCAGAATAGCACTTTCAATTTTCTTCAGGAGCTTTTCTTTTGCATTTACAACTTGGCTAAGTGTTTGGAACAAGAAACTTAGCTTTTAGCTTATCTTGGCTTTTGATATGACTTCCTCCCTAAGCTTAATCATTTCTAGCTTTTGATTTAAAGTGGGTGACATGTGACTCTTCCTTTCACTTGGACAATTAGGGTTATTGATTGGCCTAATTTCAATATTGTTGTATCTCAGAGAGTAGGGAGGGCCAAGGAGAAGGAGAAAGATAGGAGAAGGGCCAGTTGGTGGAACAGTCAGAACACACACAACATAGATGGATTAAGGTTGCCACTTATATGGGTGTAGTTCATGGCACCCCAAAACTATTACAGTAGTAACATCAAAGATCACTGATAACGGATCACCATAACAGCTATAATAATAATGAAAAAGTTTGAAATATTGTGAGAATTACCAAAATACGACACAGAGACATGAAGTGAGCACATGCTGCAGGAAAAATGATGCCAATAAACTCACTCAAGGCAGGATTGCCACAAACCTTCGATTTATGAAAAATGTAGTATCTGTAAAGCACAATAAAATGAAGTATGCCTGTAGTACAAAATCAAAAACTCAGAGGGAACAGTTTTTATAAGCAAAGCACTAGAAAGCCAGTTTGTCCCCAAGGAAAGCAGGAATGTCATTCTTGAATCAATTCAACCTAAAATGATAATGGCTGATAGCTATGGGCTGGGCTCACTGTGAAAAGTTTTGTTTCCTGCATAAGACCTTAAAATGCAACTACTGTATGTCCTTATTTATAATGTTTGAATGAATCTATACAATAAATTGTCAAGAAGATAAATTTATATATAACAAAAAATGACAAAGGGAATGATTCAATAGTATCCCATTTGCTATATAACTGCTAAAAAAAGTATTACTAATTCATCATTCATTCTATAATAAATTCATTTAATGTTTTTTACTCTTCCAAAGCTAAAAATTTTAAACTAATATTGACAACAGAAATACACTTTAATGCAAAACAGATGGAGCAAAAGGACTGATGAGGAACTAACCATATGATTATAATCACAGCAATGACCATTAAATTGGAATTTTCATTTAAAATTCTTAAAATGCTTTTAATGAACTAAATAATAAAACAGAAAAGCAGAACATGTAGGCTTTTTTTTCATTGAGATTAAAGAAGTTACAGAGTATCAACTTTTTTAGTGACTTGACACTCTCTGAGTCCTCTTATGATGACCCTGTGTCCCAATCTGACTCACTCATTTAGAGCTGCACCATAGACGAGCCCAGGTGCTCAGTACAGATATTAATATTTACTTCTGAGGCTATGTGCTAATATTGTCACATGAATGTCAGCCCTCAAATCTTAGCGCCTTAATTTTCTGTGGACAAGAATTGTTCTTGTTATAGTTATTCATGGCCTACAGTATCTCAAGAAAATATACGCTTGTGGTAGCCATTAGATAAGCAGCTAGAAATTAAACCAATGCAACAAAAATGGGCTTAATTTGCACAAGAAAAGGAAAAGTACACGGTGGATAGAGGGGAGTGAATATGGGTCTTACTAAAGTGGTCATCTGTGCAATTTCACAGAGCTGTTATCAACTAATGTACCGAGATTTCATACATACATGTACACACACACACACACACACACACACACACAAAATGTGCTCTTCAGGGACTCTGACACACACAGTGTTTTAAACACCTACTTGCTTGAAGATGAATATGCTGGAAGAATGGCACAAAGATTCATGGCTAAAGTTAACCACT
>NW_012133857.1:3926202-3939786 GCF_000956105.1 Propithecus coquereli | reverse complement strand
ACACATAAGTGCACATATAAGAATAACATCTATTGGATGTTGGGCAGGGGGGAGGGGGGAAGGGGAGGAGGGAGGAGGGGACGGGTATATGCATACACAAAGAGTGCAATGTGCACCACCTGAAGGATGGACATATTTGAAACTTGGACTTGGGGGGGAAGGGGGAGGCAAGGGCAACATACGTAACCTAAACATCTGTACCCCCATAATATGCTGAAATAAAAAAAAAAAAATTGGTCTGTGTTAAATGTAACATAGGCATACCTCAGAGACATTGTGGATTTGGTTCCAAACCACCACAATAAAGCATTGCAGGAAAGAAAGTCACACAAATTTCTTGGTTTCCTAGTGCATATGAAAGTAATGTTTACACTGTACCGTAGTCTATTAAGTGTTGTGTACACGGAAGTGATGCCTACACTACACTTAAGTCTATCAAATATGCAATAGCATTGTGTCTAAAACAACAATGTATGTACCTTAATTAAAAAAGTACATTATTTTTTAAAAATGCTAATGGCAACATAAGCTTTCAAAAAGTCATAATCTTGTTGCTGGCAGAGGGTGTTGCCTTGATGTTGATGGCTGCTGACTGATCAAAGTCGTGGTTGCTAAAGGTTTAGGTGGCTATGGCAATTTCTTAAAATAACGATAAAGTCTGCCACATCAATTGACTCTTCCTCTCATAAAAGATTTCTCTGTAGAAGTCAATGCTATTTGATAGCATGTAACCCACAGTAGAACTTCTTTCAAAATTTGAGTCAATCCTCTCAAACTCTGCTGCTGCAATATTTATCAACTAAATTTGTGTAATCTTCTAAATCCTTTGTTGTCATTTCAACAATGTTCACAGCATTTTCACCAGAAGTACATTCCATTTCAAGAAACTGCTTTCTTTGTTCATCCATAAGAAGCAACTCCTCATCCATCCAACTATGACTATGAGATTACAGTAATTCAGTCACATCTTCAGGATCCACTTTCAATTCTGGCTCTCTTGCTATTGCCACAACATCTGCAGTTACTTCCTCCACTGAAGTTTTGAACCCCTCAAAGTCATCCATGAGGGTTGGAATCAACTCTTCCAAATTCCTGTTAAGGTTGATATTTTGTCCTCTTCCCATGAATCACAAATCTTAATGGCATCTAGAATGATGAATCTTTTTCAAAAGGTTTTCAATTTACTTTGCCCAGATCCATCAGAGGAATCACTATCTATGGCTGGTATATGAAGGCAGCCACACTAAACAACAGATTTTCACTGTAGACAAAACAGCCTTCTATTGGAAGTAGCTGCCATCTAGGACTTTTCATAGCTAGAGAGGAGAAGTCAATGCCTGGCTTCAAGTAGCCATTAGATAAGCAGCTAGAAATTAAACCAATGTAACAAAAATGGGCTTAATTTGCACAAGAAAAGGAAAAGTACACGGTGGATAGAGGGGAGTGAATATGGGTCTTACTAAACTGGTCATCTGTGCAATTTCACAGAGCTGTTATCAACTAATGTACCGAGATTTCATACATACATGTACACACACACACACACACACACAAAATGTGCTCTTCATGGACTCTGACACACACAGTGTTTTAAACACCTACTTGCTTGAAGATGAATATGCTGGAAGAATGGCACAAAGATTCATGGCTAAAGTTAACCACTCCTGACCAAGGAGGAGTTTCAGATTGACCGAAGGGCAGAGGAGCCACTAGACAAAGTGCACGGCAGCATAGAGCGTGCACACTGCCATCATCCAGCCCGAGGCTGGCCTTTGCCAAGGTAAAATCTGTATTTAAAGTCTAAACAATCTGTTGTAAACTATTTTTCTGCTTCACAAAAACTGGGCAGGTTTTAGAAGTTGTTATTTATCTGAAATTTTCCATACTTGGTTCAAGTCAAAATATTCCTTAAATGTTTTACATGATGAATTTGGCTATGGCTCTTGTGTACTGCTAAGGATTTATACAGTTTGTTGCTCTATGAATAAAATAAACTCTTCTGAGGAACCCTTCAAAAAACATGAACACGATCTAGCTACAACATAAAAGGCTGTCAGCCCCTAGGCCATACATCTGCGGTACCATGACCCAGACATAGTTCTCCATCAAATTGGGTCCCAGAGAAGTTTCAAGAAGCAAAAGTGTGCCATATGTCTCATGGATTTGTTCCCTAGACAGTTTCCTGAGATTGACTTGAATAATATGGGAAAATAGGGAATGGACTAAACTTCTCCATCTGTTTTGGTTTCAGCCAACAATAATCCCCAACCCCCTGGAAACATCCCCTCAAGACATAATTTGAGATTAAAACAGCAAAATTCCCTATCTCTTCTCAGTGTCCCTTTTCTGCCAGCTTTGATTAAACAAGTGTGGGTGTGCTCTGTCTGAGCTAGATACACTGAGTGTGGAAGACTACTCATTAATCCCCCACTTCCTTAAAAAAGAAATGGAACTAGTGTACACTGGTTTTTGCATGTCTTTTCAGGTACCTTTCTATGAATGGTCCTTTATTTCCTAGTGTTCTACTTCTGAACTCAGGAGCTGCTATGCAGTGTTGACATGGATATGATGTAAGATATAGTTAAATGGGATTACCTCCTCATTCACTTGTTAGAAATGTGAAGTGGAAATTTAAAATGTAGCCTTAGCAGCCATTTTCTGCCCCTTTTACAACTTATTTTTCAGTATCTGGAAATTTCTTGAGATCATACAGTGTAAGTGAAATAGTAAAGGATTGTAATCAGAAGACCCAGCTTTTGCGAGGCAAGGTTCTTCCATTTGTAAGAGAGATGATTCTGAGGTTGTGCACATGAATGTAATATGTCATTTAATTATAACTAATAAAAGACCCCCACATACAACTTAGGGTAAATGTAGGGTCCAGAGGCTGCGACTGCACACTTACTGCTACTAGCTGTATTAAATTAAGTCAGATTTTTCTGACTCAGGGGAAAGAGGAAAAGAGAAACATTGAAAGAAACAGAACTGTGTAAGTACTACTACTTCTTTCCATTTATGGGTGAATATGTTGAGGCACAATAAAGAATAGCATATTTTAATAACTGGTAGGGTTTGAAATTTCAATGACTGCAACACACCCTGAGGATCAAATCCAAATTGTTCACACAAACTCACCCAACTACTTGTCATCCTCCCACTGCCAGAGTGGTCTGCTGCAGGTCCTCCACGTTCCTTGAGGGCATCTGCCTCTTTGCTCATGCCACACCCTATTTGACAATGCCTCATGATTCCTCCTCTGCGTCGGAGTTCCATCTGGGATTCCTTCTTCTGTAGAACCTCTTTAGGACGCCTAACACTCTCCGGATCCTTTCCTCTTTAAAATCCCTAAATTAGCTTCATCTTGTACCATGCCTCTGGCTGCTACTGGACATTGTCCTGTTCTAATTTGGCTAACGAAGATCCATGTGCCTTCTATGTATCAGGCTCTGGTGTTACAAATGGAGCTGAAGAAGACTGGGTCCCCGTCCTGGTGGCATTCACACCAGTTGGTAACAAATGCCAGGGTAGCACAGTGGTGCCATGGCGAACGTTTGAGCCAACTTCTGCATAAGACTCACCCAAATAGCTGGGGGCAGGATCATGACATTCAGTCATCCCAGCCTCTTCTCCTTCTTATTTCTGTCACTTCCTAACCTTCTAGTTCCTCCTTCTCACTAAAGAAAAACTTGTCCCCTACCTCATTCTTCGCCTCCATACTGCTGCCGCCACCTGGTCATTTCAGAACCCATGGGCACTAACTTTTCAGTTCCTTGACAACCTCATCTAGACCTCATCTCCTATTCCCAACAACTGCCAAACTAATCCACTTTGGAAATCACTCATTCAAACATCTTCCTCCCTGCACAAAATTTTCTTTTCTTCCAATTTTCTTTGTTAAGTACCCCCACTGTGACAGTTCTTTCACTTTACCAGGTACTTCTAGTTGACTGACCCCCTTATATTCTCCCCATCCATCCATAGCACCTTCTGTCTTTACTTCCATCACTGTCCAGATTGTGTCTTGGCTTACTTCACTATCTAATATCCTAAACTCCATTACCCTCTGACCTTTCCCAAACCCGTAGAAAATTCCCAACCCAGTAATAAACAAACTGTCTACTCGCGTCACGTCTGCGCATGGGCAATTGAGTGTGGCTGGAGCAAAACATGCCATGGGAAGATTGAAAGCAAACAGACTCATGATTAGTTACTGGAACTTGGCTCGAAAGCCTGGATCTCCAACTCCTGTAATGTCTATTTCAAACCTACTCTAATTTTTTCCAACATCCAACTCTCTTGTTCTCAGCACTTAACCCTACCCCACCTTTACTGAGAAATGGAAGGCACGGACAAACCACAGTCCATCCACCACTCCCAAAGACAAGATCATCCACATATGAGTCTCCTCCTTCCCTTTGTTGTCACAGGGTGTCTCCTCCTCCTATCGATCTGCCAGGTGGAGACTCAGCTGTGTTTCTTGCTCTGAAAGTCAGGCACAGGACGTGGGCAGCACCCAGTCCTGGATACTGGTGCTCAGCAAACCACTTTTTGCCTCAGTTGGTGTCTCTGGGCTACTTTTTTTTTATAGCCTAGAGACCAATTCCTTGGAGACCCCAAGGGAACATAGCAGCTGCCCCCACTAACTAGTTCTATGGGAAAATGTTAGGACTTGATATGTTGAAGAACGTGGTGAGTAAAAAGAACAAGGGGAGGAGAAAGGGAAAGACAAGGGTGGCAGGAGCTCCTGGGTGTGTGCTCTCAGGACTAGCCAGTCTCAGTTTTACTCACTGTAACAGGCATCATGGAAGGATGCAGCAAATCCGCATCATAATGTGCTCTACAGATGCTGGGATCCAAACAGACTTAAGAAGGAATTGCAATTCCTTCCAAGGAATTGCAGACACTGGCTTATCAAACTCATCAGTTTGTAAATACTCAATGTATCAAAGAAACGCTCTGCTGATCACTAAGGGAGGATGAGAAATGCCATGCTAATTATTTCCTTCATATGGTGGTCTTCATCTTCCCTTTCACAGTATTAACTTTTTTTTTTTGATCTTTTACAGCCCTGTTTTGATTTCTTGTCCTCTGTGAAGCTTTCCTCAAGCACTAGGGCCAGTCATTCCTTGCTCAGTGTCCCCCACAGCCAATAACAAATTGGTCAGGGCATGTGTCAACACAGTGAGACAAATACTCACATATTCCATCATCACCCTACACTCTGAGTCACTAGCAATCTGCCTAGTTCGCCATCATGTTTCCAGCACCCAGCATAATTCCTAAGAATCCAACATGCTTCTGGAATGAATGAATGAAAGGATGAGACCAGATGAGAAACTACAGAAGGATGGATGAGGCACATGGGAGCTGCACCTTCAATTCCAAGACTGCCCGTATCTCTCCTTTCTACTTACACCCAGGGGCTCCCTGAGGCCTTCCTCTCTGTGAAGGTCAGTGGGTATCCTTAACCAGTTCGCATCTCTGCTCGGCAATCTTTCTGCTGCAGTCTATCTCTGTGCTGATCTATCAATCCCTGCTGGTCCCACCTGACTGAAGGAAGTGGCGAGTGCCATCAGTGCAGACCCTGGGAGTGCACCGGTCACTCACCTCGCTTGCTGGCAGACGCAGCAGACCCAGGCTTTCTCATGCTTCTGGTAGGAGCAGCAGCTCTTGCAGACGTTGAACTTGCAGTCCCCACACTGGCGCTTGGTGTTGACAAGGAAGGTGAAGGGCGAGCAGCAGCGCATGCAGCAGTGCTCCACGAACTGCTGGTGCTTGGAGAGGATGCTGCACTTGCTGCCTTCCTCATCCAACTTCTGCTTCAGCTCGCTGGAAGATGGCGGGGGAGGGGAGCAGAGAAACAGCACATCAGGTCAGGGTTGTTTCCCCACAGCACCCCGCCCTGCCTCTCTCTTAGGCCAAGCTACCACACAGGACCTTCCTGTAGAACAACACAACTCAACTCAGAAAGATCAACTGCGTAACATGATGTCTGGAGAGGAATGCTAATGGTGGGTTAGTTTTGTGTACTCCTGTATGTCATTTTTTCCTAAGAGAAAGCATGAAAGCCTTATTACTTATATTTTGGAGACTACATGGAGACACAGATTATTAAAAAACTAATAAGCACATCCTTAAAAACAAAACCTTTAATTAATGCCTTTTTAAAGGAGCAAGAGATCACTTATGATAAAACATTAATCCTCACAATAGCCCTGCTGGGAATATGATAAATGTAGCTCTGGCCCTATTTAACATCCCTGGAAACTGAAGTACCCAGGGATTTTAAAAGCTTTCAGATCAATGTGAGTCAATAAGGATTCTCTGGGTGATGGCAGATCAAGGCACTAGTGATTCAGAGTTGAATACAAGACAATTTCCTTCTTCCGAAAAGTTCATGGTCACTCTGGGCACACAGCCAGCCATGTTAATGCAAAACGTGATGGTGCATACATTCCTCCCTGTGTTCAGGGAGAAGGAAAGGAGAATCCTTGAAAGATGAGAATATGCCCCAAACAGACTGAGTTACCTGGGAGAAAACTAACTGAAAGTAACCAGGTTACTCTGAATTGGCAAGTTTGAGTTGTTTGTCCTGCTACAAAATTGAGGGCCCACAAAGAATGGTAGAAAAATTATTTTTTTCTATTGCTATTATTTTTTCTATTGCTATTATTTTTATTACTGTTTTACTATTACTATATTATTACTATTATAGTAGTAAAACATAGACAATATCCTACTTATGATGATTCAGCTTGTGATTTTTTGACTTTGCAACGGTGTGAAAACTCAGGACATTGAGTTTTACGAAACTCACGAACTTCACGAACACAATCACTGGATAATAAGGGGAGGCTGAGTCCAGTATTGGAAGGGGAGACAGCGTCAGGCTAGCTAACAATTCTACAGGGTAAAATAGCATATGTGCAACTTGGCTGAATAAAATGTTTACAGGCAGACAGAACAGAGGTGTTTTCTTGAGGAAGGAAGATGTTATTAAGTCTCTTAGATTTAGAGCAGAAGTTGTGCTCAGTCATTGACAGCTCTGAAATCTGTCAACAATATAAGACAGCCTTAGATTGACTGGCTTATATTGATATTTCAGAGACACTAAATTAAATGGTATTAGATGTCCAGGAAGGAAAATCTTTGGGGATCAAAAAAACTCTTTCAACTCAATCCACAGGATCATTTGAGCTTTATGAGTTCTGTTTCCTAATACATAGGATTGCAAATTCCAATGGCATTTTAAAACTCACTGGCTTGTGCCATGCCCTCCAGAGTTTATTCGGAGCAAATGAGGTGTTTTGAACCACAGGCTCAGTGGAGGAATGGAATGCCATTCTTCTGGGCCATCTGCTACTTACTAGACTCTATTGCCCTGTAGTATCTCATGGAAGAAGTCATTGAGCAGAATTGAAAAGGTTAACTTATAGTGGTTAATTACAGAATCAACCCAGAATCATGCAAGACAAGCTACCTGCTTTGAAATGTCCTGGGATGAACCAGGCCTCCAAAGGGAGGAATCCATACATGTGGAAAAGATGGATGGATTTAGCATCGAAGGCTAGAGTACATAGCTGGGTTCATCACTTACCAAAATCTCCCCATCCTTTATGGGCCTCTGTTTTTCCAAAGAGCACTTAAAATTCCTACTTCACAGAGTTGTTAGAGATTTTAAATGAGTAAAGCAACAAGAAGTAAATACTAGTTATTCAACTGGATTCGTGAGAAATCCAGTGGTTTGAGTATCTATTACATTTGATCACATTTGTCTATATATCAAGAAAGTTTCTGTGATAGTATCTGTTCAAGAATACTGAACACTTGTTGCTTGAGCATTAGGTAACAGTGGGTGTGAAGTGGTATCTCACTGTGGTTTTTATTGCATTTCCCTAGTAACTAAAGATGTTGAACATTTTTAGTCTGATCTTTGGCAATGTCTGCTAACATCTGACTTAGTCTCCTCCCAATAGATTGTTCTACAGCAGGCATCTTAAAAGCCTATCAACATTTCACGGTCTCTTATTCCATCACCATGCCAACTCTGATAGGTTGTTAGTGGATGAAGAAAGTGCTGTGTGTTGAGAGGAGGCACACAGGCTCAATGGGGTTAGGTGTCATGCTGAGTTAGCCGTGTCTGCCATGGAGAAGTGATGGCATGTGTGTCACTCATTTGCTATTTCTCAACTCATTTATCAAAGGGATGGCAATTCAGATCCATAGCTGTGGGCCACCCCTTGATGGTCACAGGTACTACTGCTTAGATTGTCAATCATTCACTCAATTGGTTACCTGCCACTCTGGGCACTGGGGATAAAAAGAAAAAAAGACACAGCCCCTCCCTTCATGAAACATGTATTAAGGTAGGGATTCAGATGGTGAAAAACTAAGCAAAACAAAATAATTATAAGTTGTGAAGCATGCTGTTACAGAATAAATTGGGTGCTGAGACCAAGAATAACATGGGGACCTACTTTAGATATGGTGGTGAGAGAGGCTTCCCTGGGGAGGTGGGGTTCCAGTTAGAACAATGAGCTGGGAAGGAGCTAGCCCAGTGTAAGACACACATCCCAGGCAGAGGGAGCAGCAGGAGAAAAGGGCTTAATATTTGGGGGAAGCAGAAGGAGAACAAGACACAGGCTCTGGAAAGAAATTTAGATTTTCTTCTAAGTGCAAGGGGGAAGTTATTGAGGATTGTGAGCAGGGAAATGTCAGCCACTGCCAGGTGAGGCCTGCCTCTTAGAGAGCCTTGCAAGCATGGAAGCATGGGACGTGGAAGCATGGGACGTGGAAGCGTGGGAAGTGCTGCAGTCATCTGGGTAAGGATGACCGAGGTTTGGACTGGGCAGGAGCAGGAGAGATGGGGGAAATGGGCTGATGCCTGGCGCACCTGCTCGGGGCCCAGAGAGGAAACCAGTGACATTTGGATGTCTGGAGGGAAGATAGTGAAATAAAACACCCATCCATCTGACCTTGAGCAAGTGAAGAGTTCTCTAGTAACACATGAGAGCACCTTAGAGGCATTACAATTCTTTTCTTGAAAAGAAGAGGAACAGGGGAATGGCCAGGTCACGAGGAAGCTGGGACTCTCATACTGTAGACTCATATCAACATCACAGCGTATTAGAGCTTTGTTTTAAACCCAGACGTTGGCCAGGAGCATGTGAAAAAGAAAAACCAAAGGGCATCTAGCCTACAAGAGGGGACACACTCCCAAGTCTACAGGCTCATTAGATCCAGTGGGAAAACGTGCGGAGGAAAGTTGCCAACTGTGCCAGCTCACTCTGTGCCCACCTCCAGCACCATACCCCCCCACAACCACTCCCAGCTACCTCTGCCCCCCTAACCTCATGGCAGCTTGGGGCAGGCCCCTCCAGAGCCCTGGGGATTCCACAAAGCACAGTCTGACAACCACTATCCTCACAACTTATCTTCACAACTGTCAACAGGTCAATCATATTCCCCGCCTCCTCAAATCAGCCACAGTGCATGAAACGGGCCAGGATGCTTCTGTCAAGAGCTCCAAGTAACTTCATTTGAGCAGCAGCCCAGGAGGAATGGAGGTGTGAGGGCCAAGAATAAAGGAGGGTGACAGAGAATGCCCCAGATATAGACGGAGGAAGCCTCCTTTTCCATAAAGGCACATTCCACATGTCTATTTCCTCCTCCACACCCACTCCCCTATGTGTGGCCCACTGCTTCTTCTGTATTGACTCTAACTTAGACCTCATCAATCTTAGAGAAAGGAAAACCATCCTCTAAATCTTGATTGTCAAAACACAAATGAAGAAAATGTCACGAAAACCATGAATCACTGATGAACCCATGACACTCTGTTATGTTCCACGAAAATCGGCACACATTACCTATCATCATTTTTAAAAACAGAATTAACAGCATCTAGTATATAAAAACAACTGCCTTAGTTTCCTCTCCCAGATATTGACTGTTGGGACCAAGGCTCTTTCTTGCTTTTCCAAGGTCTCCTCTGTGTAGCACAGGGGGCTGGAAGTGTGGAAACGACACTTCCCAGATTCTTTTGCCTGCCAGTGTTGGTCAGGTTCTGCCTGTGGGAGTCGTTCATGTGAGGCTGGAAGGTGGAAGGAGAAAGGGAGATGCCATTTTTCTGCTTTATGTTCTGGTAGAGACAAGAGACTGTGGGTGAATGTGGCCTCTGTGGCTCCTTCCTGGTGGTGGGGATTCCTTTAGCAGCAACGATGGCAGCAGTAGCGACACTATCAAGCAAGTGCGGACTTGCAGGATCCCAGTTACACTCTTTTCTCCTCTAGCCCTAAAGGCAGAAGCACTTCCCACAGCCACTGACCTCTGGGTGACATCAAGTTCTTCCCACTGCTTTCCCAGCTCTAATACTTTTGTGATTAATTCCCCCAATTTAAAACCTTCTGTATGAAATATCTGGAGCGTCTCTGTTTGTTCTCTTGATGGTTCTCTGCTGACACATCTTTGGAGACCTGAAGTCACAGGCTGTCAGAGCCAAAGATTTTCTTAAAGTCCCCATTCCACGTGGCCTCCTTGACATCTGCACTCATGTCGTTCTCCCGACACCAGGGACTCCCTCAGAGCCACCCGGTTTTCTCTTCAGATTAATTCATGCTTCATGATATTTTTTCCCAGAGTTTGTTCCTTGGTCCTCTTCTTTCCTTGTTCTATAGCCCTCCACTGAGGAATGTAATCATATATGTGTCATAAACCACTGTTCATGCGCCAAGGATTCTCACATCTCTGGTCTCACATTTTCTCCTAAGAATTATATTAACTGCCTAGGATTTTTTCCTATGGTTTATAACTGCCAATATCTTTTCCAGGCTGCTATCTTACGTGGAACTGAACTTCAAATGTTTAAAACTACATTTATTATTTCTACTTCCATATTTCTCTCCAAAGGGCATAACTTCTATCTAGAGACCCCTTTGGAATCTTAAGAGTCACCCTCAACTTTCTCCCTCTCTTTTACTTCTGCTTTAAATCTTACACCAGATCCTACTCATTTCTCAATAAAATACCCTCGAACACATCTCCTCTGCTCCTGCTTGGCCGCTGCCTTAGCAGGGGCCCTCCACATCCCCTGGCTGCACCGCCACACTAGACTATTCCAAGCCACTTTCAATGACTATAGCAGAGTGATCTGTCTCAAAAACTCATGTTCAGAACCACCACTACTCAGCACCATTGATGATGACCACTGAACTGTGTGCCGACCCCTCGAGTTGTAAAGAACTCCCCGTCCCTGTGCTTGCCTGGGATCTTCCCTCCACGTGCTGTGCCATTCCCCCTTCCTTATTGGCAAATTTCTCTTCTTTTTTCCCCAAGACCCACTTCAAATGTCACCTTCTCTACCAAGTCTACCATTTTGCCATGCTTGGCTAGCACTTTGTGCCTTACTCTATTATAGCATGTACCACACTGAATTTCAACCATTTATATGCCTTTGACAGGACAATTAAGTCCTTAAAGAGGAGGATAATGATGGCCCCTTTGGCCCTAGTGCAGAAGGACTAGTCTAACCACATGGCTGGGTGTGTGAGTCCTTTCTCCCTAAATAGAAGTGCAGTCAATGGGCAAGGGATTACAAGGAAGCATGATCATTGGTCAGATGAAAATAAAAACTTCCTAACAATGAATTGGTTGGGTTTCTAACATTGTGGGAAACATATAGGCAAAACAACTGAACATTTGGCCAACTCTTCTACACATCTTTTAATTTTGATCATGCATAGAGCAAGATTTTCTGCTTTCTGCCTGCTTTTAATTTACCTGAAACAAAACACCATAGGAAAGTTAAAATATTCAACATACATAATGACCAGCAGTTCTCAAATCTTCATTCCCACTAAATGATAGGATTCTTCTTTATTATTTCTGAATAAAAGATAAATATATCAGAATTTAAAATATTTTTCTCATTCATGTACTAATATATACAATTGATGTACTAATATATACAATCCATGTACTAATATATACAAATAAATGTTTCCAGAGTCCAAGCCTTTGGCTGAGTACAGGCACCCACCCCCTCCAGAGTTGGTCAAAACCTGTACCACACGGTATCCACAGAAATAGATGATTTTGCCCTAGAGAATTTTCTTCCTGTTGTTGAGCTTATTGATGTAGACCTGACCTTGAGGGAAAAAATCTATCTCCCAAGAGAAATGAAACTGCCATCATTCTCTGGGTTGTTGTAAACAAAATAGAAATGTTCCAGACTTCATTCTGTCACTTACCTAGGAAGAACACAAGCTCAGAGGATTTCTAAGCTCCAAGCATCACGTATTTTCTGACATTTAATGCATCAAGCATTGTACATGAACTCCTACTTTAATTCTATTAATATTTGATTTATCCATCTAGAAGAGAATATTTGTAAAGGTAAATGTCAGCTTGTGGAGAGGTGCCAAACTCTGCCAGTGATGCACAGTAGCTGCCAAGCCAGTTACCCTCTGGTGTTTATCCCCATTGATCCTCTTGGCCTGGAACTGCCCCTATTACTGCAGAATGAACCACCTTCTGAAAATCTGGGTACAGAAAGGAAACTACCAAAAAATCGACAGAACATTTTTTTATAAGCATCTTAAAATATTATATTTTCTTGGTATCTCCCTTATCAGCACAAGGGGAGGTGAAGACTTGCTTGCCTTATTCATACTTTTATAAAAAGGAATGGGAATCTCCTTCATGGAATGCCTACTCTGTGTCCTGATTTGGCAGAATGAATCCCGACAAAGTCCCTTGAGGCAGAGGAGGGGCTCCCACACGTTGCTCAGCTTGCTTTCTGGAGGACGTTCACATGTGGCTACATTCTGCATTTGGGTGACCAGCGCCCATGGCATGGGTGGAAAACCTTTGCTTGCACAGCCTCCAGAACTGCCGCTTGTCCACGCGAGCACTTGATGACAACACATTGGCTACGACGCTGGGGAGGTATACTGTGCAACCAGTTTTTGTAACACAACATACAAATATTCAAATTATAAATTAGAAAAATCAGAGGGGCTCAGAAGAGTGATTATATACTGTACACATAAAGTGTATTATTTGATATACTCACAGCTCTTCCTGGGTGCATCTACTGTACTTGAAACTGATATTCTGTACCTACAATGTTTGAACTCAAGGAAAACCTTGTGATTTCCTAGCACAGCCCTTCTCATCCCACAGAAAGTTAAACAGGACCAAAATAACAAATGCAAGATCACACAGCTTGGTTACTTGTCTGCTCATGTCTTTAATGTCCATTTTCACTTGAAATGTAAGCACCGTCAGGTAACACTTGTCAAACAGCTGGGGGCCCTAGACCGAGGCACAAAATTCAAAAGGTGTATGTAATCAAGTATAAATTCTATATTTAGAAATAAATTTAATTGAGTAATTTAAACACTACAACTATTTGTTGATTCTACAACCTGTCTAAAAGTTTAATAATAGATAAGAATAAATTGGTATTAAACATATTGATTCAAATATAGAAGCAACTTAAAAAAAATCTTAAAAGGTACCAGTATAAACATGTATCCTCATCATCTCACAGAGATATTAATTACTGTGCTTGCTAAGTCAATT
>NW_012133857.1:3916190-3923530 GCF_000956105.1 Propithecus coquereli | reverse complement strand
GGCACATTGGAATATGTTATGTATTAAATTTTAATATTTTGAAGCTAACAGTGGGTTAACTTGAGCTGCCAGGGTCATTTACCAGTCTGTGCTACGTGGAATCAGAAGAAAGTTGTTCCTGTTGTCTATACTAGACTGAAGAACGTGACCTAAGTTGTTGAGAGAGGCTGTAAAACGTGATACCATTTATAACTACTTATCTGTATTATCCAGATCTCCATGATATTAGGAAATCAAACAAAAAATACATACAGAAATAAATGGATATTAACATTATTATAAGACCACATCTATAAGTCCTAATTTCAAATAGTTATGCTTATTAATATGGCTTCATTTTATTTAATCAGTAGAATTCATAAATAAATATACATTTGAAGGTATAAAGTGAATTTATAGAAATAAAATACTGCTTGTATATCTTTTACATACTGGGGATTGGCCTGAGGTTTTATTTTTAAAATGGGTTCCTCCACTTAGATTGAAAGTCACTGAACTAGGATACCTTGAAGCTGTAGCTTTTGAGTTTTTTCATTTTGCATATTTATTTACTTATATTTTTCCTGAAGTACCTTCTAAAGTAGAGGTGGGGATTGTTTATTTTTTATATGCTCCAGGATCTCTACTTTCCTGCTTCTAATTCTATCTATAAAGGTTGGTTCATTAAACAAGAAACGAGAGAAAGAATTGAGGACAGAAACTGCATCTGTTCTCAGCTGCTGTAGTGCTCTGCTGCCCATGAGCTTAATCACAACATGGCAGGTGTCTGGGTCCATACATGGGGCTTGGGCAAACACAGTGGGAAGTAACACTGCCTGGAAGAAGAGGGAAAAGCTCAAAGACTGGCTATGGCATTGGTGCTAAGTTAAGGTTAGATATGTTTTACTTTTTGTCTATATTCAGAAGCCTAAGACACTGAACCTAGAAGAAAAACCCAAACCGTGGTTAAGGGTGAGCCTAGGTCACTGCAGAGAAGGAGTGACAGAAAGAGGGAAGGGAAACTACCCATTCTTCCCTTCTTAATGACAGAACCCTTGTTTTTAGCTGGGCTGATGCTTCCCAGAATAAAGACCATGCTTCCCTGTACCCTTTGTAGCTAGGTGTGGCCATGTGACTAAGTCCTGGCCCATGAAATAGAAGTGGAAGTGATGTATGGGACGTAGAGAGAGCTCGCTCAGCTAGGATGGGCACTGTTTTGTCTTTCTGCCTTTCCTTCCCCATCTTGCTCTTTGTTCATGGTGGCTCAAGCTCTAGCTACCATTTTTTTTTTTTTAATTCTTTTTTTATTTCAGCATATTACGGGGGTAAAAATGTTTAGGTTACATATATTGCCTTTGCTCTACCTGAGTCAGAGCTTCAAGCGTGTCCATCCTCCAGACGGTGCGTACCACACCCATTAGGTGTGTATATACCCATCCCCCCTCCCACCTGCCCGACACCCAGTGAATGTTATTACTGTATGTGCACTTAAGTGTTGATCAGTTAATACCAATCTGAAGGTGAGTACATGTGGTGCTTGTTTTTCCATTCTTGGGATACTTCACTTAGTAGAATGGGCTCCAGCTCTATCTAGGAGAATACAAGAGGTGCTAGATTGTCATTGTTTTTTGTGGCTGAGTAGATCTCCATGGTATACGTATACCACATTTTATTAATCCACTCATGTATTGATGGGCACTTGGGTTGTTTCCACATCTTTGCAATCATGAATTGTGCTGCTATAAACATTCGAGTGCAGGTATCTTTTTTACAGACTGTCTTTTGTTCTTTTGGGTAGATGCCCAGTAATGGGATTGCTGGATCAAATGGTAGTTCTACTTGTATCTAGCTTCCATCTTGATCTGTGATTTGACCTTGAGAGTCTGTGCAGATCAGAAACATAGGATCTCGGGTCCCCGATGATGTGGGGGAGCCAGCACACCGGTTCTGAACCCACCCCTGAATTTCTTTTATATAAGAGATAAATAAATTTCTATACTATTTAAGGTACTTTTATTTGGGGTTTTTCACCTATATGTAGATCACACTAACTCTGAAACAGTAGGACAGTGCCAAGATCAAGTAGAATAAGAATGAGGTTAGGGTGGAAAGGGAAGGCTGAATGACAAAGCAGAGAGTAGCAAGATGTAGAGCAAGATGGAAGTGAAAAGAAAGCAAGAATGGCATGAGAGGTCCAGACCAGGACCAGGCAGCCCAAAAGACTGCAGACATCCCTCTGAAGTGGTGGCAGGGCAGGGGAGGTATGTCAGCTTAAAGCAACCACGCTGGGCTGGAGAACCACTGCAAAGCACAGTGTGGCATGTGGCAATGTTCCACACCCACCACAGAGTGAGATGGGCCATGAGGTGGATCTAAGGCATCTTTACATGGGCTTCTGAAGCCTCCTGGCCTCACTGGTTCATGACAGGCTGTCCTGTTCTGCTCTTGTAACCAAATGGAAGCAAGTAGATCTGTCTATCAAGAGCCCTCATTTCATAGGCCTGTAGGGCTTGGAAAAGGTCACTGCTATCTGTCACCCAAATGGCTTCCACTCCCAAGATCATGTGGGCAGCCAGGGCTCCTCTGCCTTTCCTCTTCCCTGCCAGGCACTGGGCATCAAAGAAAGCTATTGCCTTGGCTGCCACTCTCAAAGGCCAGCTTTCCATGGCTGTCTGGTGGCCCTAACTCCTCAAGTCTTGGCACTGCTCTTTCTCCTTGGCCTTGCTGTCCAGCATAATTCCCAGAAATCTCCTAATTCTGTGCTTCAGAACAGCCAGTGCTGCTTCGTTCCCTCTGGCCCTTACCTGTCTGCATATACGGCTCACTGTCTGGCTTGCCCTTGAGTGGCTGCCATCTGCCTAAGACCCTCTCATTTGCTGTCCTTTCTTCCAAGTTCCCAGGACAGCATCCTCTCCCTAGGCTCATCCTCCCTTGGAGGAAAAAGGAAAATCAGCTTTATTAAGAAAACGTTGCATGCAGAGGACAACTGTTGGCATCAGAAAGACCTGGCAAGTTGTTTCAACTCTCTGACCTCAGTTCCCTTGTCTGCAATGAGGCCAATAATGCCTACTTTGCAGAGTTGCTGGAAGCAGTGGAAATGAAGTGCACTCATAGTACCTATCCTTCACAGGCATGTGATAAAATCACTGCTTTTATGGTTGTATTAGCATTAGCATCAGAGTGGCCATTAATGGGACCACTGAGAGATGCAGTCTCTCTCTAGGACGTAATATCTCCAGTTATGCAGGGAGTTTTTGACCCCAGGAAACAGCCCTGTCTATTCAGAAGACGTGTATCCTTCTAAAGCTCATCTCAGATTGTTTCTCAGCAGGGAGTCCTGAGCCTCCTTTAGCAGGTAGCAGTCAGCCACCTGCCACTGTGGTAGCTGTGCCCAGAAGTGGGCCTCTGCAGTGGCAGGGTCTCGCAGCCTCCATGCCTGGCCCATGCAGTTCTGAATTTGCTGCCTGTCTGTCACAGCTCTAACCCTGCTAAAAGTCTCACCCCAGCAGGAAACCCCCTGTGTTGTTATGTCTCCCCCTTCCCTGCCCATCCATATGCCTTGGCTTCCCTGATGTTAAGTCTTGTGACCCCCAACCCCAGGCCTGAGACAAGGGAAGGCAGGAGGAGCTTCAAGCAAGGAGACAGAAAGCACACAGGAAGCAGACTGACTCAGTGGAGCACTTGCTGGAAACATCATACCAGATCTGCATCCCTAAGGTTGCCCTGGTCCTGTCTGGGCACAAGGAAATGAGAAGACAAGAGGCAAAGCTGACTGCAGAAAACTCGAAATTTTTTTGACTTCTCGTTCCTTTAGCAACACTACTCTGGGGGGTTGACTGGAATAAGTGTGTGTTCTGGTTTTGGAACTGTCAGGCCTCCTGAGGTTGAGTGTCCACGTGGGGAACTGTGATGTTAGGAGTCCTGCAGGGGCCTGCTATAATTACCGATATCACTGAAGAGCTATTCTCCCTCAGCTCTGTCTTCTAGCTCACGTTCTTCCATGTCTGAGCTTGCTCTTGACTCTAGAATCACAGAGTGACAGTGATACACGCTCTCCTCAAATGACTCTCTCTTGTTTCCCTGGAGACAAAACTGGGACCAAATTGGAGACTTACAGACTGGCTAAGCCAGAGAACATGGGCTGAAGTTTAATACAGAAAAGACCATTTGGGAAAGAAGGACAGTATTCGTTTAATGGTCTAAATGGGCTATGACTATATATTTTTATATTAAAAATATGTTAGAAGGTCTGTCCTGAAGCCTACATCTAAATTTATCCATTGCTTTAAGGTTTATACTGAATAAATAAATTCATAGCTTGTTGAAATTTCTATCTTTGCTTATATAAATGGATCATACATAATTAATGCAGTCCTTTATTAAATAAACATATATGAAGATGGGTACCTTATATCATGTAATATTCTAAGTGCAGAGAGGTTCAGAAACAAAAAAAAGACAGAGCCACAGTAGGCACGTAATACAAAGCATGAAGACTCTACCCGGGGCCCCTCCCAGGAGCCCACGGAAAATCTATAAGGGCTACTAAACTGAGCCAGGGAGAGCCAGATATGTCTAAAAAGACATTTTTAGAGAACCTATGTGACAGTTAATTTTATACATCAATTTGTTGAGGCCATGGTACCCATATGTCTGGTCAGAAAGGTCTGAATGTTCTTGTCCAGGTATTTTTTTTAAATGAGATTAACATTTAAATCCATAGCCCTCCATAATGTGGGTGGGCCTCATCCAATTACTCAAAGGTCTTTAACAAAACAGACTTTTTAACAGGCCTCGCTGAAAAAGAGGGAATTCTGCTAGCAGACTGCCTTTGGACTCTAACCACAACTTTTCCCTGGGTCTCCAGCCTACCAGCCACTCTGCAGATTTGGGACTTGCCAGTCTTCATAATCACATGAGCAAGTTCTTTAAAATAAGTCAATCTCTCACACACATATACACATGCTATTGATTTTGTTTCTCTGGAGAAACCACTACAGCCTGCTCTGGGCCAAGAGCCATGTTAGACACTGCACACAGACAGAGGGAGAGTCTGAACCAAGGCTGTGTGCACTGAGGGGAGAGGACACCAGAGTTAAGACTGAGAGCACTCATGTGCACTAGGTGTTTCTCTTCCCTTTCCTCCCACAACTTCCTGATTGGATCTCCTGTTTTAAAAAGGACTCTTCACATATGTTTTTTGGTCCATTAAACAAACACAAAAGCAGAGGACAGCCTGCTCTGCAGCTTGTTGGAGAAGGATGGTGGCCAAGTCTTCAGTCGCCTGACAACTGATCAGGTCTATTTTGAAACTGCTTTCTCCGTGGCTGGATGCATTAGCCTGTACAGAATTCTGACAAAAATAGAGGCTGCATCTGTCTCCAAGTGACCACTGAAGACTAAACCAATATCAGTTACTTCTCCAAAGCAAAGACATTTTCCCCAAGCATTTGCTGAGACCACCACACATGCAAGGAGATGAGCAGGCCCTCACAATAGTGTATCACCATTCAATTGGGCTAGTTAAGGGAACACAGCTACAGCAGTTTTCCATTCAACCCAGGAGCCAACCTCATGCCTTAAACAGTGACCAAAGTGAGTGCAAATGCTAGACAATGAATATTGCAAATACAAAGTATGCTGGAATAACTATTAGTCTTTATAACTGCCAGGCAGTGTACTGTTTAAAACTCCCAGGAAGAGTGGGTGCTCACAGATTCCTGAAGTGAGAATATGGATGTCATTTCATTAACACCTCAAATTCAACAGGTTTTAAATTTTTGATTCGTCTTTGCAAAACTGCTTCTCTCCTAGGCATCCCAGGCTCAGTAAATGGCTCCTCTACCGCTCAACGCTCAAGCCAGAAATTGGATGTTTTCCTGGTCCTGCCCACCCCTTACCTACCATAGTCCATCCAGGTCTACACACTCTCACTCCTAACTGTAACACATCTGGAATCCATCAACTTGTCCCCATCTTTGCTGTCATTCCAGCGTCCAACCTGCCTCATCACCCTGGGGACAAATGCAACAGCTTCCTTCTAAACTGGGGACACTATTTCTTCTTCCCCAATTCTTCTCTAAAATATGGAAAGAAGGACCTTTGGAAAATGAAAATCTGACTGGGATACCCACCTGCTTAATATGCCTTCGCAGATTCCAATTTCTCTTCAGATGTGTAGGAACCCATCTGGCCTGGTTAGCCCAAACTCATCCCCCCCACCATAGCGATGGTCTAATCACACACACCTTCTTTCTGTTCTTTGAAAATACCAAATTCTCCCCTTCTTTGGAGCTATCTCTCATGATCCCTCTTCCTGGAAGTTCCTCGCACCAATGTTAGCTCAGCTGAAGTCCATTCACCACCCCCTCCATGGCTCCATGAGAGGCCTTCCCTTGTCTCTCAGATTAAATTAAATCCCCATGTGATTTTCTCCACAGCACCTGAATTTTCTCCTTTACAGACTTTTTGCAATTTTTAGTTATATATATGTGTATGGGCATTACATATTTTGGAATATTTTGTTAAGAATCTATTTCCTCACTATAGACTCAGTTACAAAGGGGATTTGCAAAGTATTACATGATATTATATACACTGTGTTGCAAAATATACATGAGACACTCAAAAGATAAGCATGACATGGGTCCAATATAACTGGCATGCTAAATGGTGGGCTGTTAACCAGTGAGAAACACAGCTAATGTCCTTATTACTAAATATTTCATTTTGGTGCCCATGAAGTCAAATCTTATTGTTTCAAATTACTTGCCTATGAAGTCTAGTTTCTATGTTTTAATACTTTCATCTATATCATTTTGAAAACCATGACTGTTGTGGCTTAATTTTGTGCATGCACTTTTACCTTGGAACAATTGACAAAGGGTAGGTGTAATGGCCAATAAAGCCAGAGTAGAAGCCTAATTAATTGTAGAAATTACGACTGAAGGTAAACCTAGGCCTGAGGGATATACACATGTTATTTCATTCATTTAACAAATATTGACTTGGTACTGACTTTCTCAGAGCACTGTGCCAGGTACTATGGGTTACACCTGGTGAGACAGAACGATAGGAGCCTGCAGTGTGCAGGAGCAGAGGAACACAAGACACACACAGCATGTGGGATTAGGAAGGAGCAGGATGTGGACCTGCCTCAGTGGGACGAGAAGGGGTGGCCAGGCTTAATGGCCCACAGCACATTGCTGACCCCACAGCGTGGCCCTTTTCATCTTGCCTCAGCAGTATAGCAGAGGGTAGAAACTCTTCCTGGGCATCACAGATTTATTTCTGGCAAGGTTTCTGCTTTGTGACTCTAAGTTCTATCAAATGTACACTCTCTATATTTCTCTGGCTCCTTG
>NW_012133857.1:3911055-3914520 GCF_000956105.1 Propithecus coquereli | reverse complement strand
TTTAGATACACATATATAATACCTACATATCTATATGTAGATATATATGTATACTAAAACTATAGCTATAGCTATATAATGGTCAATATGTGTATCCATACCTACATATGCATATATGTATACATTTATTTTAATAGCATATATATACATACGCACACACACACATACACACACATGGCTTGGATTGGCTATAGTTTCCCTCTATTATCCTAATTTTACTGCAAGCTGCTCACCTGGTCTCAGCTCTGCCTGTCACTGAGCACATTCCTATGTCCCTGAAGCAGAGGGTGGGGCTATCTTGTGTTTATGGGTAGATCTTGGTAGTGGCAGGGAAATCCTGGAGTCTGGTTTCAATAAGACTCCTTCAAAATAAAATTTAAAAATGGGGCAGGGGGATTGTTCTACATCATGAGACAATCTCCCATGTGTTCTTATGCCTCAAGTTCTCAGCTATTTCTTAGTCAACATTGATCAAACATCTTCTACATGGTTGGCCTCATGCCAAAAGAATAAGGCACCACTTGTACCCTTGAGGACAGAGTGACACGCAAGCCACAAACTGCAGTACTTCCTAGAGAGTGAAACTGAGAGCCTCAGCTATGTGTTGCGTTAGTTCTGAGGAGCTGGCATCATCCTCCACAGGGCTGGAGGATGCTTCTGAAGCCAGCAACCTGGTGTTCTTATGACTCCTCTCTTACTCTCACCCACATGTCCAATCAGTCATCATGGCCTATTGGATCTATCCCCAAATATCTCTTGAATCTGACCATTCCTTTCCGTTGCCACTGTCGCCATCCTGTTCCAAGCCACTATCATCTCCTATCGCAATCACCCCCTCTCTGGTCTATTCTAGTTTGGCTGCCTGTCCAGCCACAGAACAGCCAGAAGGACCTTTCAGAAATGCCCATATGATAAGTAACTTCCAGGCTTACACCCTTGCAATGCGTGGCCTTCCAACTCCTCTAATCCCAGCACTTGTCCAAGTGCCTGACACACAAAGGTGATCTGCAGTGTTTGCTGAATGAATGACTGATGGAATTCAGTTGTAGTTATTATGTGGTTATTCTCCGACTCAGAAAATGAATGACTGAATGTATTATGTGGTTATTCTCTGACTCAGAAAATGAATGACTGAATGATTCCTACCATTTCGTTATGATAACAGAACTGCAAGAGAACAGTAAAATAAGTCCCCACACTGTTTCAGCACCACCAGCTGTACTTTCCACTGGGGGAAACCTGAGGGCCTGAGAAGAAAATCTCAGCATATGAGTATGCTGAGTTGTCTCTTGTTATATGGAACTGTCTTCAAATGTTTCCACATCCTTTGCCATATCAGAAACTCCATATCTGATGGCTCTGCCCATTGAGCACACACTTTCTTATTGTGAGTCTGTAGGCAACCACTTGCACAATTTTTGCCAAATGTATCAACTGTATTACTATTTACTTAATATTTTTTCTTTTTTCACCTAAAAATTTTAAACATCTCATTTTCACTAATTCTAACCATTTACAATAATGAAATATTGGAATAGATGTGTTTGTTAATTTTTTTCTAATATGTATTAAAACAAAAATGTAACTATTAATATAAAAAAATGTTCAGCCATGCACCACTCGCATCCGTCTGGCCTACCAGCAGTAGTCCACTGCCACACTTTGGGAAACACTAACACAAGGAATTTATGAAAACTATAAGTGAAATGCAGAGAAAAAATGTTTTCCCAGGTATTCAGATCCAAGGTAGGAGAAAGGAGAAGGTAATCTACCACGTTTCTAATCTAAGAGCACAGTTAGGAAAAATGAACACACATGACTAAATTCTACCTATAAAGACCTCGCAGAAATCAGAGTCATGTGGCTGTGGGCTGCCGGGGCTCTGTGGGGATGACCCCCAGTGCATGGGGAGGAGACGGCAAGGGAGCTTCATATCAGTCTCATCAGCTTTCTTCGCTCGTAGCCTGGCTTTTACCTCACAAAATTAAGACTCACAAAAAATTAGGGGGAAAAAAAAGAAAGAAACTCATAAATCATCAAGTGCCTCAAGTACCCCCTGAGTGTGAGGCTGTGTCAAGATCCAGTGTCTATTTTCCCACAACATGGCCAGGGGCCATCTCTGGACATTTTTAAATTTATTTGTGTAAATTTACAGGTACAAGTGAAATTTTGTTACATGCGTTGACTGTGCACCGGTCAAGGCAGGGATTTGGGGTATCCATCACCTGAATAACATACATTGTACCCATTAGGTAATTTCTCATCATCTATCCCCCTTATATCCCTCACCCTTCTGAGTCTCTACTGTCTATCATTCCACCCTCTACACCCAGGTGTACACATTTTTTAGCACCAGTTATGAGTGAGAACATGCAATATCTGAATTTTGATGTCTAGCTTGCTTCACTTAAGATAATAACCTCCAATTCCATCCCTGTTGCTGCAAAAGACATGCTTTCATTCTTTTTATGCCTGAATAGTATTCTGTGCGTACATATACCACATTTTCTTCATTCAATCATCCATTGATGGAAACTTAGGTTAATTCCATATCTTTCCTATTGTGAATAGTACTGCAATAAACATATGAGTGCAGGTATCTTTTTGATAAACTGATTAATTTTCCTTTGGGTAGATATTCAATAGTGGGATTATTGGATCAAATGGTAGTTCTATTTTTAGTTCTTTGAGAAATCTCCATACGATTTTCCATAGAGGTTGCACTAATTTACAATGCCACCATTAATGTATAAGTTTCCTTTTCTCTGCATCCTTGCCAACACCTGTTATTTTCTGTCTTTTTAATAATAGCCATTCTAACTAGGGTAAAACGATATTTCATTGTGGTTTTAAATTGCAGTTTTCTGATGATTAGTGATGTTCAGTATTTTTTCATATGCCTATTAGCCATCTGTATGCCTTCTTTTGAAAAATATCTATTCAAGTCCTTTACCCACTTTTTAAGGGGGTTATTTCTGTTTTCCTGTTGCTGAGTTGTTTGAGTTCTTTATAAATTCTGGATATTAGTCCTCTGTCAAATGCATATTTCGCAAATATTTTTTCCCATCCTACAAGTTGTCTGTTCACTTTGTTGATTATTTCTTTTGTGGTGCAGAAGCTTTTTAGTTTAATTAAATATCATTTGTCTACTTTTGTTTTTATTGCCTATGCTTTTGAGGTCTTAGTCATAAATTCTTTGCCTAGACCAAAATGTCCAGAGGAGTTTTCCTTAGGTTTTCTTCTAGACTCTTATAGATTCGAGTCTTACATTTAAATTTTTAACCCATCTTGAGTTGATATTTGTGTATAGTGAAAGATAGTGATCTTGTTTCATTCTTTTGCATATGGCTATCCAATTAGGTCCATTTGGTCTAAAGTACAGTTTAAGTCCAATGTTTCTTTGTTGATTCTTTATGTCAACGATCTGTCTAATGCTGTGAGTGGGGTGTTGAAGCCCCTCACTAT
>NW_012133857.1:3909569-3910845 GCF_000956105.1 Propithecus coquereli | reverse complement strand
ATGCCTTCTTTTGAAAAATATCTATTCAAGTCCTTTACCCACTTTTTAAGGGGGTTATTTCTGTTTTCCTGTTGCTGAGTTGTTTGAGTTCTTTATAAATTCTGGATATTAGTCCTCTGTCAAATGCATATTTCGCAAATATTTTTTCCCATCCTACAAGTTGTCTGTTCACTTTGTTGATTATTTCTTTTGTGGTGCAGAAGCTTTTTAGTTTAATTAAATATCATTTGTCTACTTTTGTTTTTATTGCCTATGCTTTTGAGGTCTTAGTCATAAATTCTTTGCCTAGACCAAAATGTCCAGAGGAGTTTTCCTTAGGTTTTCTTCTAGACTCTTATAGATTCGAGTCTTACATTTAAATTTTTAACCCATCTTGAGTTGATATTTGTGTATAGTGAAAGATAGTGATCTTGTTTCATTCTTTTGCATATGGCTATCCAATTAGGTCCATTTGGTCTAAAGTACAGTTTAAGTCCAATGTTTCTTTGTTGATTCTTTATGTCAACGATCTGTCTAATGCTGTGAGTGGGGTGTTGAAGCCCCTCACTATTATTACTGCTATCTCTCTCTTTAGGTCTAGTAATATTTGTTTTATTAATCTGGGTGCTCCAGTGTTGGGTGCATACATTTTTACAATTATTACATCCTCTTGCTGAATTGATCCCTTTAACATATTAATATAAAGACCTTCTTTATCTCTTTTTACTGTTTGGGACTTAAAGTCTGTTTTATCTGATATAAGTATAGCTACTCTGATTGTTTTTAGTTTCTGTTTGTGTGGAGTATCTTTTTCCACCCATTTTCTTTGAGTCTATGTGTGTCATTACAGGTAAGGTGAGTTTCCTATACACAGCATGATCCAGTTGAATCATGTTTATCTGTTCAGCCAAGTTGTATCTTTTAAATGGATCATTTAATCCATTTATATTCAAGGTTAATATTGATATGTGAGGTTCTATTCCTGTTATATTGTTAATTGTTTTGTAAATTCTTTGTTTCTTTCTTTTTCTCTCTTTGCCTTTGTGGTTCAGTGAAATTATGATGTAGTGGCACCATTTGATTCTTTCACTTCTTCCTTTGTGTGAATACTTTGCCAATGAGTTTTATACTTTCATATGTTTTCATGATAGTGAATGCCATCTTTTCTCTTCCAATTTTAGGACTCCCATGAGCATTTCTTGTAGGGCTATTCTAGTGGTGATGAATTACCTCAGCATTTGCCTATGTGGGAAAAACTTAATTTGTTTTTTAATTTATGAAGGTTGATCTTGCCACA
>NW_012133857.1:3908992-3909519 GCF_000956105.1 Propithecus coquereli | reverse complement strand
TACAAGGAGGCCTTCAGCATCCTTTCATTTCTGGGACTCCCCAAATGGAGTCTCATTCACAAGTCTGTTTCATTCTGTGGCTCCTCTCTCACCTGGGCATGACCGCTCTCTATAAAGCTCCTGAGGACACCTCAGAGGCTGCACTCCGAAAGAGGGCACCAATTCCCACATGGAGCCAGCCGAAAATGCCGGTGCAGGTGACTGGCTTGTTTTATATCTCAATGGGTAGTCCCACAGCATTACCATAATTATTGGTTCCTTCTCATCTCCTCTGACTCGTTCCCATTTATCATCCTCTTCCTGATTCTATTCTTCCTGCACATTCTTCAGCTTCAAAATTTACCTGCCCGAAGTTACAGTAAATCACTTAAGAATCACTTAAGATTCATGTAAGCAAGTAATTTGGATGACTTATATGTATCAATGGGAAAATTGAGCCTACGTTATGACAGCCAGTAAATGCTATTAATAGAATTTAGGTTCATGGTGCTATTAAAAAAATATATATACACATACATATATGGCTA
>NW_012133857.1:3795727-3895347 GCF_000956105.1 Propithecus coquereli | reverse complement strand
TTTCTTTTTGGTTAGGATCAATTGCTGAAAAATTATTGTGTTCTCCTGAAGGTTTCATATTACCTTGCTTTTTCATGTTTTCCATGTCTTTTTGTTGATTTCTGTGTATCTGGTTTAACAGATGCTTCTGATTTTTTGAATATACTTTTGTTGGGGGGGGTACTTTTTCCTAAAGATGTGACTATTATATTGATTGGGTAGGGCCCTTTGGCTTTGCTTTTGGGTGCATGCACTGGTGAAGTCTCATTGATTTCATTGGCTATAAATAGCATTAGGAGTATCTATTGTTTCCTCACTCTGTTAGGATGCAGTTATTGGTAGAGGCTGTGATAAAGTTGTGCTAACGATTGAAATGCCAGATGGGCCCATCTTCAGGTTTCAGTGGTAGTGGGGGTGGTGGTGGGCTAAGCACATCTATCCTTGTGCCGTGGAGCAGTATATGCTGCACCTGTGTTGGTGTTTCCAGATAGCCTGATTCTTGGGCCTGTGGGTGGCTTTCTTGGCTGTTGGTTGTACTAGCACTATACCAGGTGGTGAGCAGGCTCTCAAGCTCCTGGGAAGCCAGCATGGCATGGGCAATGGCAGTAGCAGTGGTAGTAAGATGCTCTTCTAATTCCCAATCTCTGTGTGCTGATGTTGGCAGTGGGTGCAATGGGCTGTGTGGGCTGGCCTCCAGGACAGTAGGTGGCACTTGCAGGTGGGTGCCAGCTGAGGTGGCAGCAGTAGGGTGTTTATGCCTGACCTCTGTCCCCTGGGAAAAATGTTCCGGTGTCCTAGGTGGTGGATTGGGTTGTGGAACCTTCAGGACCCTGGATCCTACACTCTGTCTCAGAGGGTGGGGTGAAGCCAGGAGCAGCTGGACAAGGCAAGCTTGCACTCAGGCTCCCCAATGCCAAGTATATGCACCAGCTGTGATGGTGGGGTGGGGTGCTCCTCAGGCCCCTGGCTAAATGCCTGGGTGAGGGGCGATCATCACTGCATTGAGGTCCTGCCATGAGAGGCTGGAGCTGGTCCCAGCAGCCACAGCCTTTGGCAGTCGGTGGAGTACCTGTGTCCCTCTCATGCCCCAATGCCAGAAGGGCTCCCTCCCCAATGATGCTGGCTGTTGCAGCCGACCTGGCTGTTCAGTAAGACCTGGGAGTTTTTTTCTAGTCTGGAACTCAGCCACAGCAAGTAAGAGCCCCTGCCCAGCTGAAGACCAAGCCTCTGCGGCAAATCTTGTCCTGCTCAGGTTCCAGGGGAGTTGCCTGCTTCCAGTGCCAGCAGCTGAAGCCCATGTCATGCTTGCTTCTCAGTCCTATTTGTGGAAGTCCACCCTCACTCACACCCCAACTCTGCAAGCAGCGGTCTAAGTCTTTCTAATATCCAGGACTGGAGCTGCTGGTTCCCAGGACCATGCACAGTCTGTTAAAAGCCAGGATACAAGAATGTTGTCTCTTACCTGCAGTCGCACAGGTCCCATAAAGGGTATGGGGCCCCAGGCATGTTCCCTCCCTGGAACAGTTCTTTTTCACAGTCTTCCTGGCTACTCCCCAAGTCAGAATCAGGGCTTTGGAGGGTCAAAGTGCTCTCCTGTGACCTGGATTGTACTACACCCCAGCAGGAAAGTGAACCGCAGGAAGACACTCACCCTCTCCTGTATGGGGGATTCACTCCTGGCTCCCAGCCAGTCCCAGCTGCTCAGGCTGCCCATTTTCCTTCTCCTTCCTGGATTTTAGTGTTGCCTGGTGCTTTTCTGTTGAATTCCTGTGTTTCCTCTTGGATAATGTATTCAAAGTGTGATTATCTACACATTGTTTTGGTTCTTCTAAGTGGGTGAGGCATGCCTGAAATGCCTCTAGTCATACCTCTTGAAAAAAGAGCTCTGGACATTTTAAGAGATGTATAGTTCCTTATTGGTGATCAAAGGACTTTCAGGGGCATTCTCTATGTGTTTTTGGCTTGACATTATGACTTTAGAACTTAAGACACAAGCCAGCCACCCCATGGGAAGGACTCTTTCCTGGGAAGAGCAGATTCTGTTTGCAGCACAAGCTCTACACTCTTCCTCATTGTGTTGCTGGATTGAAATGTTGATGGTAATTTGCTTGGAAACACTCAGAATTGTCTTCATGGGTGACAATATCTCAAACTGCAATAATCAAGGTATATACATTTATTTATGGTTTTTATTAATCTACTTTTGAAGTTCTTTTTATAGTTTTAAATTCTGTGCCTCTGAGACTCCATTTTGTTTGAAAAGAAGTGTTTATACTTTATGTTATTACCCATTGAGCAGGCAAATTAAAAGCAGCAGAAACATGATTGAAAATGATGTCATTATTTAAGTGAAATCATGCTAAACAATGTAACTGGAAGGTTGCCAGTCTTTGAAGGCTAAGAAGGGTTAGCCCACAGTGAAAGTCTTATAACCCAAAGGAGCCCCAGGAGCAGCCTCTCAGGCCCTGAAACACTAGGGATTACTGCTCTGCCCACAGATCGCTCATGGCTACCCATGTGTAACATCTATTTAAGTGCTTTAAGAGGGAAGACAGCAGTAAATTCAGTGGTAGAAAGATGAGGCAGTTTGCTTTTGATTGCTTTGATTTTCTCAATGAATTAATAAAAGGTACAATTATCTGAGAGGTGAGGAGGTGAGAAGGACAAGAAGGATTTAGGAGAGAGGACAGGGTATGAATTACAGACACTGCTGAGTGGAAGATGGATTGGCTAGGGAAGTGATTTAGGATTGCCAGGCAGGGCTCAGGGCCCACAGACTTTTGTGGTCATAACTTTAAAGTAGAATCAGTCAGTATGATGGTACACTTTTATCCATCTACACTCAGCTGCGCAGGTGCAGCGGGAGGAACAGAGAGTGATTGGGGGTTAACCAGGGGTGGAGTTTATCAGGTGAGCATGGCTGAAGGACCCTAGGACTTTAATGCAAAGTGCTATGGTTTGAATATATCCCCCAGAAAGCATGTGTTGGAAACTTATAACAGTATTAAGAGTTGAACCTCTAAGAGGTGATTAGGCCAGGAGAGCTCTGCCCTCATGAATGGATGAATACCATTAACACAGGAGTGGGTTCCCTATCTCAGAAATGGGTTCCTTATAAAAGGACAAATTTGGCTCTCTTTTGTGCCTCTCTTTTGCTTCTCTTTGTCTTTCTGCCATAGGATGATCCAGCAAGAAGGCCCTTGCCAGACACTGGTCCCTCGATCTTGGACTTCCCATCCTCCAGAATCATGAGTCAATACATTTCTGCTCATTATAAATTACCTAGTCTGTGGTATTCTGTTATAGCAGCACAAAATGGACTAACACGCAAAAGAACAAATACCCTGATGGATCATGGAGTCCAAGCTAAGTAATAAGGAAGTCAGAACAAGGAGGGGTCCTTCCCAGTGAAAAAGTAGGAGTCACTGGATCCCAAGGACAAAGGATTATTGAAGTGGGGCTATTAGAAGACAGGAAGTGGGGGTCAGAGAATGGAGTACTTAAGGTCAAGAATCTGGAGGCTGGGCATTGTTGAGGATGACAAGGACTAGAGAAGGACCATAGATAAGAAGATTAGTGGAAGGCAAAGAATTGAGACACTAGGATGCCAGAGGGTCACTGCAGGGATGCTGAGTCACCAAACTGGAGTGGGAAGGTCATGGGACTAATGGGCAAGACTATGGTGGTGACCCAGGTAATAAGGTGTTCTGTGAATGAGGGGGACAGACTACAAGGCTGACAGATGGCTGGGACAAGATGGGTGGTGGGCAGTACATTCAGACAGCAAATGCTTCAAAAGACCTTGGGTCCTAGTCTAGAATAGGCCCAGAGTTACAATGGGGAAGTGAATAAACATTCATTATTTGAAAAAGATGCAAGGCAGCTATGTCCTTGGGGGAGGGGCACGCTTCAGAGAAAAACAATGATGGCAACACTCAGAGAAGAACTGAGGACAGGGCCCCTGCTGATGATGGTGGTGAGCTCCAGCAGGCAGATTAGAAAGGTTTGGGGGGTCAAGGTGGCAGAAGTGGAGTCAGAGTAGAGGCTGAACTGTACTGCACGGGGAGAGAGTCCAGGGATGGAGGAGGCTTGGCTTTATGATGGATGAGAGGCTTGATAGGATGGGTCCTGGAGGCCCCTCAGGGGACAATGGATAAGGGGTCCTAATGACAGTCTCCCTCTCAAGATCACTCTCTTGGGGTAATTGTGATGCTAATACTGGGTAGTAGGCAGTGTGAAGTGGCAGTGGTCTGACAATTCATCGAGCATAGGAAATTTGTTCAATTTCTCCTCAGCCTTCAGAAAGTGGAAATGTTGAAGCCAATGGTCCTTCTACTAGGTGACAGATTCATTTTGGAAGGTTAATTCAACAAATACTTATTGAACTCCCATTGTGTGGTATGCTCTAGTTTAAGCACATAGACTATATCAGTTTACAAAAGAGACAAGGATCCCTGCTCTCAGGACACTTACGTTCATCATGCTACATAATGAATAAGTAAATTATTTAGCATGATAGAAGATGATAAAGGCTATGGAAAAAGTAAAAAGTAGAGCAGAATTCAAGGAGACCTGGAGTGTTGGTGTGTGTGTGGGTGCAGTATGAAATAGGGTGGTCAGAGTGAGAAGGTGACATTTGAGCAAAGACTTGAAGGTGGTGCAGGGAAGAGCATGGCAGGAAGAGGGAACAGCCAGTGCAAAGGTTACGAAGTAGGAAGTTTGCCTGTTGTGCTAGAGAAACAATAAGAGGACAGGGTGGCTAGAGCAAAATGAGCAAAGGGAAGAATAGTAAGAAGGTAGTAAAAATAATTAGGAATAAATGCAATTAAGTAAATGGGAACTATTTCTAGAGAAAGAATTCACATCCACATGGACGGCAGCACATTATACAAAAACAGGTCTGAGTTGGAAGTCAGGGCCAAGGCAGGATTAGAATTCAGTTGTCCTTATTCACCATGAGACAGTGAGCAAGTCATTTCACCTCTATGAATTATGAGTTTTTCTCTGGAAATGAGAAGTTGGAGCAGAGATCTCTCTAAGTTTCCATCTGGTTCAAAAACTCAAGTCTCAGTGGAATAGGGACATATGTTCTGAGGACAGCTGGTTGTAGTGGTTTGTCTCTGGAAGACACTAGAAGCTCGCTGAGACTGAAGCTTAGCTTAACCTTCATACAGTTGCCTCTAGCTGCAAGAACTATTATCCTCAATTAACGTTTATTCACAGTCCACTAGAGGGCAGCCCTGCACTTATAAACTGGGAAATGTCTACTTGACAAAGGCAATGTGTCATCTACTGGCCCATGATGACCAGAACAATCAGAATGAATAACAAGACACTCTGAAAACCTTTAAATAGGATTTCAGTTTTTCAACATTTCTTTACTCTGTGGCCTAGTATCATAATGACAACATTTAGTACCAGCCTTTGAATGCCTGATTTTTAAGCCTTTCACGTAAACCTCAAAACAATTCTATGAGTGGCGAGCTACTTTTATTGTACAGATAAGAAATCGGAGATCCAAAGAGCAGAGCCTGAGACAGGGATTCTTGTGCACATGATTTATTGCCCTCAAAAGGAGGAAGCAAAGGAAGCAGGCTAGGAAAGGGGAGGGAGCTAAGCAGAGATATATCTCAGCTGGGTTACACTTCAGTCTGACCCCATGTAGGGCTCTGGAGCATGCTTTGTCCTGCAGACTTGGACCCACCTTGAGAAAAAAGGGCAGCTTTTTGTGCCCCTGTGTTATCCAGTTATGTCTGTGGGAAGCCACTCTATCCCCCACCCATGGGGGTTATAATCTCTTTCCTTATACCAAGGAAAACTCATCAGGGATGGGAGCAGCTGGGAGCCATCGGCAGCCAGCTCTCAGAGTCACTGGATCAGTAAAGGGGAATTGGGTGTGGCCCTGTAGCATCCACTGTGGAGCATCTTATCCAAGGATACTGCTGGTAGGTGTCAGAGCAAGACTTCAAACCCAGGTCTGTTTGCCTTTTACACCTTATGTGCTCAGGGAAGTTGAGAAGCAAGTTGCTCTTCCTGGCAGCCAGAGCAAAAAAGGAAAATATGGTAAATTATATAATTTTCAGTTTCACAAAGAAGAAAGGAAGCTCACAAGTTCCTCACAGGAGGTATTATTTCCTAGCCCCTAATTCTAAAGAAAACCTCTCATGTGGGTGTTTATATTGAGGAATCAAGGAACATGAAGGTTAATGTCTTCAGGTATTTTCTAGAGAATGTGTTCCCACTAATGTCTATCTTAGAGCTCTTTTTATCTCCTTCCTGGCCCTCATCGTAACCTATAATTAATGGTTTTGTATATCTATTCACGTGTTCACTTGCCAATTGTCTCCTCCACTGGAATATCAATTCCTCGAGGACAGGGGCCTTGTCTGTGAGGCTCAGCACTGCATCCCCAGCCTCCCCCAGGGTCCAGGGGCAGGCTGTCAGCTATTTGTTGAATAAATAAATACATAGAACAGATCAAGCATCATGGTGATGTGATGTGGCAGGAGAGGATTTAGTAACCAATATTAGCAGGGTCAAAACAGTCTAGCATAACAATTGAAACCTAATAATTTGTGATGGAATCAGTAATTCGTATTACTCAAACTTTAAGTTTAAAAATTATGTTATACAGCAAAGAGGTATGACTATATACACATATACATGATACGCAAAGGAGACGGTTTGATCAAGTAAACCAATATTGCCTTTTGTTTTGTTTTTGATTTGCTTTCATCTATTACAACAGTATTTCCTATTTTCCTGACTTGATGGTTAATTTAGTGCAGCACATATTGCACCGGTGCTGGTAGGAATAAAGGAACTGGATCACATAAAGGTGAAATGTCATCCAAGCCTACTTTTTCAAATATCAGAAACCTGTATTTCAGGTTTGTATTTGGCAATGGTATTTGGTTATGGATTAAGCCTCATCAAAAGTAAATTTCATAAAGACTTCTGAAGAAGTTTCTATGATTGCTTTAGATTTTAAATATTTCTAATCTTTGGTTAAACACCTAATACCCATTCGATGTCAAAATAAATGCTTTTCTTTCTGTGATATGTCTAAAGTAACACTATTCTAGGCAACTGAAATTTATGGAAAATGTAACTGACATATCCTCTTATCTATGAGTTCGACATTACTGGGTAAATAATCCTGGAGAAGTTTTTGACAATGTACTATGATATATTCTTGCCTCAGAAACTAGAAAGTGTTTTCAAGATTCCATTTTCAGGAGAAATGGGGCCTAATAATTAGGACTATGAGTCAAGCAAACCCCCCCGCCAACAAAATTATAGAGCAGATATTAAAAAAGTACATCTTCCCCTGTAAAGTATTTTTTAAGATGAACAATCTTTACTATTTAGTTTTTCCTCCTAGATATTTTACGATGGTGAAATTACTAAATTTGTTATGAAAATATTTTGTGTAGTTCCCAAGACACTTGGCAGGCCCTCAGCTTCTGAAACACAATGATTAGCAATTATTGTTATTTAACACAATCAAGGCCATCCAGTGTTTGTAAATAATGTTTAGCAGTAGCTTGTAAATGGTTCCATTGGTAATTTCGTTTGGTAAGAAAATTGGCAATTCCATGAACAAAAGTGCCAAACAGTATCAGGGGATCAAAGCTATGTACAGGGCTCCAATTCCTCATCCTGCACAAATACATATGGTGTTGCCAACATATATAGGTATCGCTGCCAATACAGACTGTGAAAGGAAAGATGGGTAGGCCCACAAAACCCTGTTCAGTCTAAGTCACCAACTCTATTCCATTTACTTGGATAAACTTACTCAACTACTACTCTCTACAGAGCCAATTACTCTCTTCCTGTTCTATATACATCCCTACTAAACAGCACTCCAACATTGCTCTGTCGGCCATTCTGTGAGGCACTTTACCTGTGTCATTGCACTTAATACTCTTGGAAACCTAATACGATAGGCTTATCCTTACACAATAGTTGAAGAAACTAATTGAGGCATTATACGATAATCATGTGCTTGCAGGTCCACTTCCTCCTCTAGTATTTTGAGTTCTTCAAAACCACGTTTTATTTTTCTTCATGTTCTCCAATGCAGTAAGTTCACTTTTATGTAACCTACCTATATTTCCTGAGCTCCTCCTATGGGCCAGAGGTCTCCCCTGATTGACACACAGTAGGCCTTCCATAAACATTTGGCGATGTGTTCTAACCTCCAACGTTAAATTTGCCCTCAGCTATATGTCTTACACATAACATATGCTCCTGCAGTTGGAAGAAATTTGTCAGATAAAATTGTCTTTTCAGGAACTTGGCAGTGTTTCAGATCTAGCAGCCAGGCTAACAATGAAAACAACTCAAAACATCTCAAAGGAAGGATCACAATGTCATCAACAGAGGGTCTTTCTGAACCAAGACCCCCACAGCATGCATAGTAATGATCTCCCACAGTGCCAGGCGATGCAGGAGGCAGCTATTGTTTTGACAAAGAACCAGATTGCCATGCCCTCCCTTGATTTGCTATAATGAGACCCAAGTGCTAAAACAGAACATAAAAAGGGGAAGAATGTAAGAGGAAAAAAGTTAATAGATACCAAATAATAAAAAGTATTAATATTGAAAAAAATTGTGAAAATAGCCTAGACAGCAGAGATCTAAGAGATAAACCTAAATGTAGAAAGAAAGGTGATGTTAACAGGTAAGAATACAGCCCCGGTAAGGAGGGCCACTGTATTAAGCAATCTTTTTATGTGAAATTTAAAGAAAAAAAATGACCTCAAAGAATCTCTCTTTTTTCTTTTATCGTCAATTCTGGGCCAATTTCAAATGAGGACAGTACTTCTGATTATATTTGGTAAAGAAAAAAAAAAGATTTCAAAAGTCGTACCATATGTCAAGTTTAAACTTAAAGTAAAATTCTGTAACATTTATAGATTTTTTAAAAATTTGGTAAAATTTACCATCTGAACCATTTTTAAGTGTGCAATTCTATGGCATCAAGGACATTCATATTACTGGGCAACCATCACCACCATCCATCTTCATAACTCATTGCATCTTGTAACACTGAAACTCTGCACCCATTAAACAATAACCCCCCACTCCTTTCTCCTAGCCCTGGCAACCACCAGTCTACTCTCTGCTTCTATGAATTTGACTACTCCAGGCACTTACAGATCTTTTGAATAAAAATGTAAGACAATAAAAGTGAGTGCTCCACCATACACTGATGAAATGTGAAATGTGTCCAAAATATACACTGCTGTTTATGTAGGAAAGGTAACTGGAAATCCAGCCAGGACAAGGCAATTAGAGCAACAGGGAGTCCCATATTGAGCAATGAGCACTGATCCAAAGGCACCCATGATATGAGGTCAGAGCAGGCACCAGGTCCCACCAGCCCTTGCAGTTCTTTTCAGGCATTCGGGTCTTATTCTGAGTGACATGAGAGGCCACTGGAGGGTTCTGAACAAAGAAGAACATTGTATTATTTGTTCTCTTAGCATCTATAGTGAATGCTGTTGGTGCCACACCCAGAGCTCCTTACAACTTGATGCACCCATTCTCTCAGTTGCTGTTCCCCTTCTCTGAAAAATTGCCCTTGGACTTACGAGAGCCTCTCTGCCCAGGAGCCATACCCACCCACCCCAGGGGATCCTGGTTAACCCTGGTTAATATCTGGTTGGCCTGGGGCAACAGCTACAAAAGGCCAGCCCTTTGCCTGAAGGTGGGACAACTCTCTGGTGCTCCAGGACACCCCATGGGATCGGGGTGAAGCTCAGTCCCTCTGGGACTGCATCACTGCCCTTCCCTATCCTGCTTCAGACACTCCCCTTCCCCTGAGAACATTCTTACAATAGATCACAAACATCTGATCCCCGTCTCACGCTTTGCTTCTAGAGAACCTGACCCAAGCAGCATTCAGACCCTTCTCCTTCATAAACTGGTTACAGTTGTACTTTTACACTTATCTCTGTGACTCTTTGGCTGATTCCTGCCTCCCAACTGGAGCGCGAACTCCTGTGCCCACCTTTGCTTCCTCAGCACCAAACACAGCAACCACATTCACTGAATGACTTAAACAGATCTTGGAAAAAGCTTTTCACTATTGGCTTTATTTTTCATTATGAAAGTATCGTGTTGATGCTATTTAAAGGTGACAAAGTATGTATGTGGTCACTGTGTTCGTGAAAAATAATCAATTGCCAATTTACTTGCCATTTTAAAATTACCTATTAAATGTCATGAAATCAAATGTTGCCTGCAGCCTCCAGTGAACGTGTGACCAAAAGGTGGTTTATCTGACTGTATCTGCCACGCCAGCTGCTTGGTTTTAATTACCAAACACTGAAAACCCTAAGAGGGACAAACTCATTAAAATCTGAGTTGAAAGATGGGTGTGTTGGCGCACATCTATAGTCCCAGCTACTAGGGAGGTTGAGGTGGGGGAACCACTTGAGCCAAGGAGTTCAACACCAACCTGAGCAATGTAGCGAGACCCCATTCGTAAAAAAAAAAAAGAAAAAAAATCTGGTTTGAGTGCTTCACAAGGCTCTACTGTATGAAAAACTTTAGGACTTAGCATTCCACAGCTATCAAGTTGTTATTTTCATTCAGCTGTCAACGCTAATGCACAATGAAGCCATCAGACATTTCTACAGAGGGGCTTCCCATCCCTCTGTGAAATTTCCTCCTATTTTATATCATTTTTCAAATGTGGGATAATGAGCAACTCCTGCATCAAATACCATGTTGAAAGTGGAAAAATTCTACAATGTAAACCATAAAAGAGGTTGTGGGTCTAGGTGACATCTCTGAGGATTCTAGTAACATTTTTAAAAATTCAATACAAAGTTCAGTAAAACACATAGATAAATTGTAAAGCACTTTTTTTCCAAGTAAACATCTTTAGCAAGATTATGGAAGTACCCACCTAAAGATTAGAGCATTAAACTCATATTTAATGGTGTGATCAAGACTGTAGTCTGAATTGATTTCTTGGTGATCTTAAGAAGTCCTGTTCCTAATCAGTACATGGCCGGGCTTATGCCAAATTTCTGGGAAGACTGTTTATGTCAACACAAACATATGGCACTGAGGAATCATAATCCTAGGCGGAACACAGAGTCCACGACTGTTTTTACAATGTGAGAGAGTATACATTTAATCAGGGAGGGGCTGTAACTCACTCTGCCTCAAGGTCACCCAATGACAGGCAGACAAAACAGACTGTTGTGGAAGATACCTGCCACCCTCCACAGTGCTCATCACCCCCTGGTAACTTTAACATCTCAAACTGCGATGCTACCTGTTCAGAACTCCATACGAGCACCCTTATCCAGGCAACATAAAACCTTCAGTGTTGCATGGGACTGATATTCACCAATGCACAAAATACAGCTTATCTGAATTTCCCTTTTTATGGTTGAGGACTATGATAGCCATTGCTAATTTCATGAGTGCACTGTATGCTACCCCAGGTCTCAATTCAAGGGCATCAAAGGGGACTAGCCCTCATCAGTAGCAACATGGTTCCATGCCTGGGTCTAGAGCCACACCTGAAGGACTAAGGTTAGCAGTTCTAACTACGTAATGAACTCTTCTCTAAAGGGTCCTGTTGAGATGAGGCTTGGAGAACCATTTTGGGTAACAAATGGAGGTTATTTTATGGATCCCTGAAGATATCTACCCTGCCCAGTACCTCAGACATATATATATAGGGGCTCCACAGACATTGACAAATCAATGAATTCCTGTACAAACCCAAAGGAGGGGAAAGCTAGACCCTCTATTAGCAGGTGATGATTACACTGACCACCTGGGAAGGAGGAGAGAAAGATTTTTATATGAGAGACCTGGAAGGTTGGGTCGGAAGAAAGAACAAAGGAAGAGGTCAGAAGATGCAAAGGATAGAAAAACTAAAGGTTGATCTAGAAACTAAATAGCCTGAAGGTTTGCAGATTTGATTCTCTTCATTTGCTCCTCATTTGCTCCGTCCTCTCAGTAAGTTTTATGCGGAGCTCCACTGCACAAGACTGGCTTCCTCCTAGCTGTGTTTGACCAAAAGTCACCATGCCAAGCACTTGCAGTAGAGGCAGTACTTCCCTCCCGTGGAGGTGGGTGCCAAAGGTGGTCAGCCTGTGAGAGTGAGCCCCACCCCGGCTGTCTGTGCACTGAACAAATGTCAGGTTGGGGTCTAGTAGGGCAGAGAATGCACCTTGTCAGGAGGGTACTTGTCCAAGAAGTGTTAACAATGCCATCATCAATGGGGGTCATGTAACTCACCTCTAAGTTTCTGGGGGCCTGTTTAGGTGACCCCCCCCATTCCTTCTCCTGAGAGATCTGTTCTCAGAGTGCTGACTAAGCCAGAGCCTGGCCTGAAGGACCTGCCCCCCTTAGCCCTCCCAGGGACTCCCCCTTAATGCACGCCTCCTCTCTCACTTCCATAGTGTTTTCTTTGTATATACTCAGTGGATAAGGCGAGGAGAGAAGTAAGCACTTTTACTTACTTATTACCACCTTTTTAAAAAATAAACTATTTTATGATTAAAGGAAGTTTGGAAAATAAAGTACAAATGAGGAAACAAAAATTACCCAGAATAATCATTTTTAATATTTAGGAATATTCCTTCCAGACCTTTGCAAAATCAATACAAACATACATATACATACTCGCTATGTATTTACAAAATTAGTCTTACTATGTATGCATTTTATTATCTTTACTTCCAAAATACAAAGACAGTATGATAAACAGGGTCACATTAGTCAGCTGAATTGGGATGGAAAATCAAGACCTGCAGGGCATGGATTTTTTTTTTTTTTCTGTTCTAAGGGAGATGCCCACCAATGTAATCTAGCTGTACTGCTCCTATGAAAAGAAAGACCCATTTTCTCATTTCAGAAGAGAAAACTGAGAGAAGGAGAAAGAAGCAATTGACAAGCGAGTACAACACCTGTCTCTGTTTCCTAATTCAGCTGTGTGAGCTTCCCATGTGTTCTCATTTCCATCTGCCAAAGGGCAATCAGAACACGTCCTTGTGTCAAATAATGTTGAGAATATTCAAAACAAGAATATCAAAATAACAAAAATCCGATTGGGGCTAGATACTTTTTAGAGCATATTTATTACCTTATTTTGTCCAGCATAATCTGGAATCATAAAAAATAATATTTATGACTTTTAAAAGTGATTCAGAATCATAATAAAGTTCAGCTTCATGTTAAAATTATTTTGTGTCACTGATACTTTAAAATTATATCTCTCTGCTGGTATGGCTCTATTTTCACCCAATAAAACAGTTAAATTAATATGAAAATAATTGCATACTAGGAAAGATAGAGGTACTAATAATAATCACATCTTCAGTACACTCTGAATAAGAACTAAACCACCAAAAATCACTACCTTAGAGACGAAACCACTGTTGTTAATAATTATTGCCATTGAAAGAGAAAATTCCAGGGTGAATATCTGTATTTATTTTAAATTGTCTTTGTGAGTCATTAAGTCTTGCTCATGTGAATGTAAGATATTATAAGAAGTAACTGCAGTTTAACATGTTGCCAGCATTTTGTAGCTCATAGTCATAGCAATGCAGATGCCGGATACTGAGCTTTAAGGTGATTAATGCTTAGGAATAGCAAAGACCCATAACTGTCAGTTATATTTTTACCGGCATTTTATTGCTCGGGAAGGTTGTAAATGTCAATTCTGCTTTACTCTCGAAGTGGAAATCATGCATTTATTAGCATTCCTTAACTGGCTTTATGGTCAACAGATGGCACATGAATCATTCATAGGTGTAATATGATAAGTTGTAGCAAAACCTCCGACCTGGTTTTATTCACAGCCAGGAGTCTCATCCATGCAGATGGCATGAGGTGCTTGTCATAAGGAATGAGTAAGAATTTCATTCAAAATCAGTGTGCTATTGCTGGTGTCCCCAGGACCTTGAAGTTACAGATTTCTTACGTGCAAAGACAACAGGTAACTTCTGAACCTTCTCCAAGAGGAATTTTTAAGATGTTTCCATCTGGCTTTCTATTCGACTTATGATCTAACTGTGTTTTTAAATGGAGCATAGCAATCTATACTATCTGTATAGATACTATCTACTACTATAGATACTATCTATTCTATCTGTGGGAAATCATAACACGTCACCCCCAAATATGCCTCTTTGACATGAAGATTGTTGAGCTGAAGGCAAATAAGAATCAGATGCACCAAAGCTCTCTGACCTCCCTCTATTTGCCTAAAATAAAAACATAAATTGAGGGAGACTGAAGCCATCCCCCCTCCCTTTCTGTATGGGAGAACAGACGGAAGACAAGTTTAGACCCGTACTGACCTGGAGATGGCACTAGAGGAATCTACATGAACAAGCCTTACCAACCAGCTTCTATCTTTCATTTATTTGCATTCCACAAGTTGGAGCCCCACAAGAGACTCAAAGTCCTTTTCCTTTGTCTTGTTACTTCTCTAAAAATTTATTGTTCTTTGTTGAAATTGCTATATAACTTCAAAGCCACCTCTTTCATAATTACTCTTTCCCTGAGTATTTCTCATGTATATGTGAAATACACGTTAACCAACCTCATTTTTCTCTTGTTAATCTTTTTGTTGTTGTTTTGTTGTTACAGGCATCTGTTCCAACTAAGAATTATGAAGGTTAAGAAAAAAATTTTTTCTCTTCTTCATATCTATAAATCCTCCTTGTGTAATCCTACATATGATAAAGAAATTACAGATGTAGACACATTTATTACATCACAATATTATTACCTGCCTAAAACAGTTTTTATGAAATCAAATTGTAGTAACTGTGAAGTCAGGTAATGTGCATTAGTCACAATTTCTTCTTGCTGATCTTTTGGCCATTTTCTCTGTCATTAAACTCTTCACCATAAGGTAAGTAGGACGAGAATGGAATTCAAATTGAGGTAGTTCACTAATTTTCTTTTTTATCCCTGGCAGGTAGGAAAAAGTGGAAATGTATGGCCATAAGGAACATCTAGAGGAGATGAGAGTTTTGTCTTATACTTGATCAGAGTTTAGGTTGACACACATACATATCTATGCATATGCATATATATGTAAGATGCTACAGTTATCCTGAAACAGTTTTAAATGCTTCTTTGAATCTCTTACCTCTTTCTCTATTGGCAAGTGAACCACACATCTATGTTATGAATTAGCTGAGATAATAGTGGTGACAATTATAATAACAATAGCAACCGTTGTATTGTATGCCATCTGTTGTCCAAAGTAATTTACATATATGATCTGCCCCTAAATAACCCACCCATGTAATTATGATTATACCATTTTAAGGTGAGGAAACCAGAGTTCAGAGCAATTACACAGCCTGTTTGTGTTCACATACCTAGAGCTGCTGTGTTACACGAATGGAGGGCTCACCCGTGTGGATCCACTCTCCACTGTGCCCTCCAGCTGGCTGACATGGAGGGATCACATCAGCAGACTCCTGGCCCTCTGATTTTTGGTGGGTTCAGCCACTGGGCAACCCCAGCAGGTGATCAGTGGGAGAGAAGGAGGTGCACTTTTAGGGACAGGGTACTGTGTTTCTTTTTCCCCAGCTCCCTCTCGAGACGATTGACTTCATCCCTTAACCAAAGGTCACAGCACTGTTGAGGGCAGCCCTCTGTCCCAGACTTTCTTTTCAGGCTTTTAGTAACCTCTCTCTCCCCTAACCCCTCCGACTGAGGATGAGAATGGCTACAGGGTACTGCAGTATCATTTGGGGTTTCCCTAGAGCCTGTTCGTACCTTTATAAACAGGACTTTTTTGTTAACCCCTCCTCAAATTATCCTAATTTGGGTATACTATTTCCTGCTGGGACCCTAACTGACACCTATGCTAGTCACTGTGGCATGCTCTGAGGATATACAGTCTGTGCCTTTAAGAAGCTTTTATTCTTGAAGATGGAGCAGAAGTAAACAAATAAAGTGGTCTTTCAGTATTTTCAAATGCATAGTATCTGAAACCCCTTTTCTGATAAGTGCTGGAGAACCTCTCCTTCAGTATCTTCTGTATTCTTGGTAAAACTCAGGGTGCCCTCCCCTGGCTTCCAAAGTGTCTGGGCTTAAGCCCAGCTGTGTTCGATAATCACTTGGCAATGGATACACTCTGAGGAGCCAAGGAAAGCCCTCTCAACTTACTAGAGCCCTTCAGAGAGGCTAGTTCTGAGGAGCTAGAGAGAAGACAGAAAGTGCGGGGGTGGACTTACCCTGAAATCCTGGAATTATCCAGCCACCTGCCAGCCTTAGCTACAGGACAGAGCAGCTCAGTGACAGCCAAACCCATCGGCCTTCTAATACCCTTTCCCTCGGCCAAGGTAAGAAGGACTCGAACATCTACTTTCACAATGTACGATTTCATTGCAACACTAAAGGAACAACTGGTTTCAACTGATACCAAACAAACATAATTTTGCATAAATCTATATTATTTTGCTGATTTTGAAATGTTTTGCATTTAAATCCTGTGATGGTCAATCTTAGGTATCAACTTGGCTAGGCAATAGTCTCTAGTTATTCAAACACTAAGCTCGGTGTTGCTGTGAAGTTCTTTTGTGATTAAAGTCTATAATCAGTTGACTATAAGAAATGGAGTTTATTTTTAGATAACTGGGTGGGCTTGATTCAATCAGTTGAAAGATCATAATAGCAGAACTGAGACTTCCTTGAGAAAGAAGAAATTCCACCTGTGGAGTGCCGCTTTCGTTCACGCCCGCGGTTTCCAACCTGCCCTTCCTGATGGCCTGCCCTAACAGATTTCGGACTTGCCTGGCCAACTCCATAGTCAAGTAAATCAGTTCTTTACAATACATCTCTTAATATGTATCTCCTACTGGTTCTGTTTCTCTGTTTGACCCTGACCAATACAAATCTACTAGGAAGATCAAAGCGTTGAGATTTTAAATATGTTCTTAATTGCTATAATTAAAAATAAAGCTATACTAATTCAGGAGTAGAAATGACACAGCAAATCATTAAGTAGCTCCATCCAGGAAAAGTGCAAAATTTAAATTGAGAGAAATCACATTTAGTTCTATAAAATGCCTTTTTTTTTCCTTTAATGCAATTCAGAGTTATGTGACTACCAGAAAATGGTCTTATGGAATGTATATGAAATCATCTAAATAAGCATACCTGGAGGCTTCTTGGATCCACAAATATGTACATAAAGAAAGTAAAATCCAACTGGGTCATGATCAATTTAATATGTAACATGTACACTTAGGGGATTTACGGGAAGACATGAAAAACAAATTATAAAAAATACAAGGAGTGCAATGCGCACTACCCGAAGGATGGACATATTTGAAACACGGACTTCGGTGGGGGGGGGGAACCAAGGGCAACACACGTAAACTAAACATATGTACACCCATAATTTGCTGAAATAAAAAAAAAAAAAAAAAAGTAAAAAAAAATAAATAAATAATTTCTGCTAACTTTGCACCTGTACATAAAATACTTTATCAAGCTGTTACTCTGTGCCTCAGACTGAGTTGCAAATATGAATTTTGTTATAATTTTAAAGCCCATGGTGTCTCAAAGGCTACAGTATTAAAATATCGTGAGTTTTTAAACTTTTTATTACCATAGTTAGCAAATACACCTGCCCTTTTTCCTCTCAAAACTAGAAAATGTCTACATCAAAATGACCCAAGATGTTTGTTCTTACCATGATTCTCCAAGCAGTTATAATGATCCGATGAATACATATAGTAAATGAAGATTTTAAGAAAAGTTTTAAGTATCTTCAAAAATTGTCATCTCTCGTAAAAACTAGGATGAAATTCTACTGCCGTCTACAGTGTGCTCCAAAGCAGTATAAAATTCCAAGTTTTTCAAAGATTCATGACAATTTCTTGAAAAGCCAGAACCTCTTCTGGATGATGTTTTACTTGGACCCTGACACAAGGACTTTATAAACAGCACTGCAGCCAGGTTGCAGAGTGATTCTGTCTGAGTTTAACATCTAAATAAGACTTTGCCATGAGCTAACATCAACCTGTGTTGAGTTTTTAAAGAGGAGAGCAAAGACCTTGACAGACGTTAAGTATTTATCTGTAACAACCTAATAACTAATAGAACAGCCTCTTAGAAAACAGAGAAGTGATTTCTTCTCACTTTCAGGCTGTAATGACAAACAGTTGTGAGGGGCTCCACGCTTCAATCTCTTTATTGAATGGTCCACTGCATAATCTTACTATCTCTTGGTTTGAAACTCATGTCAGCAATTTCTTACTTGTTATATGATCATGCATATCATTTTAAACTCTTCATACTGCTTAAAACATTTTGGAAATAGTAAAATGAAAGTTTTTTTCTGAAATAAAACAAACAATAGAATCCAAGTTGCTCTTAACACTAAGAGCTGAAAATTAATGAAAGAAAAGAAAGCTAAAGAGGATGAAAGTAAATATTTTCCTATTTCAAATACACCAGGTGGTACACTTGGGTAAAATGTCAGGCACTAAAACAAAAAATGAATTTAAGTGCACAGCTAAAGAAGAAATCTAAAACATCAAAAGTTCTTTAGCACCATACACTGCCCCACATAGCATACAGGAAATAAAAGACAGTAAACTATTTTAATACTGAGTTTTAAAATTATGAAAATATAATTGCCTAGACATGTAATCCTTCAAGACTATTCTCCATCTTAAACATAAATCTAAAATAACTGATCTTTGAAGATATAGAGTTCCAGTATATAATATGAATATGTAGATTTATTGGTTAAATAAGCAGTAAACAATGAGCAAGATTACATGGGAAAATATTGCTTTACCTTTAATACAGGTAAGTGATTAACAGAAATATAAATATACATATATGCACATATACATTAATATTTAACTTTGGGCATGTGTAGAATATCAAACTTCTGGTATCTCTGATTGAAGGACTAAGCTTTATGTTTTCAATGTGATCATGTTTTTATATTTAAATACCAACACACAAGAGAGTACTTAAGAAGCAAGGTACCATCCTGCATTTACATATGAATTCACAAATTCCAAAACAAAATCACCTGTTCTATTCATCTTTGCATCAATAGCACCTGGCACACTTGAGGGTACGCAATAAAAACAGGATGCAGGGATAAGTGAATGAATGTGTACACATATGAATAAACAAGGGGATGGATGGATGGGAACAAAGAAATCAGATAGGCTGAACTGAAAACAAAGTGAAAGTTTTCTCCACTTCTAACACTTCAAACATCAGTCTTGAACTGTTCATAGCTCATTCCTCACATCATCAAACACACCCCTGATGGAGATAAGATTCAGAAGTTGACTGTGCCAGGTAGTTCACACACGTCCTCTCATTTAATCTGCACAGCTGCCAAATCAGGTAAGCACTGCCCATTTTCCAGATAAACAGACTGTATGTCCTAGTACTGGGTCATTCAGAGAGTGTTGACACTGGATTCAAATCCAGGCCCTTTATAACACAAAGTTTGTGCCTCTCCTGTTTACATTTCTGTAAATGATATAAGGCCCCTCTCATACATGAGTTATCCTATTATTTGCATATAATTTTATTAATTTATTGTTGCTTTGTCTTATGCATGTGTTCTCTCATAATACTGAGGTATGATAACTTTATAATACAGAACTAAATTGGAAAACATAAAAATCAATCATGCATAGTTCTACCATTCTAACACAGAAACTTACAAGTCAAGTAATTTTTGGCTTCTATATCCAGCCTCTTGGCCAAAAATGGGCTGGCAGATTTTCTTCCATCTTCCTAACACAGTGATTCTGAGTCACAGCCCACACTCAGCAACATAGGGCTCTAACACATGAGGCCTTGATTCCCCCAGACAGAGGGATGCCTTTGCTCCCTCATTCAAGTCCTGGAAAGCCCTGGGTCGGGGGTCGCTCTGCCCCTGTGCCTTCTGTAGGGGTAACTGCACCAGAGCCCTGGAACTCCCTCCTTTTGCAATGCAACTGAGGCCCTTTTCAGGGAAGATGTGTATCTCTGGACAAGCAAATCCTTCTGCCCACAGGGAATTTTTACATGAGAATGAACATTACAGATCCTTAATTCTACTCCCTTCATTGACAAGCAAAAATGCTGCAGCCCAGAAAACACGTAGCCATTAGTGTTTCTGGGTCCTTCCCCACCTCCAGATTATTTTCCAGCAGGTGGACAGGAAATTTTCTTCCTTTCAATAGTCACTCAATTCCTTAAACAATGACAATGCAGAGTTAGAATACGATGACAACAACAGGCTCAAGAATTTAGACACAACAACCGACAACATTTACTTACTGAGGGATTACCATGTGTCAGGTGAGGCCTAAATTGTTTATATGCATAGTTTTACTTGTCCTTCCTAATCACCCTGAGATAGGCGGTATTGTTATAACCATTTTATAAATGGGCAAACTGAGGCTCTGAGAAATTAAGCCACTTGTTCAAGGTCATACAGCTAAAAAGAAATGGTGGATGTGCAGTTTGAACCCAGATGAAGTCAGGGGTTAGACATCAAGAGTCTAGATTACCATGCTATGCTACCCTGCTCTTAACTGGCCTTACGAAATCTTTTAAGAAAGCCCATTCAGTCTCTGTTCATGAAATAGAGTCATATGGTGATCATTTTAGCCCTGCTGCTCCATCCACACAATCTGCCACCAAATACCCTTAAGCTCTGGGCCTACCTGAAATGCTTGCCTTTAATTCCCTTTAAATCCCACTTGCTGACCTAAAGGTCCTAATGCAAGACTGACTGTTATAATGAGAAGCAGATTTCTCACAGAGGAATAGGAAAATGTATCTTTGTAAGAGAGCTAATTCTAAGAGTAGACGTGATGGAATAGGACTAAGAGATGCACTTTTGTGGTCCTCTGACTTTAGATACCTCAACTAGAAATGAAGCATTTGTCCAGCATCAAAATCTGGGGTTTTCCAGAGACTGTGGCCAGGAAATGAGGGCAGTGTGGCTGATCTTGTCCTTCAAAGCCAGTGCCTTACCCTTGGGCCTCAACCATCCAGACCCAACAGGTTCCTCTCCTGGTTGGACTTCCAGAACACCAGAGGAAAATAGGACTAGAATGGTGGGAATCGCCATTGATTCATTTTAGAGTTACATTAGTTGATCTGTTCTTGTTCCTCTGCTCTTACTCCGTTTGCCTTGTCTCTTCCAGTTGAATTACTAGTACTACAGTAAGCCCCTTCAGATCCTTTGTAAAGTGAGATTGAAGTATAAATGAATAAAGTCACTATTGTCAGGAAAATATAAGTGAGTCTCTTTGTTCTGTGGGTCTGCTGCTACCATTTCCCCTCCATCCACAAGCACAATCCTAGCTTCTTCAGCAAAAACTCAAGGAAAATTGCCTGGAAAACAACGTGCATGGGAAACTTGGTCCTTGATTTCAACCCTGGACACAATGTTCTAAGATGTTTTTTTAAAGCCAGATTTCCTTCCAGAATTCAACTTGCACAGGTCTGCCAGATAAACATTTTGGACTCAAACAGCAGTTAGGGAAACGTTTGTATGCTCAGATTTGAATGAGAAGAGGAAACTGCTGTGGTTGAGAGATTGCAAAGTGCCATTCCATTTAGCACGACATTAAAAGAGCAGCAACAATCAAAGTTACACTTCTCCTCACCATGAGGTTCCTGTCTCTACAGCACACCCCTCATGAGGGGGAGGCAGCGATTTTCACAAGGAAGATCCAGTGTACAACGTGCTTCCTAAGAAATGCAATTGTTTAAAACCAGCACTGACTAAAGTGGCTTATGTAAGCCCACATTTGAGGCAACGTCTGCCTGTCTTGATTCTCTCATTAGCAACCTGTTATGGCTAAACCACCACATGGTGATCCAGAATACTCAATTCCTTTAAGTTGTAACTTTGCCAAAAAGAAATACCCAACATATGTATATCGTGCCAATAGCATTGCTCTGATTTATAAGCTAGTCATATTCGTTTAACTGTAAGAACAGTGCTGTCTTCATATACTATTGTTCCCTGCAGAGCTGCATGGATTTTTTTTTTGAAGTTTTCTAAAGTTTTCACGCATGAGGAAAGGAGAGCATGTCAATCTGTTGATAAACTACAAATGCTGTGATTAGGGAAAAAAAGGAAAAAGAACAATCATAATTGTCAGCAAGAACAGTTTACTGTATGCTATTGCTAAACTTTGCCTCCCTAAGCAAAATTAAATAATTGCTTTATTATTAACTGCACTCATGCTTTTTATAAGAGGGTCTCAGGAATAAATGTTCAATGAGAGTTGATTCCCACTTTGGATGTGATGGCCTTTGGGGAGGTGCAGGAAAGAATGAGAGAAAGAGAAACACTACAAACATACTGAACAGGAGTCAGGAGGTGAGACTACTGGGTTTCACTTCTCACTTATTTCTAAGACTCAAACACACTGACTCTTATAATATTCCCTAAGCCAGGAATGGCAGGGATAATGCCAAGACCAAGAGAACAGGGAATGGGAGATGTGTGAATTCTCAGAAAGCTGATGCCTGTTCCTTCTTTATCTTCTGTACCCAAAAAACAGTCTTTTTCCCCCTACCTTTTTTGTAGCTAGCATCATAAGTGCTCAATTCAACCTACTCATATGGGGAGATTAGAGAGCACAGGAATTAACTCTTTTTCTCTGCACTAAATTGATAAGGAAATATCGGCCATGGTGCTAGATAGGAGCACTGCCATTCAGAAGAAAAACTATTCTAGACATGAATCTACTGAACTCTGCTATCAGTCATTCAACCTATAATATTTAATAATACTTAATTGTTTAATACTTAAGCTTTTCTTTTCGGCACACAAATCTACTTCCTGTTTTACTGGTAGTTTTGACTATCATAAACTAAGATCTAGTAAGTTTTCTTGAGCTGATAAGCCTGCTACAGATTTTATTGGTGGTAACAAGAAGAAAAATTGGTTTTCCATAAGCTGCCTAAGAATAGAAGCATTAATCAATGAATTAAAAACACCGTAGTGCAGAATATCTGTAATGGCAGAGAGAGGAACTCTGCAAACTCTCACTCCAAAAAGCGATGATATAACTGAAAAATTGTCAAACAACTATTTCAGGACTCTGGAAATGGACCAAAGGCCCATAACAAATCGAAAAGCATTTATTCAAGTGGAACTACTGAACCTCAGCGGGAGTCTGTGGCGTTTTCACATGGGACTGTTCCTATTACCTCACAGCCCCCCGCCCCCACATACACACCTGCCCACTGGCAGTTCCACCAGGGTGAAACAAGCCTAAAAACCTGCAGTTTTGCTGCAGAAGGAAGCCAATCTGATGGGAAGCAAAGCACAGCAAAACCTCATGCCCTTGGGGATCGTCAGAAACAGCAGCAGCCCCAGAGGCAGAAGAATGGGGAAAGACAATGAAGCCGTGGTCCTGTTTGGGACCATCAACCTGCAGACAAGCCAGGAATTTAAAAGCATGTCTGGGCAATAGGACAGCCATGGTGGACCCTGATACGCTCCCATACATTCCTGGTGGTCTGGGAGGCTATGCATGTGTGGAAGGTTGCACGCACAGTCGAGAGAGACGGGAAAGTCCCTAGCTATTCCTACTTTCCTGCCAACCAGTAATTCAATATCCAGCAAAACTATCTTTCAAAAATGAAGGCAAAACAAAAACATTCCCAGATAAACAAAGAATGGTAGAATTCATTGCTATCAAATCCTTCACAAACTCATTGAGAAAAAAGAGGAGAAAAAATACTTCGCAGTTCATTGTATGAAGTCAGTATCACCTTGATATCAAATCTGTACAAAGATTTCATACTTCAAGAAAACCACAGACCAGTATCTCTCAAGAACACAGACCCAAAAATCCCTAACAAATATTATAAAACAGATCTGGGAAAATACAAAAAGGATTATACACCATGATTAAGTGGGATTTATAACAATTAAAAATCAATTAATGCAATATATCATATTAGTGAAAAAAGGACAAAAAATCATTTTTATAGATACAGAAAAAGCATTTCACAAAATCCTACATGCTTTTATGACAAGTGCTCTCAACAAACCTGGAATGGAAGAAAATTTCCTCTCAGCAGCATTATTCGTTAATAGCTAAGGAGTGGAAACAATCCATTGAGTGAACAGATAAACAAAATGAGGAACATCCACAAAATAGAATTCTATGTAGCAACAAAAAGGAATAAATAAACCATGTACACTACAACATAGATGAACTCCTAAACAGTATGCTAAGTAAAAGAAGCCACGTGCAAAAGATGGCATATTATATGAGTCTATATATGTGAAATGTCCAGAAAAGGCAAATTTACAGAGAAAATAAGCAGATTAGTGGTTACCTGGGGCTAGGGTGGGAAGAAATTGAATGTAAATAGTCAAAAGAGATCTTTTGAGGATGATGAAAATTTTCTAAAACTGGATTGTGGCAATGATTGCACAACTCTGTAAATTTACTAGAAATCATTGAATTGTATACTTAAAATGGGTTAAATTTATGGTATGTACATTATATCATAATAAAGCTGTTTAAAAAGAAAAATGTCAGAGTGACTAAAAACGGACAATGTTTTAAAGCTGATGATGAAAACCTCTTCCCACACCGTGAGAGAAGTTTCGGTGGAAGTAGAGCCCTTTGTCAGAGTGCTCTGGAATAGGGGGCAGCACACTAGACCTCATGGACTAAATCAGGCCCACCACCTGTTTTTGTACTGTCCATTAGCTGAGAATGGTTTTTACATATTTTAATGGTTGGGAAAAAACTCCAAAAGAATAATATCTAATGATGTGAAAGTTACATGAAATTCAAATTTAATGTCTATAAATAAAGTTTATTGAAAGATAGCCATGCTCATTAGTTTAGACCTGATCTACAGCTGCTTTTGTACCACAAAGACAGAGATTGAGTAGTTCCAACAGAGAGCTAATGACCCACAAAGCCTACAATATTTACTATCTGACCCTTTACAGAAAAAAATTGCCAACCCCTGTTTTAAAGTAGTGCGTCTCTATTCTGAATGCACATTAGATTTACTCGGAAGCTTAAAAAAATGCTCCCAAATGAATTCCACCAACCTCCCTCCCCTTCACCTAACCAATTACATGACAATCTTGGGACAGTGTAGTTTTTAAAAAGCTATCTAGGTGATTGCAATGTTTAGCCAGGATTACGAATTGCTGTTCTAACCTAATGGGCGTGGTGTGCACACTGTCTTGGGGATGGACACGCTTGAAGCTCTCACTCAGGTGGGGCAAAGACAATATATGTAACCTAAACATTTGTACCCCCATAATATGCTGAAATAAAAAATTTTAAAAAAAAGAATTGCTGATCTAGATCATCCATCAAGCTAAAGTCAGGGTGTTTGAGTTTTATTTTAATACACTGACATCACATCAAGGTTTGAAAATTAGTAAACAAAACAGATTTAGAACAGCAGTATAAACCACTGGCAGGTGAAATGGGCCTACCTGTGACAAAACTACTTTGTTTTTTTATCTCCCCAAAAGAAGGGGCTTACATGGCCACTGTTTCTCCTTCAGTGTTTCCCAAATATGTCAGCTGAGTTTATCACTAATAACTAGTTTCTCTATGCCAAACCAGACCAGAAAGAGGATTTCTGCTAAGAGCACTAAACCTGAAAACAAAAAGGTATAATTGGAAATAACAGAGAGTGCTAAGATGTTGATGATTCCATTGTTCTTGCTTATTTTAAATTTATGTAACATGTAGCCCAGTACAATCAACAACTATTGAGAAAGTAAGTGCAAATGGATGACAAATAGCATATATTGCAGATTAAATACATTAGTGGCCACCAATTCTTTCCAGTGCTTCTCAGGGAGTCTATCAGTCTAACCCTGAGCCTTGACCTCAACACCCTTTACAGCTTCCACTCATGCTTTTCTTGGAACCCTGAGGCCACTACGCTGCGAAGAAGCTCAGGATAAAAGACCAAATGGAAAGAGAGAATCTGTAATACCAGCTGTCACAGTTGAGATCAGATACAAAAAATTTAAAAAGTCACTGTGACACTGAAGTGGCAGAAAGCTAGAGAGAAAGTGATCTTCTCATCTTGGAATTCATAACAGTTCAGACATGAAAAGCTGGGCAAGATCAGATGCATAAAGAGACCTCAGGAAAGTACATTTTTCCAAAACATATGAAAATGTATGCATTATCAAAAAGTCAAAATCATGATGGAATACAACTTAAAAAGGAATAAAATATATAAATGAAAAACAATTGATAATATAATTGTCAATGACTTTGATAAAAAGGAAAGGGGATGGTATCTTAAGTATCCAGCGTGGCTGTATGGAAAATTCTCTGAGTCATTCATTTATGCATTCATTCACACAAACATGGAATACCTGTTTATCATATGCAAAGTGCTGTGTTCTAATGAGGCCATATATTTAAAAAGCACAAACTAAAGATGGAAGAATTCATATTTTTGAAAAGTGTAAAGATAAAAGAACATAAAAATTAAATGGCAGAGATCTATAAGAACATTTACAGAAAATCTCAGAATTAGTTAAGACATTCAAACTAAATGGTGTCTGAAATTATGTTCCAGGGCAATAAAAATAAGAAACAATACATGACATTGCTTGGGGCAGATGGTAAAATGCAGGTAACAGATGCTAGTGGGAAAATCAAAACTCTTCAACATCTTTTTTGCCTTCCATCTTCTCTATGGAAGAGATTATTTTCCAGTTAAAATAAGAAACTGGATCCCAAGAGATAAAATTAGTTAAAACAAAAAATCAGACAGGTATTTTATATTGACTTCAAGTTACCAATTGAGCCAAATCATATCCCAGAATTCCCCCCAAAAACTTGCAAATGTGATAACAAACCACTGCCTGAGGTTAGGCCCTAAGAGTTCTAAATTAGATCAATGTCATTCCACTTTTCAAAAGAGAGAAGAGAAGGAGGAGGGTTCTGTTTAAATATAAAGTTTAAAATCAACGTCTGATAAAATTCTGGAAAAATAGTTAATGAAACAGGTGATTAATGAGTACTTCATGGGGCGAAGTGGATTCTTAAGAGATAGGAATTACTAACAGATAATTATTTATGTAGCATTTTATGTAGCAAAGGTTTTTTAAGACATAACATCTTTTTCAGTCCTCACAACACCTCAGTGAGCTATATGATTTTATTATCATGATACAGATGAAGAAATTGGGGTTCTTAAACATTGAGTATGTTATATTCAAAGTCACGCAGTAAGTGGCTAAGTTACAATTCAAAATCAATTTACACCAAACTAACTTCATTTTTGATAGGACAAGAGATTGTCATAGATATAGTAATGACTCAATATCAGCAAGATATTTGACCAAGTTTCGTTTAATATGTTTTCAGAAAAGACAGAAATTGTAAGTTAGATCATGGAATGGAAAAGAAATCTTATCTTTTTTTGGATGTCTCAAAGCACCTCAAATTCAACTTTTCCAAAAGGAAATTCACGAACTTCTCCTTCAAACCTGGCTCTTTTTTAGTATTTTTTTTTAAATCTCAATGAAGGCATCTTGTGTATTCTAGAAACTTGATAGATATTATTAAAATTCTTCCTTCCTGATCCCACAGCCAATACAGCATCAAAGCCTACCAATACCATTCTGAAATATCTCTCAACAAATTTAAGGTATTATTGCTCTGCTGCTGACAATCAGTTATCAGTGTTGTTGTTACTCCTTTGAGGTAAGTCTTTTACCTCTGGCTGCTTTTGAGACCTTCTGTTTGTCTTTGGTGTTCCACAGTTTCACTAAGAGTAGTCTAGATGTAGATTTACTTTTTAATACCCTGCTTGGGAATTGCTGCGCTTTATGAAAACCTTAATTGGAGTCTTTCATCAAATCTTGGACATTCTCAGTCAATACCTCTTCAAATATTGCTCTAACCCATTCTTTCTTTTTCTTTCTAGAACTCTGGCTAGCCCTCCTCCCTATATCCTCTCTCTGACTCTTAATCTCTCTTTTATATTATCATCTTAGTTTCTCCCTACTTCATTTTAGATTTTTAAAAAAATTCATCTTACAGTGTACTAACTCTCTCTTCAGCTGTGTTTAATCTGCTATGTAATACATTTGTCAGGGTTTTATTTACATTATTATTTCATTTTAATGAGTTCTTTTTGTTTTTAAATTTGTTAGTTCTTTATTCATATTTTCATACTTGCCTTATTTCTTTAACATAGTAATAAGCATTTTTTATTATTCTATAGTTATTGATTCTAGTGTCTACATATTTTACAAACCTGGTTCTGCTGCCTCTGGCTTTTGTTTACACTGTCTTGTTTCCTTAAGTGATTAGTAATTTTTAACTATAAACTGCTCATATTAAAAACTTTCTCGTAGACATTTTTTGAGTCCTAGGATTAAACTGGGTTCCTGCCAGAAATAATCTGCTTTGGAGCTGTAGAAATCCATTGCCTTTCGGGAGGTTGTTCTCAACCAATATCTAATGGTTGAGCTCCTGATGGTTCATTCAGATGATGTATTACATTTTTAGTTAATCTTTCCCCCAGAAAATTTATATTTTACTCAAAAATTCTCCATTACATTAAGGTTTAACATTTATTTGCATAAAATAATTTAGAGCAGTGATTCTCAATTCTGGCTTCACATTAGTGTCACCTGGGTAGTCTTCCAAAATTCTACTGCCCAGGCCAGTGAAATCAGAATCTCTAGAAGTATGTCTTTTTGTAGCTCTGAAAGTGATTACTGTGTGAAGCAAATGTTCACAGTCACTGATTTACACCAATGTTACTCAAACGTTAAAGTACACATGAACCACCTGGGGATCTTGTTAAAATGCAGATGATTCAGTAGGTCTAGGGTACAGATTCTAACAATCTACTAGGTGAAACCACAGCTGCTGGTCTGTAGACCACACTTTGAGTACCAAGGACTTAGACTAGTTTTTTCTTGTAAATTTTAATCTTCTTTGCACCAAAGATTACATTTCTATTCTCATTCCTAATGTTCTATAGTTGTTCTTTTCTCTTTCTTTCCTTGAATAGTCTTGTTGGAAGGTTTTTCAGGTTTTTTTGGCATTTTATTCATTGACATTTTTTCAGAAAACAAGCTAGCTGGATTTTAATTTGCTAATTCTGCTCTTTTTCTTTAAATCATTAATTTCTCCTTTTACTTTTATTAATTCCTTTCTCTTATTACTCTAAGTTTCCTTTTGTTACTGTCTTCTTTTTCCAACTTTTGAATCCCTAGTTCAATAATTTCTATGCTTACCTTTTTAATAATGAAATCACTAAAATGAAACACTCTTTCCCTTACAGCCCTGACCACATGCTACATAGCATTGTCATTAATGTTTTCTAAAGAGTGTGTAACTGCAAAGTTATTTGGGAGAGAACTTCTTTTGTTTACATTTTTGTGATTAAGTTTTAGTAATAATGCTCTGTGATCTAAGAAAGTATAATTTCTAATTTGGATAATTTAATGAGTTTTTTAAAAATATTGGACTAATACACAATTAAATCCTTAAGTTTTATTAAATTTTGAAAAAAGTCTGCATATTCACTGTCAATTATAAAATGCCATTTACTTCCATTATTTCATATTTGTGGGGCCAGAACATCAGTCATCCAAGCTTGCACTTAAGCTTGAGTATATGCTCTTCCTATCCTGTGTGGTTCTAACATTCTCCTACTATGGAGTTATGGGAGAGCAGGACCAACTTCAATAATAACCTTACAAGATGCCCTGGGACTAGAAGAAGAAATAGTAAAACATGGAGTTCAAGAAAGCCCCTTATGTTCAGGCCACTTTCCCCCCTGGAGCGAGCAGGCTCACACACTGGTGGACTGGAACAGAATTGACTACAGGGTATTGAGAACCATCTGTTGTCCACTGCAGGAATGGCTAGCTCAGTCTAGGGGACAGAATCATCTAAATGGCTTCCCTCTTCCAGGAATTTGGAAGCTGCAAGGATATTTTCCTGTGCTGAGTGAGCTGTGGGTCTTCAGGTCTGCCCACAGTGGCTGCACCTAGAGGGTTAGTCACTCAGCCTAGGAGTATGCTCCAAACAAGATTTATTAATCCTGTCCTAAAGTATCATCACAACCCACTTACTTTATGTCTGTGTGACCTGTTGCATTGTTACATATGTGCTAATGTCTCCGGCTGAGCATGTCTACTCTTCTTAGTATTGAAATTGCTTTATTAAAAGCAGGATCTGAGGCTATGTTAACCATATAATGTTGTTTACTTTTATATACTTACAGGTTATTCTTTTTTAAATTAAAAAGCCTACTCATTCCCATTTAATGCTTTTTGCCTTGAATTCCAATTTTGGGGGCATTAATAGCACCACCCCAACCTTCTTGATTAGAATTTACTAGTGAGTGATAGCTTTGTATTAGTTTTCTCTTGTGGTGTGAAAAATCACCACAAACTCGGTGACAACACTAATTAGCTGCTGAATTTATTACCTCACAGTTTCCATGGGTCAGGAGTCTGGCACTCAGGATCTCACAAGGCTGAAATCAAGGCGCTGCTCACTTGCATCCTCACATGGGAGGCCGGACTAGTAAAAGATCTGCTTCCAGCCTTTGTCAGGTGGTTGGCAGAACTCATTTCCTTACTACTGTAGGACTGAGGTTTCTGCTGTCTTCCAGCTGCCAGCCAGGGACTGCTTTCAGGTCCTGGCCATGTGGCCCCTCCCTCTCAGCACTGCAGAACCGCCCCCTCTCACACTTCTCTGACCTCCCCTACCTAGCAGTCAGAGAAAGCGCTCTGTTTTTAAAGAGCTCCTGTAATAAAGTCAGGCCCATCTGGATAATTCCCCTTTCTTAAAGTCAGCTGTACCTTATCACACCATGTAATCCCAGGAGGATTATGTACGCCTCTAGCCCCCAACCCCCGGGCCATGGACCAGTACCAGTCTGTGGCCTTTTAGGAACTGGGCCACACAGCAGGAGGTGAGCAGCAAGCTAGTGAAGCTTCATCTGCATTTACAGCCGCTCCCCATCACCATCTGAGCCCTGCTCCTGCCCCCGCCCCCACCATCCATGGAAAAATTGTCTTCCATGAAACCAGTCCCTGGTGCCAAAAAGGTTGGGGACTGCTGATGTACAGCATGCATCTGGGGGCAGGGTGTGTGTGTGGAACCACAGGGCCATCTAACATTCTGCCCCCCACATTTGTTCATTTCTTTATTTTTATCTTTTCTATGCCATTTTGTTTAGGTGGGTTTCTGGTAATCGCATTGACTTTCCTTTTTTTATTACATTTGAGGGTCTTCCATTTTTAATAAATGCATCTAACAAATCCACATCTACTGGGAGAAAATACAGTACTGGGCCTCTCTGAGTCATCTTATCTTGTGTTCTCTTGCTGCTCCCTTGCCTCCCTACCACCCCCCCACCTTCTCCTCTCGAGATCAAAGCTTTTGTGTATCTTTTTTCTATTTCTTTGGTTATTTGGAAGTAATATGTAGTATTTTAAATTTCTCATAGCAATTACCTGCATACTTTTAAACCACTTAATCCTATTTTCTCTATCACCACAGAGAATTAAACACTATCTAAAGATACACCTATGAGAATTTTCCCTCCTCCTCTTCTCCCCCAGCAAGTAAAAGCCTCATAGGCTTTGTACTCAGATTACTAATGCTTTTCATACCTTCTTCTCTCTTTAGAACTATTTTTGACATCATATTAAGTTATATTAATATAATCATAAGACCAATTTTTTAACATTTTTAACATTAACTAAATTTTAAAGTTTTCATTATTCATCATTTGTTTCATATCTCATTTTCCTTTAATCTGAGGTCTCTTTATTGATTACTTTTTTAATTGACTGAACAATTTTAAGTCACTCTATGTTCTTGAACACCTGAGAAGTGCTTTGGGTTGAGGACTGCAAGGTACTTCCCTCTTTCTGGCTTATTGATGAAACTCCTATTATTTAGAGGCATTTGGGATGAGGTTAAATGCATTAGTATAAATGTGGTCTCTTGGGCCAAAGATATATTCTTAAGGTAACCGAATAAGAGCAGCCAGGCATCCCTGACTATCTGTGACCCTTAAGCATGTGGGTTAATTCCTCTGGGCTGTCCTTCCTCATGGTTAAAAGGGGCTCAGCCAGACCATCTCTGAGACTCCTTCCAGCTGTGCCAGTCAAGAGCTTATGACACTCATACAAATATCAATATTTTATCAACATACTACTCATAAAAGCAGAAGGATTAAGTTTCAGCAAAATATTAATAGAGTCTACTTACATGTGTTTATAGTTTCAGGGTCATACAGTGATGGACAGAAAATATTAAAATAAATATTTCTCTTAGTGCCCTGCTTAGAAGAAAAAGTGGAAACTCATAAACAATACTTCTTCTAAATGTACATACAGTTACATTATTTTAAAATCTAGGGAAAAGGAAACAAACTTTTGATGAACCTGTAGTATTCATCCAACAATATCACACAGCAATTATGACACTTGTGAGTGTTTTCTAGCCTGCACCTGCAAATGTTTTGACTAGATTTTACAATGATATGCTCAAAATTTAGAAAGTATGGAAAGTTTTACTTCCCCTTTCATTCTGTCCTTTAGCTACCCAATTCCCCTCCCCACACTCAAAGTTGTGTTTCACACGTATCCTTCCAGAGATATTTTATACACATACAGAATATCTCCTCCACCTATATTTTTGTCCCTTTTGAAATAAATTGTGTCATTCCACTGTCCTGAACTTTTGTTTTTTACTTACCATATCTTGGAGATCTTTGTATATCAGTATAGGACACTTCCTTTTTCTTTTTTATAACAACAGAGCATTGCATTATCTGGATATACTACAGTTGATTTTCCCAATATTGTATTGGTGTATATTTTCAACAGTGTTACAATTATAACCTCAACCATATATCATTTCATATGTATGAAATATATTTGTAGGATAATTCTTGCAGATGAAATCGCTAAGTTATAGACTATACACATTCATAATTTGATAGTTATAATCACATTGCTCTCCAGAGAGGGAAGAGCAGTTTATGCTTCCACTGAGTAATGTATGAGCCTACTATGGCATAATTCCTTAATAGTTCCACAGGACACCATAGTAATTTCAAATTCCTGTCCTCAATTTCTTTTTGTTTGGTTGTATGGTTTGGTTTGGTTTTGTGAGGGATGAGAGAAGAGTCAGATGGGCCCTGTTTTATGCTCCAAACTATACGGGTTTCTCTCTCTTTCCCAAACCACATGCAAAACACACACTACTGCTGCAAAGCTTCACTATCTTAGGACATATTGAAATGATCAGGATCCAGAGTTCATTAAGTTTGGGTGTCTCTACAAAGCCCATCTAAATGCAAACTGTAATACAACTGCAGCAGAAAGCTGGTGGACTCTTGGCCCTATGAATCAATGCCTTATAATAAGCATTGATTTCATAGGGCTCCGAAGGCCCTAATCTTATTGCTAATACAAGAAATCCCATCTGGTACTTTCCTACACTGCCTAGATATTAAATAGAGCTTTTGATGATTAAGAATAAGAAAAGTTAATTAAGAGGTAATTCCAAGGGAATGTACTGATCTCACAGGACAGTGGTCTTCCACTGGATAAGTTAAGGGAAGGAGACAGGAAAGCAGTTATTAAAATTCAAGCACTAGACAGAGTTACCAAAACATAGAGTAATAATGACCCAAACCTACCCTATGTCAGCTATCATCAGCCGAGAGCTCTTTCCCAAAGCAAAGCTCTCTCCACGTAAACCCTAAGAACATGCTCTAAAACCAGGACCACTGCATGGTAATAGGGACATGAAACAATGGTGAGGTGTTTTCTGTTTTTCCTCATTGAATGGGGCTATCATAGAACTTTAATAATATTAAATAGACCAGTGGGGTTTATAAAAATATAGAGCAAAAGAGAGTGTTGTCATAAATTATGGTCAGCCATCAAAGCAATTATGTCCAAAAGTTCAATGAGCTGCAGCTCTTCCAAATCAGAAAGAGAAAATTTCTAGAGCACTAAGATTGCTTCATATCCTTGAACCTGGTCTGCATCATGGGTGCCCTAGATGAGTCTATAGAACACAAGAGTCAAAGTTCAAAGTCATTGGAACTAAAAGTGTGCTCATGTGAGCACTCCATCTTCACCATGTCAACTGTTGGAAAGGTGTTTTAGAGCAAACAGTATCATTTAATTTTTAAAAATTGTAGGTTATTATGTTAAGTGAAGCTAGACACAGAAAGATAAATATTCTCATGTTCTCACTCATTTATGGGAGCTAAAAAAGTGGATTTCATAAAGATAGAGAATACACTGGTGGTTCCCAAAGGCCAGGAAGAGCAGAGGGAGGGAGGAATGGAGATAAGTTGATTAATAGGCACAAAAATGCAATTAAACTAAAGAAATAAGACCTAGTATTTGATAGATCAGTAGGGTGATTATAGTTAACAATAACTTATTGTTTATTTCAAAATAGTGAGAACAGAATAATTTGAATGTTCCCAGCATAAAGAAAAGATAAATGTTTAAGCTGATGGATATCCCAATTGCCCTGATATGATCATTACACATTATATAATTGTATCAAAATATTACATATACCACAGAAATGTTTATACATCTATTACAAATCAATTTAAAAAATAAATTTTTAAAAAAGGGAAAACACTCATCTTTGTTGATTGAATTAATATCTAAAATGCAAGAAAAATTTGCCAATTACTATTTCTATAAAATCCAGAAATCAGATATGTCAGACCTAAATGATTAATGTTAATTCCTGGGAGATATATAAACGACTGGTTGCAGCATGGTTCATATAACAACATTTTTATTCCCACACAAAGTCACAAGAGCTTATTGTTTATTAGAGTTAGTGGCAGTCTTTTCTGCCCTCCATGCCTTACACACAGTGAGAGCAAAGGAAACACCAGTGATACAGCCCTCTTTTGTTATTCTGACCTGCATTGAACACACATTTCCTATTCTGAAAGCACAGAGAGGTACTAAGTCCACGGGGCTGCTAACATTTTTATGGTATACATGGAACTTGGCTCTATTTGCTTAATCAATGGTAAACAAAAAGCCCTAACCAAACAGCACTTGCCATAAAGAACTCAACATGGGGTGTGTTCACTTGGATGCTGTCTACAAGTTTTGTTGAAGCAAGTTTCAGAAAGATCAAATGAAATGTTTCACCAGCAAGCAAACTGGATGGCTAACTTGCATGACCCTCTAGAAACCAACGTGGTGCTGTTTCTCAGCAGCCTGGAAAATTTTGTTTCACACATGTAAGCCAGTAGTTTTATTTTTAGGAATAAATTTTAAGGGAAAAAGATTGGAGATTATGACAAAATTTCATAATATATGAGGATGTTCATTGCAGCATTCTTTATGTTATAAAAATTGCAAACAACCCAAATATCCAGTAATCAAGGAATAATTAAATAGATTCAGATGCGTTCATATGATATGATGCAATATGATACAATATATGACATGATATTGCAATACATATAATACAGCCCCATCTAATGACATGGGATACTGTTTAATACAGTATTAAGTGGCAGAAAACTATATGGAATGCCAATTTGTTTAAAAATCAGCCCACTTTTAATACATGCACACACATACTTTTTTAAAAGACTACATTCCTCCCATAATGGCACTTCTTATACTAAACTGCCAAGGTACTTATCTGTTTTGCCTTCCACTCTCTCGCCTCCCTCTTGTACACCCCTCTACATACGCACATAGTGACCCCAGCCAGACGGTAAATGATGTAGGGGTAGGATCTTATCCATCCTGTTCACAAACTTTTCCCCCAAAGTACAGCAATGCATACCATGAAGCTCAATAAATACCCACTTAAGGCAGTGCTTGGTAATAAATGCTGAATATCTAAGAAAGCAACTTACCAATGTTTGTACAGTGGTTATTTCTAAGGTGTGAGGTTACATATAATTATTTTTTTAAAAAACTTCTATGTCCTTTTCCTAGTTTTCTATATTGTCACATGTTTATTATTAGCATTTTTTAAAGAAATGAACTTTAATAAAGCAAATTATGCTTATTTGCTTTCATATGCATATTTATTCCATTGTTTGGTTTAATAAATGTTAACTACAAACAATGAATAATGTTTCACCATCCATCTAAGTAGAGTGAAACATTTGAGTAAGAAGAAATCATGTACCATTAAAAAGTAGAATGATTAATTTTCTCTCTGTTTAAGATAAGTAAAGAAATGGGAGCTATTAAACCCATAAATCTGACAGAAAATAAAACATGCCATTGAAAAGAGAACAAAGCCAAGAACATGTTCTCCTTGTTAGCAAAAGATCTAGAACAATGTTCAAAATTCTTCTACTACGCTCTACTTAAAAACAAAGAGAACTGTGGTTTGAACAACATAACCCAACATTCCTTTGGAAAATAGAGAGTAGCACTCTCTTTCTACAACACTGCCTTTTCCTTTCCAATGTCCTTACCCACCTTAAAAAGAGCCTTAAAGGTTCAAATGCTACCTACGACCATTTGACTTTTTTCATTTAAACACAAGTATATGTTCATCATTAAAAATTTTGCAAATACCATACAGGAAAATGACTCAGAATATGAAAACCAAAAAATAACTAATGACATTATTCTGTGTATTTCCATGCAGATTTATGTATGCATGATTCGACTGTGTTAAAATACATACACATATAAAAATGTGTACTTTAACAAGTATTTTATTGACTAATATCTATCTACTATTATATACACATTAAACACATTTTATTTCCCAGTGTTAGTGCCCTTACTCAACTTACAAAGAGGGGGCTAATAAGAATTAGGATAAATAGACTGATAAATGACACATATGTGTGTATATATCTGTACACATATATATGCACACATACATATCCATTGATACATACATATTATACACAGTCAAGGATTATACTGTCCTTAATTCTCCTTCTGGAATGGGTCCTATTTTATTAATACAGACTCATTTCCTCACTGGAACATGGGCTGCTATTATCCATGTCATCATATTACCCTGCCATTAATCATTACATTAGGGTTCTGTGATTTTTGAACATCATAATTCCAAAGCTTCAAAATGATTATAATTCTAAGTTAGTTTTCCTAAATACAGGCAGCAAAAACATGAAACGAAAAACGATCTTTTTAGAAATTATAAATTCGGGTTTTTTTCTTTACAAAACTAATGTAGGCACTTTGCAAAAATTCTGCAAATACAAAGGAGGCTGCAAACCCACCCACTATCATACCAGCCTAAGACAATCACTATCAGGCCTTTGCTTTTTTCTTTCTAATCTGCACACACGTGCATGGACATGTGTGTTTTACTAGATGTAATTCCAGTGGTCACAACATTTTATGTCCTGCTTTATTTTTTTAACTACTTAGTCCATTTTCCTATGTAGTGACATAGTTCCCATGTGCATCCTTTCCAAGGGCTATAGAAAGGACAGGATCATGCTAGAATGTTGCCCACTCTGGCTGTGTTCCTACTGGGAGGCTCTGCTGTGAACTGGCTGCTCTTTCTGCTGCTGTCTGATGGAATTGGCCTCTTCCCTCAGAGTTTGGCCAGAGAAAACAAAGAGATGAACCAAAAGTGAGCCAATTTTGTAGCTCATTAGGAAATTCATTAATATGATTTGAAATTTTAAATTTGAAGCCAAAATGAGATTTGGGGGCAGCTTGCAATTTTCTGAGGCCCAAAAATGATATTTTAAAGTTGGCTCATCAATTGAATGGCTGACATTTGAGGTTTTGTTAAAACATTTGACACGAGGGCCCACTCAGGCTGACTCAGCTACCTCTACAATGGATGGAGAACTGGCCAGGACTGGCCAATGTGGGCCATCACTCAGGAAATGAAGCATCTCCTATGAGGAAGGGAGGGCACCAAGGTAGGAAGAGCATGGTCAGGCTGCAGAGCTCAAACTTTCTTCCCTGCCCCTGACAAGATATAGATGTTAGACCCCCCTCCATGCTTCAGCTTTCTCATCTGTCATACTAGCACCTACTAACCACCAGAATGTACAATCAAAACAGAAAATACCAAGCATTGGTGAAAATATAGAATAATCAGAACCCTCATACGCTGCTGGCCCATGAGTGTAAACTGCTTAGGAAAATTATTTGGCAACACCTGCTCTAGCGAGTGCATGCACACCCTGTGACCCAGAGATCCCACTCCTGAGTACAGACACAGCAGGGTCACTGGAAGACGGAATGCTCACAGCAGAAGTATCTGTAACAGGCCCAAACTAGAAACTACCCAAATGTCCATACACAGCAGAAGGGATCAGTGCACTGAATACTACACAGCAAGCAGAATGAAGAATCTGTACCATGTACAGCATGTGGGTGAATCTTACAAACAGCATTTAAGAAAAGAAACCAGACTCAAAAGAGGAAATATGTATGTTTCCATTTATAGAAAGTTCAAAAACAGGCAAAATTAATTTCTGCCACTATAAGTCAAGATAGGCATTATTTGAGGGAGTAATGAGGAAAAGAGGACACAGGCTTCCAGGAGTTGGTCAGTTTCCACTTCTTGCTCTGGGAGCTGGTTACACAGATGTGTTCAGTTTCAGTGTCATGGGTGATGCCAAGCTTCCTACTTTCTCCTGGGTGTGGAGACAACAGTTTAGCTAAAGCTGCTAACTGGAAGTTGCTTCTCTGGATTCCCATCCCTACTTCTCGTTCCTCCTCCTTCTCATTTGAATTTTACTTTCTCTCTCTTTACAATTCTATGACTTAATTCACTACAGTTCTAAATTATCTCTCTTTCTCCACAACAGCATATACCTATCATATACAGCATATATAAAAGGAGTTTAATTCTTCTCTGGTTAGAATTCAGGGAAACTGAAAGCTCTTAGTGCCACTAAACAAAATTCAGTATTGTTATGAAAGTTAAAGTCAGCAGCGGCCATAATTTAGCAATTAGTTTAACCTGTCATTAGTAGCTTTCATTTTTCTTATTAAATCATATCTTGCAGGCCTCTGGCCATTTTGTAGCTCTTATCTGAGTCCCTTTAACTAGTTTCCTTCTTATTTGGGTTCATATACAGAGGCCTAGCCCAAAGAAAGGGCACATTGTATGCTACTGGACAAATTCCAGTTCTGCTAATTGATCATAGGCCTCAAATACACAACACCAGGTGGGCCACAGCACAGAGACTCATCAGAGTAAAGAGCAGGACTGTGTCTCAGCCCTGACCCACAAGCTTCCCCTGCCAGGAGGTCCTGGCACAGAAAAGACACTCTGGGAAGGTTCACACCCTTTTCCTTCTCAAAAGCAGGGAGACAAAGGGCATGAACAAAATGCACTGAATCCCCACCTCAGAAATCGTGGGGAAGGCCAAGTGTCAAAGACCTTGATTTATAAGAAAAAAGATTATTTTTCAATAAGAATAATATACCAGTGATAAGGAACACCCTTGCCGGTATCCTGTCCCCAAATTTGCTGAAGGCAGCTCTGTCTGTCTTTGGAAGATGAAAATACCAGGGTCAGACCGTTTTTATGATGGAAGTAGCCAGATTTACGCACTTGATTTTAAATACCACTGGTAAAAGAAATGCTTAACATGGGTGTACCAGGATACAACCATGGCCAATCACGCCACACAATGATCTGACAAAAAAAGGGCAGGAACAAAGAACAGGTCTAGTCTGCTATTACCTTTTTCAAATTATTTGTTGATCTCTTCAGATAAGCTGTTTATTCTCAATGCTGAAAATTAAAAGCCAAGAAAAGAACAACATGGTTTGACCGAACAAACCTCAAGACTCTAGTTTCTCTTTCACGTTTTACTCTTTGACCTTGTACAAGGCACATGCATAATGCGAACGTCTCAGACAGCTCTTCCCTAATATGGAGTGGATGCCAGCTCTGTCACTGATGAGCCAGGTGACTCTGGGTCAGTGACCTCACATCACCAAAATTGTGTTTCAATTGGGATCATTAACTTTTATTGGAGATAGCAATTAATGTGAGAACGAAATTAGACCAGGTTCCATAAAACACTGAACTAGTAAGTCAGATCACAAAGGCAGGGGGGTTGCAGGTTCAAGGACCTGGAGAATGACAACTTGGACTTGGCCCAGTTACTTCACTTCAGTGCAGAGGAGATACATACACATACATATACATTTAAAAATTAAATATTAATCAGAAATGCTCGAGAAAGTGATTAGAGCCGTGGGAGGAATGTGCCAGGTAGAAGGAGCCCAGAAGTCCTCGTGTATTACAGTGTAGGCAAATTTCTGCGTCCTGCCGTTGCACCATCTGCCTTCTGGTTCTTCCTGTGCCACACAGCTTGAGTTTCAGTGCAGCCCACCTGGCTGTGCACTCAGTACAGGCCGATGTGAGCGTTCTCACAGAGGCATCACTATTTGAGAACTGCCAGTCCACCCTACCACACCTTGCTTGTTTCTTGGAGATACGGGAGCTCCCAGGTTATAAGTGCACATCTGAGCCATGGAGTCAACCTTCAGTGGCCACTCTCCCATCCCTGCCTCCTCCAACTCCATAAATCCCCCATGGCTCCCTGCAGAGGCTGCACTGGCCACACTGTGGTCTGAGCTCCTCCCCCGAAGGGACTCTAGCCAAATCCCCCACAGATGTTAATCTTGAAGATCCAGAAAGAAATCAGAATTCCTGGGAATTCTTGGGAAATCCCAAAGTCATAAATTTCTTAAATACTTTCAACATTCTGCATACTTTTCATTCACTATTATGGATATCTAAAAATGTGTTTGACAAAAAGAAATAGCAGCATCTACAAACTTTAAAGTTACAGTCAGCAGTGGCCATAATTTAGCAATTAGTTTAACCTGTCATTAGTAGCTTTCATTTTTCTTATTAAATCATATCTTGCAGGCCTCTGGCCATTTTGTAGCTCTTATCTGAGTCCCTTTAACTAGTTTCCTTCTTATTTGGGTTCATATACAGAGGCCTAGCCCAAAGAAAGGGCACATTGTATGCTACTGGACAAATTCCAGTTCTGCTGATTGACCACAGGCCTCAAATACACAAGCACCAGGTGGGCCATGGCACAGAGACTCATCAGACTAAAGAGCAGGACCTCATAATTGCTGACTATATTTTGACAACCCATCCAGTTCATGAATATACTTTATTCTTCAATTCCACTATTCCCTGAGCACCAACTGTCTGTGATTTACAGAACCCCCACCTGCCTTGTGCCCCGGTGTTTCCATGACCTTGACAACAGGCAGTCATACCCCCACACCCTTGCCTGAGACTTTATATCCCTCAAATCCCACTTTATCTCTACCTCCCCCACAGCCCTGTACAGGCACATTTAGAGACTTTTAAACAGCCTGTGTATTTATACCCAGACACAACAAACATCACCTGAACTCAAGATGTGTGGTGTTCTAGGGAGGGAGCTGAGCATCAGGGGCAGGAGACCAGGCCCGGGGGACTCTTAACCAAGTTGATGCTTGAGCAAAGAGCAACTCCAGGCAAGGTAGGAAAGCTGTCACTGACAGGAGAGATGAAGGATTGGAACAAGATGGTACCAGGTCACCAGAGGAGGAGAGGCGATCAGCCAGGGAATGGAGAGGTGGACAGAAGGACACACAGGGTGGGGTTACTGGGGAGGCAGCTTCTGCCTGCTCCGCCCACTGCTGTGGTGCAGCTGTCTTCACATCTCCTCTGTCTACAGTCTATGAGATGGAGCCTTCACACTCCTCAACAGTGGCTTACTGTATCCTTTCTTGCCACACTCAACTCCTGACAGGATGACCCATTGTATACCAATAACATTTCTGATCCATGAGCAGGACTTTCATTTTGAGAAAGAATAAGACTAACTCAACCACTGCTGCTCTCTGCTTTTCCCCCAGCTAGACTCCAAAATCTAGATTGCATACATCCTAAAGCTTCTCATCAGATCCCGCAGCTCAGCACACCAAGGCATGAAACACAAAGAAAGAAGGTGATTCTTCTCTGCTCCCTTTGTCCCCATCCTTGTCCTTCCCTGAGGTATTTGCTGTGGTGATCCTGCTGGCATAACATGCTGGTTTGGGCTTCCTCCAGCTCCCAGCCTGGGAGCTCACCTCTGCCATTTGTTCATGCTGCTCCCTGAAACCTGTATCTCAAGTGTGATCTTGGGCCCTCCCTCCAGAAAAAGGTTCTGAGGATAGATATAAAAAGCAAGGCCTATCACTCCTGCTTCTTCTGCCCTCCCTGTCCCCAGGCTTGCAGAGCTCATGTAACTCTCAGAAGGCTCCAAATGCCATGCTGCAGTCAGTAGTACTTTTAGGCATAGCAAGGAATCTGATGCATGGCCACCGCATCAAGTTATGTTGGTTGAACTGCATCCACAATTCCCCAGATAGAGATACTAAGGTACTCAGTACTGTCAAATCACAACGTTGGCCAGTGCATCATAGGATAGTCAAACATAATTTAGAAAACATATTCAGAAGAGAATAAAGAAAGCTTATTGTATTTATCAGTATTTTTGCTTGCCATATTTTTTTTCTTCCTTCTTGATATTCTAAGATTTCTTCTATTATCATATTATCACTTCCTTTCTGTTTGGAGAACTTTTTTAAAACCATTCTTTTAGCAAAGGTCTACTGGCAAGAGAGGCTTCGTTTTCCTTCATCTGAAAATGTCTTGATTTCCCCTTCATTCCCGAAGAGTATTTTCACTAAGTATAGGATTCTGGGTTGACAGCACTTTCCTTTCAGCACCTGAAAAATACATGCCACTTCTTTTCTGGCCTGCATGGTTTCTGTTGAGAAATCTGCTGTCATTCTAATTGTTTTTCCTCTAAAGGTAAGGTGTCATTTTTCTCTCAAGAGTTTTCTGGGTTCATTCTGTCTGATATTCATTTAGCTTCTTCTTTTTTTTTTTTTGGTTTGTGTCTGTTGTCAAATTGCAGACGTTTTCAGCAATTTTTCTTTAAGTACTTTTTCAGCTCTCTTTCTCTTCTGTAATTCTAATAATATGAATTTAGATCCTGAATTGGAATCCTACAGGTTTCTGAGGCTCTATTCATTTTTTAAGTCCAATCTACTTTCTCTCTGTTGTTCATATTAGCTAATTTCTATTCTTCTATCTTTTAGCTCACTGATTCTGTCCTCTGTTCTTCTATTCTGCTATTGAGCTACCATTATTGTATTTTTCAAATTTAAAAGTTTCATTTGGTTTTTTTAAAATATCTTTTATTTGTTTGCTGAAATGTTCAACTTTTTTGTTAAAGCTTTTTTTCCCCCCAACATGCTTAAAATTGCTCATTGAAGTATTTTTTATCATGACTGATTTAAAATCTTTGCCTGATAATTTCATCCTCTCTGTCATCTCACTGCTGGCATCTACTGACTGCCTTTTTCATTTAGCTTGAGGTGTTCCAGGTTCTTGGTATGATGAGTAAGTTTTTACTGATGCCTGTGCATTGTTGTATTATGTTTGTATTATGTTCTGAGACTCTGGATCTTATTTAAACCTTTGTTTTTAGCTGTCTTTCCCTGACATCACTCTGGATTTGTTACTTTCAAACAGAGGCAGAAAGTCCAGATTTCCCATTTGGCCTCGGTTGACACCCGAAGATGGAGTTCCTTGTTGCTACTGGGTGGAAATTCTGGCTCCCACATGGTCTCTACTTACTCCACAGTGGGGGAGGCCTCATCACCACTGGGCAGTGGTGAAAATTTGTGCTCTCTACTAGGCTTCCTCTAATACCTCTCTGGCAGGAATGGAGGAAGGGCACCTTGTTTCTGCTAGATGCATATGAAAGTATGGCTCTCCATGTGGCCCCACTTACACCATAAGGGTGGTGGAGACCTTGTTATCAGCCATTAAGGGAAAAAGTCCCACCTCCCAACTTGACGTTTTGGGTAGGAGTGGAGGCCATACTCTATGTTGTTTAGAGTATAGCAGTTATTATCTAAATGTTTTCTGTTTTGTTTGACTGCCTCTTTCCTGGTCCTTTGGCTTCTGTCAGTTTTGAGAGATGAGAGCATTTTTGTCTATGACAATTCATATTTCCAGGTTACCAGCTTTTTCACCTCCAAGTCTCAAATATATGAGGCAAAAAGAAAACCCAGGGAACTCAACACCGTGTCATTCCTCAGTTGCCAAGGTACATAGCTAGTTCACAGTCTTCTTATATTTGTCTTAGATATAGTGTCCAGGTGGTTAGTTATACTGAGTGGGAGGAACAGAAAGAAGTATGCTTACTCCACCTTCCTAGAAGTGAACATCAGCCAGTTGTCAACATTTTTACAATGTACCTAGAGTTGGGCTATAATTTCTCACCTGAATATGTGTGAATATCATAACAAGTTACAAATTCATTTCTCAGTTTTCAAGATTCAGCCCCCCCCAAAAAAATATACTTTAAATGATGATTATTAGTATTTAGTCAATACAGTGAGTTTAAATATTCCCTTGAAAATAGTTGGGGGAGAGGGGTAGATCTCCTGTCATTTAACTGTCTACCTATGTGCACTGAAAAACAAAAACTAAAGACATACTGTCTGTGATATTTACAGAAACAAGGTCAATCTGCCAGTGCTAACTTGCTGCGTCGTTTTATGCAACATGCTTAATTCCTAGGGGCTTGGAATCCACGTTTACGAAATGAGCAGGTTATATCTGAATTCAGGACGGATTTCTAAGTTTCACTTTAGCTCTAAAATTCCATCACTTATTCTGGAATATTCTCTCTCTACTTCAGAGAGGTATCTAAGGTTTGATAATGTCAGTTCTCATGACGGGCTTCCCACAGCTAAAGGGAAGGCATAAATTCAAGTGAAGTTTTGCCACCAGAGGCATCCTTGTTGTTCCCAGTAATGGGAACAGTTGACCAGAATCACCTCTATGTTGGGTGATCAGCAATACTGAGGCCTCTAATGATGCAGTAGAGCAGATGCCTTAAAAGTGAAGGGACTAGAGGATGAGGACTGGCCCTCAGGATTCATGAGGAACCAGCCCAGGAAGGAGAGCCTCCCTAACTATGGGTCTTCCACACACATGACTTTGGAAACCACCTTCCAGGCAGGAATGTTAATCTAGGAGAAAACAAACATTCTCAGTAGCTGCATCCCATCCCAGGCCAATGAGTCTTGCTGGGCTGCCTACGTGTGTTCAGAACTTCCACTTCGCATTTAAAAGCACCCTTTTAAATGCACCCTTTTAAAAGCACCCTTTCGTATTTCAGCTATCAAAGAAGAAAGTATGATTTTCTCAGAAATTCTCTCCTCATCTGCCCACTGTACAGACCCCATTCTGTACTTCGCATAGAAATGCTTTGTTTCTACAACCAGAATGCAACAGAAGCTACTAAACAGATCCTACAGAAGGTATGCAGGGAAGCAGAAAATACATGAGACAACTTCCCTAAATAAAAAGCATCAGAGTATTCAACTCTACAGGAAAAAAGAAAAGCCTCGGCAGCTAGGAGTCTCCTCTGGCCGCAAGCTGGTACCTGAGTGAATATACAAAATGAAGAGAAGCATCAAAGGTCTAAATAGTGAAGCATCAGCCATAAAACGAACACTAGCATTTATTTCTGCTTGTAGGGAATTGCCTAATAACAAAAAAAGAGAATGTACTTTCCTTTAGGAAAAGCCAAACCAAAAAATCATGTCAATTTACTAAACAGAAATGAAAATTTAAAGGTAAATATAATTATGTAATTCATAGACCAGATCAACCAGCCAGGAGAGAGCCACCAAGAGTTCTTACCCTGAGTTCTTATGAGTCCTTACTGTGTTGCAGGGGCCGTCCAAAGGGCTTTCATTTAAAATGAGGGTTAAGACTTTTAACCATCACAAGGTGCCAGTCAGGTGCCCCCAGCACTTTCATCGTATGGAGGGAAAGGCGAAGACACGAAAAGATGGAGCTCAGCAACATAAGCTGCTGGATCTGGTTCTGGATCCACAGAGCTGGATACACCTGGTACCGGGGGAGCTGACCCAGGAGGGATGAAGGAGAAGGTAGAAAGGAGGGTGAGAGTGGCAGAGGGACAGGGCAGGGCAAAGGCCACACGGCAAAAGCCTAGGCTGGGGGAAATGCAAGTCCCTGGCACTTGCCACCTCCTTTCAGGGCTCAGGGATGCTGCACAGGACAGGAGACAAGCCACAAACATTGGCCTGTGGCTGGGATCTTGCAGTCTGACCTGGGACCTTGTCTGTACCTTGCTTCAGGGCAGGCGTGCTCATGTAGGCTCCAGCACTGGTGAGTAGGGCAGCAGGTAGTGGGTAGATGGGATTCTGAGAGCAACACAAAACCAGGTCCCCCAAACCAGGGGCCAGGACCAGCTTGGGAAGTGAGGCAGCCCAGACTCCAGGCACAGTACTGGCATGGAATGGGGCAGAGTCACAGCTCAGGCTCCCTTATGTGGGATGAGAAATGTGGCCCAGGTGGCTGCAAGATGCTCAGCCTGGAAGATGTAAAAGACAAGCTAAGCATCACAAGGTGGATGACTAGGGGTAACTGTCAGAGCTACAGGGGCTGAGCATGTGAACATTAAGGGGTGGGGAGTGCCCTGGCAGAGGCCAAGGAGATATACCATTCTAGTAATAATTCCAGAGGTGGTCAACTAAAAACCCTGCCAACCTATGGGGATGTCACCACATCTGGAGAGCCAGATGTGGCTGGACATGCAGGCTAGGCCCTTCTGGCCTGAGGTACAGGGATAAGAAGCAGCCAAGGAAGGGGGCTTGAGTCCCAGACACACCCCCATCAATAGAGAAGAAGCTCATGCAGAATGGGGGCCTGTGAGTCAGGCCAGCAGGCACAGGTGAACTGCTCTTCGGGGGACTTAAGGAGAAGGAATCTCTGGGATAGGGCAGGAATCTCCCCATCTAGGAGAAGGAGCTCATTATAAGTGACCCAAGAGTTAGAGAGAGGTTGTTGACGAATTTCCTTAGGTGTCAGCTTTGGAAATGGACCAGGAGCTGGGCCTGTTGGCTTCAGGAGCTGGGTAAGGAGGGCAAAGCAGCTGCTGCCCCCAGGAAGGGGCCTGCTTCCGGGCACTGAATGAGGAGGCTGTCACTCCACCAGCACGGCAGGGGTGAGGAAGAAACTCTGAGCCCCACACTGTTCGCTGGTGCTGACCTCTGCTGTGTTTTCAGACCATTTCTGGCTAAATGATTGAGTATGTGCCTGAATTACTGTGTTGATGAAAGCTGCTTTTACAAACTGCTATGGAAACTTTCCTCCTTATTACCTTTCAAGTCCTGAATCCTATGCACACATAATGCCAAAGAAATGTTTTCTGAGGCCAGAGGTCTGAGGAATGAAGGTCAGGCCAAGAATTAGAGCCACAAAAGCTTTATCAGGGCCCAGCAGTTGAGCCTCTGACATTTGCAGTGGAAAAGTAAATAAGATCAGGAATTTAGAACCACAAAAGCAACCTAGTAGAAAATTGTTATTAACGAATATGGGATTATGGGGAGAGTGTATCCAGGATATCCAAATTAGTAACTGTAGATCTTTGAAGGCCACAAATTAAAAAGCAAATAAGGGTATTAGTATGATTTCCTTTTTCTACATTGCAAGCACATTTACAGCATCAATTCTCCTGAAGGCAGACTCCCATAGGCTAACGTCTGATAACTTTACAGTGCCAGAGATGTCACACGAATTATGAATATGGGCCATTCTAAAGCCATATGTTATTTCAGAGGTCATGATATACAGTTCCACCATTAACTTAAGAGGAACATGAAAGGTTCCGTTCTATCCAGAGATGCACACACTCTCCACCGTGATGTGGCATGAACACAGTGCGCTTTCCTTTCAAACTATGCAAGAAAGCCAGTACCAGGGCATGATTGAGAGGCCACTTGCACGTGACTGAGATGACAGTATTTCACAGCAAAGGCCAATATATGACTAGTTAGCTTAAACTTCAGATGCCTAAAAACTATATATAAAAAAGGCATACCCCGGGCCGGGCGCGGTGGCTCACGCCTATAATCCTACCACTCTGGGAGGCCGAGGCGGGAGGATTGTTTGAGCTCAGGAGTTTGAGACCAGCCTGAGCAAGAGCGAGACCCCGCCTCTACTAAAATTAGAAAGAAATTAATCGGCCAACTAAAAATACATAGAAAAAATTAGCCGGGCATGGTGGCACATGCCTGTAGTCCCAGCTACTCGGGAGGCTGAGGCAGAAGGATCACTTGAGCCCAGGAGTTTGAGGTTGCTGTGAGCTAGGCTGACGCCATGGCACTCACTCTAGCCCGGGCAAAAGAGTGAGACTCTGTCTCAAAAAAAAAAAAAAGGCATATCCCTAAACAAAATTCCCAAAAGCTTTCTTTTGAGTTTTATAAATTCCAAACTGCTTAACCCTACATTCAAGACCATCACTGTCCAATAAAAATATAATATGAGCTATATATATATACATATGTATATATAAAATGTAAAACTTTCTAATAACCACATTTTAAAAAGTAGAAAAGAAATAGGTGGAAATAATTTTAATAATACATTTTGTTTAAAATGTAATTATAGAAACATTTCAATATGTAATCAACATAACAATGTGTAATCAATATAAAATGGTTCAGATATTTCACATTCTTTTTTCATACTCGATCGTTGAAATCTTGCATGTATCTTACCCTTAGACTACATCTCAACATGGACAAGCCATAGTCTAAGTGCTCAATGCCACATGTGGGTAATGGCTCCTGTGTTATCCCAACTTCCCACTCCCCGTATTCTGACTTAAACCCCACTGTTTCCTCATCCCTGAACATACTCCTTTTAGTGAGCAACCAGTGCCAGATTTTCCAAGATGGTCCCAATTTCACCCATTCTGTCCCCTGGTGCCAGATTTTCCAAGATGGTCCTAATCTCACCCATTCTGTCGCACAGAGCCTGAGTGTCCTTGTTTTCAGTACCGAGGGCACTGTGCTGCTCTGGCTACCGGCCCCAACTCTAGGGCTACTCTGCCCAGCTTTGAATCCACCTCTCACTATGCGTAATCTGAGAAAGTCATTTAACATTTTTAGAGCCTCGGTTTCCCCATTTTGAAATCAGATACTAATAGTGCATTTCCTATGGTGGTTAAGAATGAGAGAAGGTGATATTCCTGGAACACCGGGCTCTTTTAACGTTGTTAGTAACAGTGGAAGTAGAATTATCAGCAAAGCAATCTCTTCCTCCTCTGCCCCATGACGGGTCCTGATTTGGGGCTGGGAAAACACGTCCCCTTTTCTATGCTTATTACTTTACCCAGGACACTGCCTGCTGCCAATACCTGTGCTTCAATCCACTAAAAAATCCTGTCTATCTTCAAGGGTCAAATCAAATGCACCTCTCCTTCGGGACGTCTTTCCCTTTTCCGACCTCCCTCCTGCAAGATGGAGGTATTCCCGTGGGTCTGCCTTAATGTTTTTATATCTCACCATCTGTAGCATTCTAGTTATTCATAGAGGACTCAGCTGACTTTCTGGACCCTTCCTCAGGGGCTAAGGCCTTTATTATTAAATCTGTGAACCCTTCTCTCTTTCCCTGTCCCTTCGCCCCCTTCATATTTGCCCCGGAGATTCCTGACATACAAATTATAATTTTGAGTCAAAGGATGAATATTCAACAACTTTGATTTAATATATTTGGCCTTTTCACTGTTAACAAAAATACCAATAAATAAGTAAAGGAGAGATTTTTTAAAAATCTTTTGATGTCCCTTCTAGCTTTAAGATCGATCCTCTCCACCCTCCTGCCCACTTTCTGTGGTCCCCGACCTGCCCTCCATGAATCTCCCTGTGCCTCCCAGTTCTGTTTCCTTGTCTTGGTCTGTCTGTGTTGTTATAAAGGAATACCCGAGGCTGCATATGAAGAAAAGAGGTTTATTTGTCTCACGGTTCTGCAGGCTGTACAAAAAGCATGGCACCAACATCTGCTTCTGGGGAGGGCCTCAGGCTGCTTCCGCTTGAGGCAGAAGGTGAAGCAGAGCCAGCTGTGCAGAGACCACATGGCGAGAGAGGAAGCAAGAGAGACAGAGTGGAGGGAGGTGCCAGGCTCTTTACAACAACCAGTTCCTGTGGGAACTAAGAGTGAGAACTCGCCCCTGTGAAAATGACACCAGGCCGTTCATGAGGGATCTTCCCCAATGACCCAAACACCTCCCACCAGGCCCACCTCCAACACTGGGGATAAGATTTCAACATGAGACTTGATGTGGCCAAACAAACCATATCCAAACTGTAGCCTTCCTACTGGGCCTTCCCCCATCACAAAGTGCTTCTCAAACAGAGCTGTGTCCGACCTCCCACTCCACCATAAAAGGCACCTGCTCTCAACTCGGCTCTGACTTTTCAGGGCCTTTCCAGGTGACTGGCTGGTTACCCTGATCTACCAATGCTGTGGAAGGATTTACAGCCTTGAGGCAGTCCCCTGTGAGACAGCAGATTCAGCAAACGGACAGGTTAATGCCACAGGGTTAGTGCAGAGTCCCAAGAGCTACAAATGGCTGGTGGGATGTCAGTGAGTGAGTACACAGTTATTTCATAAACCATAAGGCATGTTTATTCCAACTGAGTAAAAACAAGGTGATCCAACTTCCAGCTTCAAACAAGGATATAACCAGGGGTATTTATTAATTAGATCAATTTAAGTGTCCAAAATAAGGGACAGTGAGAACAAAGGAATTTTACTTTTTGAGATAGAAACTTCTTGAAACATTAAGTTCTTATGATAAAATTTTCATTTGTTTAAAATGAAAATGAATCTTCAATGAAGAAAGATCACTAACTCATTTCATTAAAGCACTGTGTTCTTTCTACTTTAAAAAAAAAAATCTGGTGATTAATCCTTAAAGGAATTTCTGTATAACACAATGGAAACATGAATTATTTCTAATTTCGAGAGAGGTTTGCTTCCCCACCGTGGGTCTTCCACACACCCTGGCAGCTCTTATTTATTTCCTCACACTTAGACCTGACCAACTGGGCATGGAAGAGTCCCCCCCAGAGGTGGCAAAGAGGGTGTGGGCCACATCGGCCAGGGAGTAATGCTGCCATGGTGGGCAGCAGAAACAGGCTCCAAGTGTGTTTATTTCCCCTTCCTTAACGCAGGCCGGGGGAGGGGCCGACACACTGCCATTGCTGGGCTGTGGCCCTACGCTCCTGCGAGACAGGCACGCAGGAAGCTCTCTCACACTCACTGCCCTCCCCTCCTTTCCTTCCCTTGGCCCTGGCCCAGCCTGGCCCTGGCAGTCCTTCGCCAGACTCTGTCAGTTCAGTAAACTCTGATGATCCACAGCCAGTCCCAGTTACGGGAAACAATTTCATCAACTCTAACCCCTGCTGCCCCACAGACCAAGTCCATTAGAGCACCAGCAACCTTTGGAAGTCATCCAGATGCTAACTAGCTTTTGGCAAGCATATATTAAAATGAGAAATTTTAAAGCTGTGGCTATCTCATCAAGGACTCCAAGACTCAATGTGAACCCCAGAGAACTGTGCAATTAACAGTTATTTCTAAAACTGCTTTGTAAACGTGTCTGACAATATAAAATCACAGGGCATAAACTGTGATTCTAGCTGAAGTCTGGAGATCTTTCCACAGGTGTCTTCTGCTACACGAGAGGCCAGGTGGCAGAAGACAGCAGCCCTGGTATCAGGAACCCCAGGTCCTGTCCAGACTCTACCACCAACTGCCCGTGCGCCCTTGGAGCCTGTTGCTTCAACTACAAAGTCAAGGGCTGGGGCATAATAAATACTCAGCTCCCTTTTAGCTCCCACAAACTATATTAGTCAGAGTAATACAATGTTGCTATAACAAATAAACCCCAAGGCCTCAGTGACTCAACCCAACAAATTCATGCCACGTCCCTACTGATCATCAGAAACTCCCTTCCACTTGGCATCTTAGGGACGAGGCTCGCTCCATCTAGCGATGCTACGTCTGCACACGAGGCCTCCTTGGGCCACAGCAGGTGAAGAGAGGCAGCGGAGGCACAGATCTTAGGGCCTCGGCCCGGAAGTAATGCAGGCCCCTCCTCTCACCGTCAATCTTCCAGACCTCGCCCCACAGCCACAACCTCACTGCTGGGGTCACTGGGAAATGAGCAGGAGCACAGGAGATATGTGGAGAGCACTGTTTATCTCTGCCACACAGATGACACTCTATTTACTTATTTTAATAATTTGGTCGATTTATGTATTTATCTGAACAGACATTAACAGAACATCATGATGTGCTACCTGTAGAACTGAAGCAAAAGTTCTTAAAATTAAGTCTCCTGGATACACAGAAAGGCAGATAGAGAGGAGGGAATATGGACTCTGGGGCTGAACACCAAACCAAATGCCCAAAACCTAAGCAGACATGGTCTGCGAGGAACTCGGGAGCCAGGACGATGTTCGAGTCAGAGGCCATGCTGCCCGGGAGTTAGCACAGGAGACTGCTGTACTCTCTTCCATCCCAGGCCTCCTCTACCTGAGTCACACGGGAAGCACCTGGGGTCCCACAGAGAGAACAAGTCTACCCACTCCCACCCTAATCATGCTGCACTGAGATGCGCTGCCGGCCAGCCTGCGGACAGCCTAGGAAGCCATCTTTGGTATTTCTTCCTCCAGTCAGGGCCTCTCTTCTAAGACTTCATTTCTGCCCTGAACAATGTTATCAAAATCTGCTTGGCCAAAGCTGCCTAAGGGTACCTGGTGTGCTACAAATACCACATTCAAATTCTAGAAGAAACAAAGTAATTTGGTAAGATTTCCGAACATCATGGACTTAAATGTGGCATATACACCTAATCATTTTTTTCTACCATATGAAGATTTCTGAAGAATTTTATAATTGAGAGAAGAAAGAGATGGAGAAACTTCATATGACAATGGATAATAATTTCATTACTGGGAAAGCACAACCACTGCAGACAAAGTTGGAAATATTGTTTTTATACTAAATATTAATGATTTTTCTCATTGAATCCTGTTAAACATTCAATATGGATAGACCTGTTTACCATCTTAAAGGGACCAACACTAAGAGGCAGAGAGGGCAATCAAAGCAAAGAAAAATGTAGAAACCTGAAAGTTCACAAAAAGATATGTTCTCAGTGGGCATCACTGAGGCCTGGGACCATGGAACCTAGGAATAGATCTGCGGCAGAGAGAACAGAACCCACTGCATGGGCTGCCTCGCCCCCAGAGGCTCTTCAATGGAGGTGAAGAGAAAGTCAGGGCAGTTGCCAGAAATGCTGACTTTCCTGCAGAAAGGACAGTGTTGAGGTTCAGGAGTGGCCCAGCCTCTCCTGGAATCGTTCTGACCTCTGAGGCTCAGAGCGTTGGTAACCAGCGTGAGGGACTCTGCAACAGACGGACTCATACCGAGATCTGTCTGACCCCAGGCATGCTCTGTGTACGTGCTGCACATGGGGAGAGCGCCCCGCCTCTGCACGCTCCCCAGCATCCTGGCACGGCCTTGCTCATAAGCAAATCACCGCGACTTTGGGTTCCAGGTGACAGACTAAACAAACACTTAATGGCCTCCTCTCCCTCCCAAGACTCCTTTAAAATGACAGCAAAGAAATAAAAGCATAATTAATTCATAACAGTGAAGAGAAAAGGAGGAGGGCAATCAGCCACCTACTGATTTCAGTAAAGTTCTGAAAAAGAGGGAGTAGGAACAGCAAGCTGTATTTTCAGTCACGGTTATATAAGGCTGCTTGCTTATTGGTTTTCAACATTTAGAATCACCCTATGAACAAAACAGGAGAGGTTCAAATATGTTTTCCAAACAGTATGTGAATGCCCGCAACCGTGCATGTGTGACAGTAAAGGCACTGCAGGGAGTGGTTGGGGTGGAGTGGGCAGGAGGGGCAGGCCTGTGGCTTTGCTTACACACAGGGACACCATTTGCACATCGCCCGGTTACAACCAAGAAAGGATGGCAAATGTGGGTGGAACGGGACTCAGAGCTTTCTATTATTTAAGTTTGAAGGGTGACCAATAGCAAACCAAGCCAAAAATAGTAACAAAACCATTAAGAAACAAAAGATAAGGGTAGTATAAGTAAGTGAGCTAAGTCTCCATCATTTACAGCAGAAAACTGAAAGAATGTCTAAAATTGACACACTGAGATATAGCAACAGAAGCACACATCTAAATTTATGAAGGTCATGCCAGGAGGCCTAAAGGATGAAGAACAAAAATGACTAAACATGGAGCAGAGGACTTGGGCTTTTCATTTTAAGGTCTTCTTTACCATTGTATGTGTTACTACTCACACAATATCATCTGATAAAGAAGAAAAACAAAAACTAAAATTAACCAAGTATAACATGGACTTTCCTATGCATTTACCTGAGTAGTCTAGATGAGATTCAAAGCCCCTGGAGGTAGGAGCAGGGGTCGACGTGCCTTTTGTCCCCCAGCATCCTCCATCCATAGCGTTAATGCTGTTGTGTGTCTTGGAGAAACGCAATCAATACTCACTCTACCGTGTTTGCAAATAAGTCCCTCCCTCACTGCCTGGCATTACCTGTCTATTATTCTCAGGCACATCCAGTCCTCTGGACATATATACAGTCTTGCTAGACACACAGCTTTCATGGGAGCAAAGGTCCAGTGACGCACATCTCCAGTGCTGGGGAGGTGCATCATCGTACTGATGTGGCCTCAACAGAATCACTGTACATAGGAAGACCTATGACTACGCCTGTGTGCGACAACTGGTATGTATGTGCCAACTGTGAGGGGCCTGTGCGCGCTGTGAGCTGTGGTGAGCAGCAGGGGACAGCAGCAGTGCGGAACGAATGGGGGCTACCGCTCTCCCCACTGGAGAGAACACTTAGCTATGGATGAAAAAATAAATAAATAGCAGAATTGGGAAGGAGACCCAAGAGAACAAATCGTAAAAAGACCTTCTTAAAAGGGAGGAAAGTTACAACAAATCTAAGCTCCACCTCTAACTCAGCCTAACTATAAGAACAACAAATTAAAAGGAAAACTATTCCTAGAGACACCTAGTGCCATTCTTGCCTTCTGATTTAAATCAGAAATGATGACAAAATTAAGAGACTTAAGATTCAAAACAACCAAATTAATGAGTGGACCTTGTCTGTATTGTGATATCAACGTATTTCCTATGTTCATAAAAAGATGACAGTTGGATAAATTTACTGGATACTAGATGATATTTAGGAATTATTATAAGAAGGAAGGGAGAGAAAAAACACAGCTTTGAAAAGTATTTATCCAGTCTAAATAACTGAGAAAATTTGGGAAGTAGAATCCTGGCTCCACGCCAATTAATTGTATGATTCTAAGCAAGTTTTGTAATCTCTCCATTCTTGGGTGCCTCTGAGTAAACTGGGACCATATTACAAAGAGTATAGTGAGGAATCAATTAGATGAATTGTGCAGAGTATCCAGGGCAGTGCCAGCTCACGGTGACTGCTTTATACCTTTTACTTCTCCTTCCATGAATTCTTCAGCCCCGCGATCTCTCTTTATATTACCATGATATGTTCTGAGGACAATTAATTCACACTTCCATCCTCTATTTATTTACTATTCTATATGTCAGCACTAAAGAACAGATCATTATAAACACTGGATAACCTCTACACCTAAGACATACCCTCACACACCTAGCCAGAGGCTCTAGGTAAATAAAGAACAGCTGGTGAGAAGAAAAGAAAAGTAATTCAACACTGTAAAAGAAAAGAAATGAGTCTTACATTTGTTAAAGCAAAATACTTTCTGTAATTCTAAAATACTTTCAAAATTCAATTCAAAAATACTTTCTATAATACTACTTCCTAGATTCTTTCATTTGCCCTAAATCCAAGCAATATGGAAAAGTGAGACAAGTATTTGGTGATTTCAGTGGTTTTGCAGTGGTGTTGTCTTAATCTCTTTTTACCCAAGAGTAAGACTCTTTGCTGAAATCATTCAGAGTGTCACCCCCACTTGCTAGGTACCTATGAAGTCATGTCACTGGTCATACACAGAAGGACAATAGTGACAACTGCCTTCAGAGAAAAAATGTCCAATCCCAGGACCACAAGTGGTACTGTGACCAGCAGTCCCTCCTCTTTGGCCACTGATGGTTTCAACCACCAATTTTTTCCAGCACGAGCAGGTTCCAGTGACCAAGCATTTGCACAAAACTGCAGTAGAGCTACTGACTGCTGTCCACTAAGACTACACGTCCTCACCAGAAATGTGGTGCTCACCTTGTTGAGTCTACTATAGTGGCTACTGCACAGCCTTTGAAGAGCCAGAAAGCTACTCTCCCACACAGTCTGGCACCTGACTCTGCAGTGATGCGAAGGCAGATCTCCACAGTCAGAACAGGACATTGAACAAGGTCTTGGCTTACCCATATTTGAATTTCCAGGAGACAAACCACGACATATAGATAGTCTTTATGATTCAAAGAAAATATTAAGACCAATTCTTCAAGCCACACATGAAGTTGGTCATATGGATTAACAAGCAATCTGCATTTATCCATTGGTTCCACAGATATTTAGGGCACACCCACTACGTGCCAGGCCCTGTGACCAGCAATTGGAGCACAAAACTGAGGAAGACATGGTTCTTGCCCATGGTCCAGTAGAGGAGAGAAACTGAATGACGCAGGAAAAACGCACACTGCCATGAGGAAACTGGTCTCAATGTAAAATAGTGACCTCAAATTTTAAGCTGGTCTTAGTGTTGCCCAGCAATTGTACTGTATTTACCTATTCCATCTACTCTCCTATCATCTAGGTGACTTTTTCCATTACAACATTTAAATCTCCAACTTGGACCTCCTACCTGCTCCCTTGTTGCATATGTATAAATGTCAACTTGACACCTCCTTCGGGTGTCTAATAATCCTCTCAAATTGAAGGTGCCTAAGACAGAACTCTCAATTTTGCCTGAGTACCAAGTACCCTGTTCCTCTGTCTTCTCTATTCAGTGAATGACAACTTCATTCTTCTAGTTTCCCAAGCCAAAAACCTTGGGGACCTCCTTAACTCTGTTCTCTATTATATTCCATATCCAAATATGGAAATGCAGGATTGTGCCAAAGCTCTAGTCATGCTCTTTCTCACTTGGCTTAAAACTGGTAAATCTTTCCTAACCCCCAAATGGATTATTTTCCTTTCCCCCCTGGAGAACCTCAGACTTTATGTTTCTTGACAATGTTACCTTCTTTGCTAGGCTATAAGCACCCTAGCATAATCACCTTTATTTCTATCATTTTTTGGGGGCCTCACATATAGTATATATTCAATATATGCTTGTTTGATGGAAGATAAGAAATCTGTTAATTAAGTAATTAATTGATTTTAAAAACCATGTGCTGGGCACTGTTCTAGCTATTAGGTATATAATTGTAGGCAAAACAAGTCTTTGCTTTGGGTCTAACGAAGAAGATGGTGATGTGAATAAACTCATGGAATCCCAAGGAGTAACAGAGGAAGCTAATAATGACTCATCACCGGGTTTTATACACTAAGCCCAACACATGATCTCTTTTCTATCACTCTGACTTCTTCTAAGTTTAGGCAGTTCTGTCCAACTGAACTGCAACAGTATTTCCAAGAGCATTCCATAAGGAAATAACTACAGAGGAGTCAGAAGACTACCTCTCTGGGCCTCAGTTTCCTCTTCTACAAAATGAGGGGGTGGTGCTGGGCCAGGTGATCCAATCCCCACCTGATGGTCAGTTTCCTTGTATCTGATCTTCAGAGCTCTTTTCCTGTACCATGGCAGCTGAGACTTCAAACGAAAGATTGTACATATGTGAGTCTAATTCCCCCAAGAATTGTTTACTTTACACTTTGGTTATTCTTCAATAAGACCTGCTAACAGAAGGAAGGAGGAAGCTAAAAGCCAGGAGGAAGCTCAAGACAGCCACCTTCACCACAAACTCCATCCATTCTATAGCTAATGGCAACTTACAGGGTGAGCGGTCCCAGCAAAACCTTGATGGGGAGTGTGAACAGTCACGTTTCTGAACTGTTATCATGACACCCAGTATTGAAGCTGGCTAGCCTTCCTATAGAGTACAGGGAATTCTTCTCTTAAACATATGTGTGTGTCCAAACTGAGGGCCAGCAGCAAGGAACACTCTGAGGTAACCTGTTTCACTTGTCCACATATGGTGCACTGTACCCTGTTGAGTAATAGAGGCATCTCACCTTAGTCGTTCTTCTTCTTTTTTGCGAAGATTGAAGTCTCTCTGAACCACCTGAAGAACATGCTCTGTTTCATCATCAGTCAAACCAGACAGGTCCAGCTTCCTCCCCATGATTTAATACCCCACACAGATGATGAAACAAGACCTGGGAAACCAAAAGGAAAGACGACAAATTGAGAGCAAGATAAAAGCTCCACATGGACCAAATCAACCTATTTTGTTACTAAAACAGAGTTAAATACAGTGTTTATAAGTTATTTATGTAAGGTAGTATCTTTCTCTTCACTCATGCTCACCAATATTTACAGATGACTTCAGCAAGGCTGCAGAGAAACAAAAGATAATTGATCATCTGCCAGTTTCACCATCTCGACAATTAAGAAAAAAAATTATTCTTTTCAACTTAATCATACATAAGACTTAGTATCGATTTCCATAAAATGTCAAAAGGCAATATCCAAAAATTCTAAATTTTTGTGGTTTGAAATTTTAAATACTACATACTATATGTAATTGCAAAATTAAATAAGTCATAATACTTTTTTAAAAAGTAATATCCTATGTATATTATATTGTTTAAAGTTTTAATCACATAACTATGAAATATAAACTAGAAATCAATAGACTTTCTTCTGCAAAAAAATACAATAAAATAATCTCATTTAGCCATTCTCTTCATAGTAGAAAAGATGAAATTTCAGAGAAACACCTTCAAGCAGTACATACCTAAAAATTATGAGAAACCCTATTTTTAAAAATCATTTTTAATGAATGACTGCAGCTAGGGATAAAATAAAATAAATAGTATCAGCAAATTCCCCAGAACTGAAGGCCATCATAAACGTGGATACAAACATCCTCAACAAAATATTAGTAAACCAATCCAGTAAGATATAAAAAGGATTATATCCCATGACAAAGTGGGATTTATCTAAGTAAATCAAGATTGGCTCAACATTCAAAAATCAATCTGTGTAATTCACCTAATAAAAGGGAAAAATCATACGACCATTTCAATAGATGCAGAAAAAGTATTTGACAAAATTCAATACCCATTTGTGGTAGAAACCATCTGCAAACTAAAACTACAAGGAAGGAAACTTCTAAAATCATATAAAGGACATTTACAAAAATTAAAGTAACACCAACAAAAACCTACAACTAATATCATACTCAATGATGAAGACCGAATACTTTCCCCTAAGATCATGAAAAAGACAAAATGTCCACTTTCACTACTTCTAGTCAATACTGAATGTCCTTAGTAAAAAGCCACATTAATCAAGACAGAGTGGTTTTGGCAAATAGGTAGGGATATTAGTTGGCTAGGATTGCCATAACAAAGTACCACAGACCACAGACTGGGTGGCTTCAACAACAGAAATTTATTTTTTTTCACAGTTCTGGAGGTTAGAAGTCTAGAAGTCTGAGATCAAGGTGTCAGCAGGGTTTATTTCTTTTGAGGCCTCTATTCTCAGCTTATAGATGCACATCTTCTCCATCTGTCTTCACATGGTCTTCCCTCGGTACATGTCTGTGTCCAATTTCCTCCTCTTATAGTACACCAGTCATATTAGATTAGGGTCCACCTGAACAATCTCATTCTAATTCAACTGCCTCTTTAAAGACCCTATCTCCAAATACAGTCACAATCTGAGATACTCGGAATTGGCACTTCAAATACAAATTTTGAGGGGATACAACTCAGTCCAGGACATTCCATCCTTTAGCCCCTAAAATTCACGTTCTTCTCACATGCAAAATATATCCACCCCATCCTGACAGCCCCAAAAGTCTTAACCCATTCCAGCATCGACTCTCAGTCCAAAATTTTTTCTAAATATCATATAAATCAGATATGGGTGAAATCTGAGGTATGATTGTATCCTGAGGCAACATTCCTCTCTAACTGTGAGCCTGTGAAACCAGACAGCAAGTTTTTACTTCCAAAATACAGTGGTGAGACAGGCATTGGATAAACATTCCCATTCCAAAAGGGAGAAATTAGAAAAAAGAAAGGAGTTGCAGGTCCCAAGCAGTTTTCATTTAAAAAGTTGAAAATGCATGTACTCTGTGAAGCAGCATTTCTGTCACACTTAGGTATATCCCTCAGATATAATCTTGAAAATATGTACCAAGAGATGAAAATTGGGTTGAATCATATGAAATTTCTAAGTTTGGACCATTTTGACCTATAAAATAGCAATTTCACATAGTTCAACTTAAGAGAAGAATATTAATAGCAATTCAAAATAGCATTTTGAATTTAAAATAGCAAAAAAATAAACTAAAACAAGTAAAACCTAGAAACAACCCCAAACATCCATAACAGCAGGAAGGATAAAAAAAAAATAGCATGCATGAATACAATGGAGTACTCTACCACAGTGCCAAAGAACGTACAATAGGTACATTCATCAACGTGGATAAATCTTAAAACTTGACGTTGAGACAGAGAAGCACACCACGTGTACACACCACATGCATCTGCAACTTTTTAAATGAAACCTGATTGTGTTGCAAAGAGATTGTACCAATTTATATCCCCTAAATGAAAACTGCCATTGTCCCATTTCCTGCCAACATTTGATATAAATTTTTGCTTTGGTGGGTATGAAATGTAGTTTTAATTTGCAGTTCTACAATTACCATTGAAATTAGGCATCATTCCATATGTTTATTTGCCATTTCTATTTCTTCTATATAATGCCTGCTTATATATTTTACTTATTTTCTATCAGTTGCTTGTCTTTTTCCTATTTAGTTGTAGGAGTTCTTTCTATAGTCTAGATATTAATTATTTGTATAGCATGCACACAGTATGACTCTTTTACATAAAGGTAAAAAACATAGAAAATCAAATAATCTATTTTCTAGGAATAAATGTGGCAAAACTATAAAGAGGAAATTGTTACCTCTGAGGAGGGGAGAGAGGATTTCATTGGGGATAATCACAGAGTGGCTTCAAAGCGATCAGTAATGTTCCATCCCAGTGGAGAGACACAGTGTTGCTCTACTGCTTCGTCTTATTAAAAGGTCCAAGTTATATATACTCTTGTCTATAAGGTTTCTTTCTTAAGCATATGAAGTAAAATAAACCTAAAACTGCCTGGGTGCGGTGGCTCACACCTGTAATCCTAGCACTCTGGGAGGCTAAGGCAGGAGGATGGCTTGAGCCCAGGAGTTTGAGGTTGCTGTGAGCTATGATGATGCCACTGCACTTTACCCAGGATGACAGAGCAGGCTCTGTCTCAAAAAAATAAATAAATAAATAAATAAATAAAGCCTAAAACTGACATTTTGGGCAGGATGATTTAAAAAAATAAATAAATCTAAAACTAAATAAAAATAATCACATCTATACAAATAATAATTAAAGCACATATTTGAAATATTCTATGAGTATACTAAGAATTATAATAAAAAATAATGATAATGATTTTAATAGATTTACTACTATTGATTGGATATCTACTATGTTCCAGATGCTTTAGTTTTTCTCATATATTTATGTATATAGTCCCAAAAGATCTTATAGGTAATCATTACCACCACCACTTACAGATGAGAAAACTCAGGCTCACAGTGACACATTCTAAGACAATGACAACCTGGATTTGACTGTGTCTCAGTCTGACTCAGAGTTCATGCCTTTGCCTTTTGCATATGCCTTCTGTAAGATGCAGAGGGAAACTCTGGACTTCAGGTTGGAAAACTTGAGAGGTCCAGAGTTCACTGGCCCCTCTTTCTAGCACGTAATTACTAAGAACAGGAGATCCCAATGCTTGGTTGCTGTTTAAATGAAGGTTATCGTCCCTTTTCCTTTCCAAATAATAGCAACAAACATAGAGAAGGGAACAGCTTCAATCCCCAAAAGGCTTTTGCTAAATGATTTAAAATCTTATGACTCCGTAATGCAAACTAATCTCAAGATTTAACCAACAAATCACAACAGGAATTCCAACTATTTAAAAAAAGATTTTTTTTTCACTCCAGTAATGCAATTTATCAAAAATAAATCATCTTCCACTTTGCCCAAGCGATGCTGGGGTTGAGGGCAGGAAGAAACCTAGTGCACCTACTGGTCAGCAGAAGTAAATCAGAAGTAAGACTCCACCCTCAGGCTGCAGAGTAAGGGCAGGAGCTTCATTAGCTGCTATCTTCCAGCTTCCTAGTAAGCAGAAGGAAACAGACTCGAAGGCCAGTGAAAATGCAGACTGATTCTGCCTTTAAAACACTCCACTAAAGGTGTTAATGACACTTTGGAGTTTCCCAGACGGTGACATGTCTCTCTCTTTAACTCCACTTTTCCCAGAATACTAAATGAAATTCTAAGATGCCCAATTAGTGAAAAACTGAAGTGGCAGCTTTGATTATGTCAAACCTAAAAAGGAATGATCAGGATTGGTTTTTATAAGGAAAGAAATAAAGTAGCTCTAAATGGACAAGACAGAGAATAATGAGAAAACTTCATGGGAAACAGTGAAATCTTCTTCCTTTTTCTACAATGAACACAATGAGATTCCCTGTGCAACAAGTGAAACAGCATCTTGTTGCTGGAAAAGCCTCACTGTCCTTGAGTCAGTCAGGGTCACTTAGATGTGAGAAGTGCATTTAAGTTTGAGAAAGTGCAAGCCTAGGAGAGGGAGGAGGTTTCCCAAAGACACACAGCCAGTTCAGGTGTTCCTGCCTTCCTCATCCAAGCTCCTGCCCCTTGACTTCTTTGGCTTATATCCAACCAAGATGGTGACAGGGAGAATACACTTAGTAATTAGGAAATTAATACAACTTCAACATTTAATCATATCACCATTTCCCCAAAGTGTGCTTCTCAGTTTATTGTTCCCACAAGTCAGCTCAGAAACAGGGGCTCTGCAGTGAAATAAATTTGAGAAATGCTTCAAATTACATTGCACTCTTGGGGCCAAATCAGACATATTAGCTTATTAGGGCCTCTAAGAAGTCTGTCACTAAAGAATTAGTTTGATTTTTGCTTAAATCTGTATTCTCAAATGTATTTGTCTGCAGAAACCTCTTTCCTTGAGAACATCTACCTCTTCACATCCAAAGAAATGACTGTCTTGGAAACTCTGCACTAAGTCAAACCAATGATGATGAACTTGCTATTCTAACATAATTACTGAATTGATTTAGCTATGTTTTGAATGTAATCAACATAAGAAGTGACAGTTAGATGAGCTTCAGAAGAAGCTGGTAATTTAAAATGTAAGGTAAGTGGATGCAACTTTAAAATTAGAAGACCAAAACATAGGTGGAATTGTCTATGCTATTCCTGACTAATACAGCTAACATGAGGAAGGACATAAACATTGCTACAGAACACTGGTTAGCACAAACCTTGCAAATAAAAAAAAAAACCAGAAATTACAATAATACTAAATACATAATGGCAGGTTCATCATGAAAGGTCAATATCTACATAAGTGACATTTGTAAAGGTACATAAAGAAGGATCAAGGACAAATGCTTGAATGGGATCTTCAGAAACCCACAGTACGTGTGTATGTTGTGTGTATGTATGTGTATGTGTGTGAGATAATGCACCCAACATAAAGAGGAAAGTAAAAATATTAAGTTGAAATATTAAATGTGATAAAGGGTAAATATTACTGGGGCTTCCCTCTTTGACCATGGCATGCACATACACAGGTTTTTCTCAGGACTTTCTATCCTTACCTGTCCTGAGCTGGTGAACTACCAACTGATCTCAGGCCAGTAACACAATTTAAAATCTGGTATTGAAAAATCACCTCTTGTTATTTTTCTTTTTCAAAACTGTCTTGCTAACATTGCCCATTTATGTCCCCAAATGAACTTTAAAATTGTTTTACCAAGGTAGGAGTAAAAGTTCAAATGAACTTTTTCTTAATTGAGAAATCTATCAATTGATTTGGAAAAGAACTGCCATCTTTACAACATTAGGTCTTCTCATAAAGGAAATGAAAATAAATAGAAGTTCATGCAAAATTGGGGAATAAATTAAAAATACCAACCAATGTTTTTCTGCCTAAATTTTTTTATTTTTATTTTTATTTTTTTTTTGAGACAGAGTTTCACTCTGGCTCCCGGGCTAGAGTGCCATGGTGTCAGCCTAGCGCACAGCAACCTCAAACTCCTGGGCTCAAGTGATCCTTCTGCCTCAGCCTCCTGAGTAGGTGGGACTACAGACATGCGCCACCACACCCAGCTAATTTTTACCATTTTTGGTAGAGACGGGGTCTCACTCTTGCTCAGGCTGGATGTATAAGCTTTAAAGGTTCACATAGCAAAAAACAATATGAATAAAATTAAAAGGTGAGTGACAATCTGGGGAAAATCAGAGCAGATAATTGTCCTAATACATTAAATACCCTTTTAAAATACTAAGAAAAATATAGGACTCTCTAAAAGATAAAATAACAAAGCTCATGAAAAAAAAGAAATTTACCAGCCATCAATGACAAAAACACTGTTAAATAAAATATCCCGTATCACTAATAACCAAAATATATTGCTAATTATACTAAGTTGTGATTTTTTTATTTAATAAGATTCTGGGAATACAGACACTCATATATATTAGTATGGGAACTATAAATAAGTATAAATGTTTTAGATGGCAATCTGGCAGTAATTAACAAACATGCTTAAATACTGACCCATCCATTTCAATCTCTTTAACAATTTTCTTTAGGAAATTGAAAAAATGTGCAAAGATGTATGTACAAGGATGTTCATCTCAATGTTATTTATTATAGAAAAATACTGTAAATAAACTGAAAATCCAAAAGTGGAGTAGGCTATGGTACAATCAAATAATGCAGTATTTTGTGTACATAAAAATACACTTAAAGGAAAGACATTTATGACATATTAAAGGAAAAAAAATCAGATGAAAAATATAGCATATAGTTCACCAAAAGCACATGTTAATACAAGAATGTGCACAGCAACACTATTAATAATAGACCCAAACTGGAACCTATGCAAATGTCCATCAACAGAAGAATAAATTGTGTCATATTCACCCACTGGAATATTACACAGAAATAAGCATGGATAAACTTCAACTGCATATAACAGTATGGATGAATCTCACAAATATTATGTTGAGCAAAATAAGTTAGACACAGAGTACATTCTGATGATCCCAATTATATAGAGTTCAAAATCATGCAAAACTATTTTGTAGTGCTAGAAGCAGGATAGTGGTTACCCTGGAGAAGGAGGAAAGTGGCTAGAAGGGGACAGGCACAGGAACTGGTGATGTTTCTTGATCTGTGTGCTGAATACATAGATGTGTTCGATTTGTGAGAATTCATTGAGGTGTACATTTATGACTTGTATATTCTTTACATGTATTCCGTGGTTCAATAAAAAAAATAGAAAATACAGTGTGAATAGCACAATCCCATATAAATAGATAGAAATACACTGAAAGAAAATCACAAAAATATTACCAGTGGTTATCTTTGAGTGATAAAATTTCATATGATACAACTTTTAAAAATTTTCTTTTGCATATGCTTTCCCTTCCTTCTACTGTAAATATTATTTGGATAAATAAACAAAAGTTATCAAGAATATGTATGAGAATATACATCTTAGTGTTATTCAGAGTAGCAAAATTGATTAGGCCTCTAAAATGTCTTATGATAAAACACTGATTAAATTTGCTATGATATAGCTCTAAGAATACTACACTGCTATAAAATTGATGTATTGTTGACATGAAAAAATGTCCACAACATATTTACTAATGAACATAATAGATTTAAAATGTATATAAAAATAATCTCAACTTTTTGTTTATCTAAGAAATATGTGTGTGTTAATTCCCTTGAAAATAACTGAATAATCATATGCCAAATGTTCACAATTATTATCTTTGGGTGATAGGACTATTTATAATTTGTAGTTATTTATTAGTTTTTGTTTACTTATGTTTTCTAATTTTCTATTAATGAATATGCATTACTTTATTAATGAAAAATAAAGGTTATTTTGAAAACTAAGAAATGCTAGCAATAATAATGCAAGAATAGCTGAAGATTATACCATAAGTGGTCTTGACATTATGTTGAAGGAGAAGACCGATACATGCTATCATGTTATAGGAAACAGCCTGAAAACTGGTCACTACTGAATTATGATAGATTTCACATCAATTTATAGTTGTAGAGACCATAAAACAAGAAGAGTCACAATACCAGCTACTAAAAACTTCCATTCCAGGGCCTGCAATAATGTCTAATGGCTACTCTATTAACATCAACTGGCAAATGAACTAATATTAATTCAGGTTCTTATTATGCTTCAAGAACCAAAGAGTATTCATATCTCAAGACTGGGGAAACTGTGAAAAACCTGGGGATGAGCAAAGGATAATTGGAGATTTTAGTGCAATTAATGCAAAGATGAGTAAATCCTTCCAATCTGAAAAGGCCAAGAAATAAAAACATACTATTTAGTCTCAGGCCATCTGTAAACAGTACAATTCATAAAAATCTAGAGAAGAGAAAATCACCTATAAAAGAGTTTTTGGGTTTTACTTATAAAGCCATATACCCACTCAAGACTGAATTGCATTTTAATTCAGTGTTTGGTCAAGTTTGATTATATCAGTTGAGACAGGAACCAAAACAAACTCTTACCATTCTCAACTTGCAAGAACTTCTCAAAACACAGAAGGGAAGGGTTCATTTAAAGGTTTGCCACATTACACAACGGAACAGTGTGCTTACCTTACTGCATTTATTTACCTGAACACTCACAAGACATTCATGTGAGAGGCATGTTATTGCAAGTGCCATGGGAAGTTACCCATGCCATCCATTCTATTTTGCTTAAGTTTTAAAAAATTTTATATGGGGTCTCACCATGTTGCCCAGGCTAGTCTCAAACTCCTGGGCTCAGCTGATCCTCCCACCCCAACCTCCTGAATAGCTAGAATTACAGATGCAAGCCCCTACTGCCCATGCCATCTATTCTAAAAACCAAAGCAGGAAGTAGGTTATAACAACCTGGTAGATGCTTAAGAGCAGTTGTTCATGAAAGGTTTTTCTCATATTTTCCAAGTTCTCTATAACATCATGTTACTTTTACACTTTAAAAATTACTTTTAGAGCTATTCAAATAATTATCCTTCACAATTGATTATTCAGCTTTCGGAACATGGTACAATTTACCTCTATAACATAATGGAACAAAACTCACACTCTTTGAAGCAATCTGTTCACTCACGAGCAAGAGTTAGGCTAAAATAAATTTATATACTATTTTACTGACATAGATTTACATAAAACCTAATTTTCCAGAAATGCACTCATAGAAGATGCTCTTTTTAGTGCCCGCCTTAGTCCCCAACTGAACCCATATGTGTTTTAGGGACAGTAACTCTGGCCACGCAACCTCCAAGATGGCCTTGCTCTCCTTCCTCTCACTCACCATGCACAGGAGTCAGCCCTTAATTCCTAAGAGATTCCTTCTCTAATTGTTTCAGTCTGCCATCACTACCCATCTCCATTCCACAGCCTCTGCCTGACTTCAGGCTCTCACAAGTTTTCACCTGGGCTGGGCAAGAATATACATAGTTAACTTATATTCCAAATCTTCACCCTACAGTCATCACTCCCAGAGCCAGGGTAATGATCTCTATCCATATATAAAGTAGATTAAAGAAATAAATTTTAAAAAAATAATAAAAATATTAGAATAATTGTATTAATATTTTTATAACTTTAGGATAGCAGAAACTTTCTAGAGGATGATAGGAAATGCATAAATGCAAAGAGATATGTATTTTTCTGTATAAAAATTTAAAATGGCATAACAGAACAGGTGCATGCAAACCTATTAAACCTGAGCTGAGTAAAGAGGATTCAGGTGAGAAAAAAACAGCAAAACATGAAAAAACAAGAGTTTGACACCTCCAAGAGATCACAGTGAAGCTACAGTAGTGGACTCCACCCACAAGGAAATTGCTGAAATGACAGAAAAGGAATTCAGATTATGGATGGCAAATAAGATGAATGGAATTGAAGAGAAAGTTGAAAACCACCAAAGAGAAGGCAAAAAAAAAATTTCAGGAAATCAAGGAAAAATCACTAAAGAGTTAGACAACATAGGAAAGGATATGATAGAACTTAAAGAAACGAGAGAGTCATTCAGGGAATTTCAAAACACAATAGAAGGCTTCAACAATAGACTAAACCAAGAAGAAAGAATCTCAGAGATTTAAGACAAGGCTCTTGAGGTAACCCAGTCATTCAAAGAGGCAGAGAAGAGAATAAGAAAGACTGAGCAATCACTTAGAGAAATATGGAATTATGTGAAGTGAACTAACATATGAATTACAGGTATCCCTGAGGGAAAACAAGAAAGAGCAAAAATCATGGAAAATCTATTTGAAGGAATTACTGAGGAAAATTTCTCTGGTATCACCCGAGATTCAGACATCCAGATACAAGATGGTCATTGAACATCAGGAATATTCATGGCATCTAGGACATCTCCATGACACATAGTAATCAACCTGACCAAAGTCAAAATGAAGAAGAAAATTCTACAAGCAGCAAGATGAAAGCAACAACTAACCTACAAAGGAAAACCCATCAGGCTAACTGCAGACTTCTTAGCAGAAACATTACAAGTCAGAAGACACTGGGGTCCCATCTTCAATATTCTTAAACAGAACAACTGCCAGCCTAGAATTTTGTATCCTGCAAAATTAAGTTTCACAATTGATGGAAAAATTAAGTCTTTTGCAGACCAGCAAACACCAAGGGAATTTGTCATGACCAGACCTGCCCTGTAGGAAATACTCAGAACTGCATTATATTTATATATGAATCAGCAGTGTATTTAATCAGTGTATTCACTGATACCCACCAGTATAAAAATCACCCAAAAAAAGCTAAAGCTCACAACTCTTGTAAAACAATAGCACAAGAGGGAAGACAAAGCAGGTATTACCAAACATAATGAACAGAACAGTCACCCACACATCAATTCTATCATTCAATATTAAAAGTCTGAATGCTACTCAAAAGACATAGGCTGGCTGAATGGATGAAAAACAGAACCTAAGTATCTGCTGTCTCGAGGAAACACATCTAACCCACAAGGATGCACACAGACTCGATGTGAAAGGATGAAAAAAATACTCCATGTGAACGGAAATCAAAAGAGAGCAGGTGTAGCCATTCTCACATCAGACAAAATTGACTTTACATCAACAATAGGAAAGACAAAAATGGTCATTATATAATGGAAAAGGAAGCAATTCAGTAAGAAGACATAACAATCCTACATATATCTGCACCTAACACAGGAGTTCCCAGATACATAAAGCAAATTCTACTAGAGCTAAGCAAAGAAATAAATAGTAGCATCATAATTGCCAGGGACTTCAACACCCCACTGTCAGAGATGGACAAATCATCAAAGTAGAAAATAATTAAAGAAACACTGGACTTAAATGGTACTCTAAAATAAATGGACTTAACAGACATTTACAGAGTGTTCTATCCACAAACTACTGAATATACATTCTTCTTATCAGCACGTGGGACATTACCCAAAAGTGATCATACTGTAGGCCACAAAACATGTTTCAACAAAGTCAAAAAAATTGAAATCATACCATGTATCTTCTCCAGCAACAGTGGAATAGAACTAGAAATAAATTCCAAGAGAAACACTCAAATCTACACAAAGTAATGGAAATTAAACAGCCTGCTGCTGAATGATTACTGGGTCAATAATGGAATTAAGATGGAAATCAAAAGATTCCTTGAACTAAACAATAAAGGAGACACAAGCTATCAAAATTTATGAGATTCGGCAAAACATTTCTAAGGAGAAAACTCATAGCCTTAAATGCCTACATCATAAAGGCAGAAAGATCAGAAATTAACAATCTAATGACACATGTCAAGGAACTAGAAAAGCAAGAGCAAACCAAACCCAAAGCCAGCAGAAAGAAAGAAATAACAAAGGTCAAGGCAGAGCTAAATGAAATGGAAAACAAAAAACAAAACACAGGATTAACAAAACTAAAAGTTGGTTCTTTTAAAAGGTAAACTAAATCAACATCTCTCTTGCTAGACTAACCAAGAACAGAAAAGAAGGGACTCGAATAAGCTTAATCAAAAATGAAAATGGTGACATTACAACTGATACTACAGAAATACAAAACATCATCCATGAATACTACATAAATCTCTACACACATAAACTAGAGACTGTAGAGGAAATGGACAAGTTCCTGGAAACACACAACATCCCAAGACTCAACCAGGAAGAAACAGAACTCCTGAACAGACCAATAATGAACAGTGAAATCGAAATAGTAATAAAAAACCTCCAAACAAGAAAAGCCCTGGACTAGATGGATTTACTGCTGAATTCTATCAGACCTAAAAAGAAGACCTGGTACCTATAATACAGAAATTATTGCAAAAGGAAGAAATTGCAGAAATTATTGCCAAAAATATTGAGAAGGAAGGAACTCCCAACTCATTCTACAAAGCCAGTATCACCTTGATACCAAAGACAGGAAAGGGCACAACAAAAAAAGAAAGCTACAGGCCAATATCCCTTATGAATACAGATGCAAAAATCCTCAATAAAATACCAGCACACCAAATTCAAAAAGCACATAAATAATCCACCATGACCAAGTGGGCTTCATCCCAGGGATGCAACGATGGTTCAATATACATAAATCAATAAATGTGATTCACCACATTAACAGAAGCAAAAACAAAGACCATATGATCATCTTAATAGATGCAGAAAAAGCATTTGACAAAATCCTGCACCCTTTTGTGATAAAAATCCTCAACAAAGTAGGCATAGAAGATACATATCTCAAAATTATAAAAGCCATATACAACAAACCCACAGCCAACATTATGCTGAATGAGGAAAAGGTGAAAGTATTCCCCATAAGAACTGGAGAAAGACAAGGGTGCCCACTGTCACCACTTCTATTCAACATAGTACTGGAAGTCCTAGCCAGAGCAATCAGGCAAGAGAAAGAAATAAAGGGTACCCAAATCAGGAAAGATGAGGTCAAACTATCACTTTTCGCTGGTGATATGATCTTGTATCTAGGAAATCCCAAAGACTCCACCAAGAATTGATAAATAAATTGATAAATAAATTATCAATTGATAGATTGATAAATAAATTCTCATAGAATAAATAAATTCAGCAAAGTCTCAAGATACAAAATCCATATATACAAATCAGTAGCATTCCTATGTACCAGTAACAGTCAAGCAGAGAGTCAAATCAAAGATTCAATACCATTCATAATAGCTACACAGAAAATAAAACACCCAGGAATATACTTAACCAAGAAGGTGAAAGATCTTTACAAAGAGAATTATGAAACACTGAAGAAAGAAATTGCAGATAATACAAACAAATGGAAAAACATATCATGCTCATGGATCAGTAGAATAAACATCGTTAATACGTCCATACTGCCCAAAGTAATTTACAGATTCAATACAACCCCCATCAAAATATCAACATCATAGTCCACAGATCTAGAAAAAATAATTCTGTACTTTGAACACAGAACAGCCAAAGCAATCTTAAGGAAAAAGAACAAATCTGGAAGCATCACATTACCAGACTTCAAACTATACTATCAAGGCTATGGTAAGGAAAACAGCATGGTATTGGTACAAAAATAGAGACATAGCCCAGTGGAACAGAATAGAGAACCCTATAAAACCACCTACCTACAATCAACTTATCTTCTATAAAGCAGACGACAACATACATTGGGGAAAATAAGCCCTATTTAATGAATGGTGCTGGGAAAACTGGATAGCCACATGCAGAAGAATGAAACAGGACTCCTGTCTCTTACCACTTACAAAAATTAATTTAAGATGGATAAAAAGACTTAGGTGTAAGAAAAAAACAAAAATGCTAGAAGAAAATGTAGCAAAAACTCTTCTAGGTATCGGCCGAGGCAAAGAATTTACTCTAAGACACCAAAGGCAATTACAGCAATAACAAAAATATTAGTAAATAAATGGGACTTGATTAAATCAAAAAGGTTCTGCAAAGCAAAGGAAATAATCAAAGAGAAAGAGAAAGAAATAAAGGGTACCCAAATCAGGAAAGATGAGGTCTAACTATTACTTTCTGCTGATGAGAAAATAGAAAACCTACAGAATGGAAGAAAATATTCCCAAACTATACATCTGATAAAGGGCTAATATCTACAATCTACAAAGAACTCAAACAAATAAGCAAGAAAAAATCCAACAACCCCATTAAAGATAGGGTAAAAGACATGAACAGAAGCTTTTTAAAAGAAGATAAACAAATGGCCAAGAAACACATGTAAAAATGCTCAACATCACTAATTATGTGTGCAATGCAAATTAAAACCATAATGAGATATCACCTTACCCCTGTCAGAATGGCCCTTATTAAAAGTCCAAAAATAATAGATACTGGCATGAATGCAGAGAGAAAGGAGCACTTATACACTGCTGGTGGGACAGCAAATTAGTACAACCTCTACGGAAAACAGTATGGAGATTTCTCAAAGAACTAAAAGTAGATCTACCATTCGACCCAGCAGTCCCACTACTGGGTATCTACCCAAAGGAAAAGAAGCCATTTTATCAAAAAGACACCTGTACTTGAATGTTTATTGCAGAAAAATTCACAATTGCAAAGATGTGGAATCAACCCAAGTGTCCATCAATTCATGAGTGGATTAACAAAATGTGATATATATATATACACACACACACACACACACACACATATATACAGACATACACACACACACACACACACACACATATATACATACACACACACACACACACACACACACACACATATATACACATACCATGGAGTACTACCCAGCCATAAAAAGGAATAAACTGATGTCTTTTGCAGCAATTTGGTTGGAACTGGATACCATTATCCTAAGTGAATTATCTCAAGAAAGGAAAAACAAACATCACGTGTAATCTCTAATAATTTGGAACTAATTGATGGGCACACATGGGCACAGAAAGAAGTAAAAATCATTGGAAATCAAGAAGTGGGGAGGGGTGAAAGAGGGGAGGGGTAAAAACCTACCTCACATGTACAATGAACACTATTCAGGTGATAGGCACACATGTAGCCCTTACTAAAGCATTATAAAAGCTATCCATGTAACAAAAACATTTGTAACCACTTAATATTTTGAAATTTAAAAAAATTTTCAAAAAACATAAATAAAATGGCATGACTAAAGACATCATAAACAAAGCCAACAAAATCAAAGTCACTGTAGAATCAAAAGAAAAAAACAGAAAAGGTATGTGTAACTTTTAAGAGAAATGGTTAATAGTCTCGATATTCAAAAGCTCTCCAAAATGATAAGAAAAATGACAATTAAATATTGGGAAAGGATATAAAAAAGATGTTAAATCTCATCAATAGAGTAACAAAGAGTAAAATAAAGAGATACCATATTCTCCTCCCCTTGAATTAGCAAAATACAGTAAGACAGGTAACTCCAATTGTAGCAAGGCTGTGGGGAAATCAGCTCTTTCATTTATTGCTAGTGGAGAGATACAACTTTTCAAAAAAGTAGACTGCAATTCGATTAAATGAAATGCCTTTGATCCAGCAATACCAATTTTCTAAAATGATCTCAGAAAAATCAAAGCACCTAAATGTAAAGGTGTATGTAAATCAATGTTTACTATAACACTGTTTATAGTTGCAAGTATCTGGAAATAATCTGAATGTCTATCAATACAGAATGATTAAATTAAATGTGCTACATCCATTCCCCAAAATATAATGCAGGTATTATGCAGAACGAGTTGGATCAGTTTTCACTGATACAGATGGATGTTCATGATAAATAGTTAAAGAAAAAAAACTTCTGAGTGATATGAATATCATAAACTTTATATACCACAAAGTCTCTATATATGGGTATGTATGCTTTTATATATATACTTTTGTATAAAAGTAGAGAAAGATGTTAATGGAAACATCAAATGTTAATATTAGATATTTTAAGAGTGCAATTTAGAATTAGTCAGAAGATTATGGAAATTTTCTTCATACTACTCTGCATTCTTTGACTTTTAAAATAAATATGCACCACTTTTTGGCAGCTTAAACAAAATCTAGATGGATTTCTAGTTCGAACGTGATAGTGTAAAAGTATTTTTCCTTTCTCATTCTGAAAATCACCCAAAAAGCAACAAGGAAAATGAGAAACAAAAATGTAAGTTTCACTTCAGCTAAACCAGGAGATAATTTAAACTACAGAGACCAAATAAAAGTGGAAAGGCCTTGAAAATAGAGGGAAAAGAGTGGGAGGAAGCAGAGATAGAAGGTTGCAGAGAGAGCTTCCTGCAGATACAGACCTCAGCAAGCACCAGCAAAACTACTCTTCTCAAAGGCCAGGGACACTACCTGAGGTGCCGGCCCTTGTTTGAAACAGGAGGGGTTGACCAGCTCAATGACCTGCTCAATGAGCTTGTGCAGACCCAGTTTGTTTGTTTGTTTCCCAAAAAAATCCAGTGACAATGTATAAAGAATCACACCTAAAGAAGTCATGTTTATTATAAACAGTCTTCCTTTTGTGCAGTAGAGGAAAAGATAATCTTTTCATTATTCTCTCCAAAAATAAAAAGTAAAATACAAATCTTCCTTTCTCCATTGGTTTTGGTGAAATAAAGACCACCGTAAAAGAAAAGTCCAGCTAGCCTGAACCATACCCCTACTGTCTATGAACCTTGTACAGAGATAGCTAGCTATTCATGAAAAAATTAAATTATTTTGAAGATGAGTAATAAAAAAGAAAGAATTAGGAGCTATGCAAAAATCCTAAAATGAAACAATGAATAAGAAAGGCAAATAATAGGTGAAGACCTCCCATGGTAAAACAGTCAATGGAACAATGGAGTGAACCAATATTTTTTAAAAAATTAAAAACCTAATGGTATAATCACTTCCATAAACGAAGAAATAAGGGGAAACATTAAAAAATGAAAATATGAGTTGGTAGAATTTGGGAAAGTTGTGCAAAGAAATAATAACCACTGCAGAAATTATGCCAAAAAGGCTGATACAGGGAGCTGAGAAATTACTGAAACTAAGTAAGAGACGTGGTGGAGGGAGAAGGTGAACAGACGAGAGGAAAGGGGCCAAAATAAAATGGAAAACAAAGAGTTTAAAAGATTAAGGAGAATATTATAGATATGGAGGAAAATCAGAAGAGATCCCCAAAAGAAGGAAATGGAAATACTTGAACAAATAAACAATTCATGAAAATTTTGAGACTACATTGGGTCCAAACCCAAAAACTGATTTCTTTAAATTTTTAATCTATAAAAACAATGAGCAACATAACCATACCTTACACGCCACACCAAGATAATTCCAAACTGGATCAGTAACTTGAAGGTAAAAAAGAAAAATGAAACCATAAAGGTAATAAAAGAAAACAGAGATTTCTTTTACAATCTCAGAATGGGAAAAGCATTTCTTAATATGATATAAAATTCAGAAACCATTAACGATACCAGATAAATTCAGTTTAAATAAAATTTAAAATATCTGCATAATAAAAAGCATTATAAGTAAAGTCAAATGACGGAAAAAAAATTTGCGTCTCATACCAAAGACAAAAGGATGATTTCCCCCAACATAAATTCAACAACTGGATAAGAAAAAAAGAGCAAAAACTCAATACAAAAACAGACAAAGTGAAAAAATAGCAAAGGAAATAGAGTTCACATAAAGAACTATAAATGACAAACCTATCAAATATACAAAAAGAGAAATGTAAATTGAAAGGCACTTTTTTCACCCACTGGATTTGCAGAGACTGAAAAGCTTAGTGTCATGTTGTGCTGGTGAGTCTGTGAGGAAACAGGCACTCTCATACGTTGCTGCTGGGAATGTAAATTAGTACTGCCTCTAGGGAGGGCAACCTTTGTAGCCAAGAAACAAAAAAGGATGAATAAACTCTTTATGAGCTAATATGGAAAGTTCTTTAAGAACTTTTATACTTGAAGGGTTAAGTGCAAAAAACAAGGTACAGAAAAGTAGGTATAGCATGCTGTCATTTGTATAAAAAAGGAGGAACAAAATATATGTTTCCAATGTATATATGTATACACACACTAGCAGTTTGAGTTCAAAGGCAATTGGCTGGCAGAATTTCTTCCTGCCTGTGGGAGGTCAGTGTTTTCCATTAAGGCCTTCACCTGATTGGATGAGACCCACCCCCATTGTGCAGGGTGATCTGCTTTACTCAAAGCCCACCCACTTAAATGTTAATGTAATCCAAAAAACACCTTCCCAGAAAGTCCAAAATAATGTTTAGCCAAATACCTGGGCACTGTGGCCCTGCCAAGTTGACACATAAAATTAACCATCACAGTTGTGTCTTCTTTCTTGGGTTTATCTTTATATGCAGCAGGGACAAGTAGGGAGAAATGAGCCTGCACCATCTTGTCTGGATGTGGTCTATCCCATTCATTTTTTAAAGCATGGTTTTGTTGGTTTTGAAATTCTAATTAGACCATTTTCTCTTAGCACTTTAAGGATATCATTCTACTGTCTTCCAGATATTCTATTGGCTTCTGGTCAAATATCAGCTACAACCCATTGTCTGCATTTTATTCTCTGGTTACTTTTAAGGATTTAGTTTTGATTCTTCAGGAGTTTTAACATCATGGGACTAGAGTTTGTTTTGTCTTGTATTTTTGTCCTGCTTTGTAGAAGAGTTTGTATAGAGAGCATCTTGAATCTGCACATTTCATAAACTTCCATCAGTTTTAGAAATTTCTCAGCCATTTTCTCTTCAAATTATATGTCTTTTTTTCTCTTTTTCCTTCTATGACTGTAATCACATACACTGGCTAGATCTGCCTACCGTATTCCTCAAGTCTCATATTCTCTCTTCTGGTTGTGCATCCTTTTGTTTTCCTACACTTCATTTTGGATATTTTTCTGACTTAAGTCAGAAATTCTTTAATTGTTTATTTATTTTCTCTTCATCTCTGTTTAATCTGTCATTAAAGCCATTTTCAAGTTTTTTTTTAATTTGGTAATTATATTTTTCAATTCTAAATTTTCCATTTTATTCTTTTTTTACTTCTCATTTTTCTGCCTAAATTTGTCATCTTTTCCTTTACCTCTTTGAGTATAGTAACACGGTTATTTTTAAATCTGTGTCTGAAAACTCATTATCTGGGGACTCTATAGGTCTGTTTGTGTTTTCCATTTCTGCGTCTTTATATTCATTTCTTCTCATCTCCACTTGCGCCCAGTTATTTTTTTATGCATTTTGGGTTTGCAAAGTTGAGGTCTATGATAAAGTGACTTTCCTCTAGAGAGGATGGATATTTGTTTTTGTCAGGTGCCTGGAACACCAGCAAGCTGGGCATGCATTAGTAATTTCAAGACTGAGATGATCTGAAGCTGAGTTGTTGTTCCCGTATAGGCCTTCTACATTCAGCTCGTGTTTACTTCAATGATGAAACTTTCTAAGATCTCAACCCAAAGTGAGGAGTTTTCAATAGGGTCCCTCTTCTTGTCAGGTCTCTAATTCCCATCTCCCTAGCCCCAAGAAATGGTCAAAAGTGCTACTCAGCTCCACAAAGTGTCAAGTTTCCCAGGGGAAAGTTGGCCCCAAATGCAGATCTCACCTCCTTGGGCCATTGTGCCCCTCAGGTTCTGGTCCACTGATTCTTCACTATCTTTTTAGCTCTCTAATGCCTTTGAAGAGAGGTATTTCAGTATTTTTCCCTCATATTTTATTCAGCTTTTCTAGTTGTCCTCAGTGTAAGGGTAAGTCCCAATTGCCTGATCTTCCATTAACAGACATGCTCTTCTGCTCTATTAAATGTAGGGGGTGATCATATATGATTATGGTCCTTGTGTTACATAACACTGTATTCCCGATTCAAAGTGTATCATAGCAGACATACCATATCTATTAGAAGCCAGGGACAGTTTTAAGTACTTTGAAAATTTAATTTACCCCTCATAACAACATTAGGAAGTGGGTACTAATATTATTCTCATTTAATGAAGAAAAAAAATTGAAGCAAAGAGAAAGTAATTAATTTTCCCAAGATCGCTCAGCTTGTAACTGCCTCCAAAGACCACGCTCTTAACCATCAAGCAAAGCTGTGCCTAGTTTAAATTACTCAAAATTATATTAATCAACCAGCTAGAAATATTTAGTAATGCATAATTTTATTCTAGCAAATAATAGAAAATGTAAATAATATTTAAAATAATTTTAACTGCCTCATTCAATCTATTTAGTGTAGGGTGGTCCTATTGATAAGATATTGAATTTTCCTTTGAGACTTTAAAATAATTTTAAATGTCATTTTGGGGCTCTTAATCTCTATTTTGATACCTACCTTTAGCAAACCAACTTAAGACTGGTGATATGATTTAACGTGCCCAGCTGGACATGCAAAGTAGTCCAAAGCACAGGCCTAATATATCCTTTTATGAGATGCAAAAGAGAAGGATGTTCTGGAGAGGATCAAATCTGCTCTGAGCATCTAAACTGAAACTGGGCCACAGGGAAAAGAAATTAACATGCAAAACATTAACCACTTCCACCTTATGGAACAGAAATGCTTCTAACTGGGCATAAACCCATGAGACTTCAAACAGTGAAGGACGACTTCAGTGCATCACTCATGATGTGCTGCTCACTGGAAAAGAGCTAATAAGAAAAAAGGGAGAATGTTCAGATACCATGTTTAATGCTTATAAATCAGATAAAATATCATAAGATACAAAGGATTAAATTTAACAAAACTGCTTCTAATCACACGTACAGGATTAAAACATTCATTTTCTATGATGTCTCAAAACTATAGAAAAAGGATGGAAAAGAATTCTAAAAAGTTATTTTAAAAAAATCTCAGGAACAAAGAAACAAGAGGGGAAAAGATAAGCAAATGAGTGCTGTCAATGAAATTTTAAAAGAAGTGCATAGATAAAGAATAACTGACTGGGCAGAGTGAAAAAAACTAAAATCCAAGTTTGCGGAGTGGAAAGGCAACAAGATAATGCCAATTTGTTTTGAAAAGGTTAAAAAAAAATCAGGGGCACCAGGTTCCTCCCTAAAAGAGTGTGAAGGGTGAAGTAGAAAGGTAGCTTCCCTCAGGAGAGACTGAGAAAGGGAAGCTCTGGACTCAAAGGCTCCAGGCACACTGAGGGTACGATGTAAAGTCACACTGTAAACAGGAGGACTCATTAAAAACCTACGTTAAGAATACTGAGGCCTCTGACCCACTTCCCACACTTGGTTCTCAAGGTAATGGCATTCAGGCTATACCTGAGCCGGAGATTAGGAGATTTCCTTGAGGAAAAACTGATGTGTTCAAATGGAAGCCCCTGGAGGTGCTGCGAACTCTGGAGATTCCCACAGAAATAGTTTGCTTTGACCTATGGTGAAGCCTACACATCACGTCCATATGAGCAAGACCTTCCCACACACATGGAGTCTCTAATCCGCATTTTATTGTTTACTCTTAAGTATTAGTACGGAGCCCAAGATGATAAGATATTTGAGGAACCCTCCAACATGAAAGACAAAGAACAAAACAAAAAGAATAACAGAAGAAATAGATATAATGCTCAGATTGGAAGGAAGCTTTTTTTAGAAAAAGCTATAATATCATCCAAATATGGAAGAACATATTTATTTTATGCGTGAAAAAATAACAGGATGCTAAATTAAAAACAAATATTTAGTCGTGAACAAGAATAAACAATTGAAAACATGATAATGACAATAAATTCAATAGAAAGCTTGGAAGGGAAAATTGAGGCAACTTCCCAAAAAACGTAACAGAGAGATAGAAAACGGGTGACTAAAGGAAGAAAATGGAGATATAGAAAGAGATAACAGAGAGGATGAGGAGGAATAAATTATTTTAAAAATGCAAAAAATTCCTAAAACTGAGGAATATTAATTTCCAGATTAAAAGAACTCACTGAGTATCCAAAACAATGACTGAAAAATGACATCAAGGCATATCAGAGAAAATTTCAGAACACCTGGGATAAATAATAACAATAACAAAATTGGCTACCATTTATTTCATTCTATGGGTAAATAAATGCTTAAATATTTATGTGTATTGATCAATTTAATCATCATAGATGTAAGGAGATAGAAACAATTATGAAATCCATTTTGCAGATCAGTAAATGGAGACAAAGAGAGGCCAAATACCATGTTAAAGGTAACACCTCTGTGAAGTAGGAGATTAATAATGTGAAATGAACCAAGCTGTCTGGTTCCAGAGGAGACCTCTTAGCATCGGCATTGTTTTCACTGGCAACACATATAGAAACAAAGTCAAATTTTCCTCAACGATGAGATGGCAGAATAAATTTGGGAATACCTATACCTTGGAAAGTTACGCAGCTATTAAAATTGAGTTATTCCAAGTGAGTTCCAGTAATACAGAAGTAGATTGTAGCAGCAGACTAGTCCTCCTGCAGATAACAATTATAAACTATGAAAAAAATATAAAAATAACTACTTGAAGGCACCAGAGAAAAGCCAAATGAAGACAAAAATTCAAGGAATTTGACCCTTAAAAAAAGAGAACCATACTTACTGGGTAACATCCGTATTTATAAGGCTTCACCAATGAAAACAGTCAGCAGTCTACGTGTAAGATAACCAGAACTCATGAAACAGCAGAGGATAGGATTCAGGGTTCCCAGGGTAGCTGGAAATTGAGTTGGCAGAGGAGGCCCAGGAAGGAGGGAGTCCCAGAGGGGAGCTCCACAATCGACCTAGAACGCCCTTCAAATCCTTGGCTGACCCCAGAACTGTGTATGTGTGGGAGCGCTTCCAGAGCCCAGTTTAAAGAAATACAGAGAACAGTGACAAATCTGAGCAGAGATTTTAGCTACTGCCCTTCACGGGGAAGAAGAGTGTGGAGTTGAGTGCCGCCAAGTTCGAGGGTCTTAGTAAATGCCTCAGGCTTCCCCAGGAAACCAAGGAAGAGCCATACGTTAGGAGGAAAGACTATGTTTCAGGATTAAGGTATCTACGCCAGGTCTAAAGGAAAAACCCAAAAGACATTCTTCCTCACAAAGTAGAAGATGAAGCTCTATAACATCAAGATGATTTAATTGCCTTAAAGAAGAAAACTCAATGCTGTTTAGAAGAAAACTACAGAAACCAGAGTCTCTACAATAACTCTGCCACAATGTCCAATATATAATCAACAATTGCTAGTACATATGAACAAACAAACTCACCCAAGGGTGAGAGAAAAAGGAAAGAGATCCTGAGATGACCCAGATTTGGGGATAAGCAGGCAAAAATAAGACACAGGAATAAGACCAACATTTATAAGAGCTATAAATGAAATAAAACCACTTCCAAAAAAAAAAAGACTCTAAAATTGAGTTATAAAAAGATAATCAACTTCAGGTTCTACATATTTAAAACAAAAGGACTCAAAGGATAAAAGTAGGAGAATACACAAAAATATATCAAACAATATTTAAAAAGTAGAAGTTACAGTATTTGTATCAAAATCAATTTGCTACAAAAAATTTAAATTGTTTGATAATCTATATACTTTAAGAGAGAACAGAATTTGGTATGTATACATCCATTGATATCGCCTTGGTATATTGTTTAGTAAAATGCTTTGAAAACAAATGTGATATGGAGATGAGATATACATATATATATGTATACACACACACACACACACACACACACACACATATATAAAATACTCATTGTGGACCTTCTGAAAGTACCAGGTGTATACTGCCGAAAAATCAGACCATAGTGCAGAGAGAGACAGTTGGAATTATTAAGACAGTAACATTCTTGACATTTCTCTATGTAAGTATTGATTGACTTTATAATCAGAATAAATACATATACTATTCATATTAGGAGAAAAAAGCAAATGAAAAATAATATGGTTTCTGAAAAATAAAGCTGAAACATGACAGAAAATTCATCAGTAGTCCATATTTTAGAAATGAACATCCAGGGTCAAGTGCACAGAGATACGAAATATTTTTAATAATAGCTCTGAGCATCTATGGTGTGTGACAGCTGCAGACAACTTTATAGGCTATACAACAGGCTGCACTGGGTTCAGTTTTTGCTATATATTTTATATCATATATATATAATTGACTTTATAATCAGAATAAATACATATACTATTCATATTAGGAGAAAAAAGCAAATGAAAAATAATATGGTTTCCGAAAAATAAAGCTGAAACATGACAGAAAATTCATCAGTAGTCCATATTTTAGAAATGAACATCCAGGGTCAAGTACACAGAGATACGAAATATTTTTAATAATAGCTCTGAGCATCTATGGTGTGTGACAGCTGCAGACAACTTTATAGGCTATACAACAGGCTGCACTTTTTTTTTTTTTTTTTTTTTTTTTTGGGACAGAGTCTCACTCTGTTGCCCAGGCTAGAGTGAGTGCCGTGGCGTCAGCCTAGCTCACAGCAACCTCAAACTCCTGGGCTCAAGCGATCCTCCTGCCTCAGCCTCCCGAGTAGCTGGGACTACAGGCATGCGCCACCATGTCCGGCTAATTTTTTCTATATATTTTTAGTTGTCCAATTAATTTCTTTCTATTTTTAGTAGAGACGGGGTCTCGCTCTTGCTCAGGCTGGTTTCAAACTCCTGAGCTCAAACAATCCGCCCGCCTCAGCCTCCCAGAGAGCTAGGATAACAGGCGTGAGCCACCACACCCAGCCAGGAACCCTTTTTTATTTATTATACTTCCTCTTCTTTCATCGAGGAAAACGGAGGCACAGGAGAGTTAAAAAGGTAAGTACAGGTAAGTGTCCGCGGCGAGCTACAAGTTGACAACACTTGGCTCCTGAATTTATGCTTCAAATCTGTTCACTATTCTACCTTGCTGCTCAAGAGTGATTATAAGAAGCAATCACACACTGACCAAAGCTTTCCCTCCACTCATACAAAAACAATTTTATAAGTCTATGCTGTTTTCAAATTTAAACTTGAACCACAAGCCCACATTTATTTAAATTTTAAGTCAGTGACATTCCAAATTGCAAACAATTTTCTACACTTGAAGCCCTTGGCTAAACCAAAAGATCTAACTTAATTGGCACATATTCAAGCATTGTGTCCTATAATCTTCCTACTTGGAGGTTCTCAGAATACAATCTGTCTCTCCCAAAGCTATCTGCTTCTCAAATTAACCCTCACTGGCTTCCAGCGTAGGATGCAGCTACAGAGAACTGAAAGGTCCCAGAGGTATGTGACATTAAACACCACTAAATCTCCAGCTGGTCTGACAGCCCACCTACACAAGAAAGTAGACTAGAGAAAATAATACCCTCAGCTGATGTATAAACTTTATCATTTCTTTGGCAGGAATTAAGAGAAGAAATCTGAAGACATGACATTGTTCATTTCATAGGAAAAGACTTACCAGTCAATATGTCACCAACTATAGTATAAGTTAGTATAGGTTACTGTGGAGACCTGTTATCACATTTCCCTTTTGCCCAAGGAATAATGAAACATCTACTGAAATTTAGCTCATAAATAAAGACTGGTTGAATCTGGAGATTTCACTGGAATAAATGCAAGTTAGAGGGATGAAAAGAAGAGTGATTTTATTTTAATCTAAAAAATTTGAATTTGAATTTGCATACAAGTTTATATTTTGGTTTCCTTTGCCTTCCTTCATTCATAGGAATTAGGAGAAAGACGTGAATACTGAGTGGAAATGCCTTTTTAAATAAATATTCCCTAAAACAGACGGAAAAGTCAAAACCAAAAGAAAAGAAAAAAATCCTTATTAACCTTAAGGCAGTCCTATGGCCAGAAGGGAAAACACCAATTATGAAACTCAGGCTTAGTTCTGGCTAAATAAAAACATTAATCTATTTTCATCATTTAAGAATTCTGTGCCATGGCAGTTGTTAATTTGGAAGGGAATAATGACGCCTGCTGCAACCCGATCTGGTCCTTTCTGGCATCCATATCCCTGCGTGTTATTCAGTTTGTGCCAGGTATTCCCTTCTTCCCTCTTTTAGGGCAGAGTAAAGACATTTCAAATGATCGCCATTAGCTAAAGAGGTTTTCCAGGAACAGGAAATAAACAAACTTCCTGGCTTCAGACTCCAGGCCCGTCCCGCTTGAATGACCCCTGCCGTGCCCATGCCCTGGACGTGGGAGTGACTCCTCTCCAGTCAAACCACCTGCCGTCCCCTCCAAGCACTGTGTGCTTCAGGCCTCTCTCCTCGCCATTTCACCTGTGCAGCTCCCCAGACTCGGGGTACAACTCTACTCTAGAAGAGCTTCCCTGACCAAGCCAGGTGCCTCCTTTTCTACCTCCCACTCCTCTGCCTTGGCACATCTCATGCTGCAGCCGGCAGTTGTCTGCTAACTCTTCGAAGGCAGGGGCCACACATTGTTAGTCTTTGTTTCCCTGATGTCTAGTCAAGAAGATAATGAATGATTTTTTTTGAGGGTGGTGGGGAGTTTGGGGGAGATGCTAGTACCTTGGTTTATCAGAGACTGCACTAGATGCTGTGGATAATGTCATGTAACACTATGAAAGGTGGAATCATCAGTCCCATATTACAGATGGTAAAACTGATGCTCAACTTGATTAAACAACTTGCCCGACGTAATGCCAATGGAAGTCAAAGAAGTGGAGTCAAATTCAGTTTGAGTTTAGACTCTAGGCTCTCTACCTTCCTATTTTGAAAAAATAAATCCTTAACCTTCTCTCTTCATAGATATCAGAATTCCACTAGATCCTGAAGCCAACTCCCAGGTGACATGACTTTGTACCATCCTATCCACTACTTTATAAATCTTTACCAGTTGAATTTCTAAACATCAACCAAAATTCAAAAAGTTTCAGAGGGTGAGGAGAGGTTTCTCATAGCCCCTGAATTTAAAACATGGTGTTTACTATGCTCAGATCAAAGTGGCTTCTGCCTACCATGCTTTGATCAACACAGGTGGTTCCTATAGAGTTGTACTTGCAGAGTAGACATGTTATTTTTTTCCTGTATGATATCCACCACAATCCCCCAACAATTTGGTAACACCATCCAACTTCATTCTTGGGAACTTCTACTCTCACATTTCATATTGTCTTGGGGGAACTATCTATAGTTAGGCTTTTGTCCTGCTAGGCAAAGTATAAGCAGAGGACTCTCGCTAGGTAGATTAGACTTTCTCCTCTAAAATCTGAATTCTGTACCAAGTAACCAAAAGAGTGTTTGTAGGTAGAGCTGAGTAATTCCAGTGGTCCCCAATCAAAAGGATCTCCATCTGTTTTTGCTACCAAGTGCTAAGATTCTTAAAACCATCTAGTTGCCCTCTCTCTGAGTCCTCCAAGTCTCTTTCCAAAAATTTCCTTGTTTTCCTCAAGTTAGCTAAGTGTTGCTCCTGCCCTTTGCAATCAAAACTCTAAGGGGCATAACCACATGTATATAAATGATAGGACTCTTGCTTCCTCGCTTCCTCAGTTGAAGGGGAGCTGAAATCATCTTCTAGGTATTTTAAACTAAAGCTTGAGGACATCAACTGTTATTACCACATAACCATAAAGCTTTTTAAATCATTGATTTGAAAATATTGGGATTATAAAACACAGGAACATATACTAATGTTTATAGTATGTATTCTTGTGTGTTGGTGGACAAGAGATAAATACTCCAAGTAAAAGAAAAATGACAGATAAAGCTGCCTTCTGATTTTCACAAACAAAAAAGCATAGTCAATAATAACAACTGTATAAGTCTTCACCTAAGTAGGCAATAGATACAAAGAGTCTCCTTCTTCCTAGAGGGAAACAGTCTTGGAGAGATTCAGTAACTTACTGATAGTTACAAATTTAGTCGTTCAAATAATTGGTCTCACTTCAAAGTTAATGCTCTGCCCACCATGAGACACTACCTCCAAGTCACATACTTCATTACAATCTACCCAAAAAAGTTCAAACATCATTTAACCCATATCTTAGCCTCCTTGTTTACCACAGTAATTTAAGCTGCCCAAGATCAGTAGAAATGGATCCTACCCTCCTCTATACCTGAGTCTTTCTGTGGCTAATAACAAGTCTGTGTGTATGAGAATTGCTTCATTAGGGAAGAGAACACAGATCCAAAGGATTGGGACAGTCCACAAACTGTGCCATCACCCTTGAATACTAAAGAGAATTCCAGCATATAGTATTCAATGTTAAAAATATACCGCTTTAGAGATTTGTCTGATAACAATGTAAATGTACTTAACACTACTAACTATACACTTAAAAATGGTTCAGATGCTAAATTTTATTATGCATATATTACTACAATTAAAAATACATACACATACACACACACACACACACACACACACACACACACACATATATATATACTGGTTTATTTCCAAAAGCAAAAGTCAATTCTGTATTACATCGACTAGGTGGATTCCACTGAGGCATGTGAAGCAGGTTGTCTTCTGTCACATGTCCTAATGAGCAAATCTTTACCTCCCAGCACATGACATCAAGCTTTTAGCAACAGATACACCTTGGTCTGGAAAGGTCAGCCCTGCTGAACCCAGAGCAGCAGCACAGTCAAACCAGTATCAGCTGGTAGACTAACTGAGCTTTGTCTAAGGTAAGGAAAGAAAAAAGAATGAAAAAAAAAAAAAAATGAAGAGAGCCTCAGAGACCTGTGGAACATCAGCAATCACAGCAAAATATTTCTAATAGGAGTCCCAGAGAAACAGGAGTGATAAAAAGGGACGGAAGAATATCTGAATAAATAATGGTGGAAAACTTCTCAAATTCAATGAAAAGCATTAATATGCACATCCAAGAAGCTCAAAGAACTCCAAGTAGGATAAACTTTAAAAGATCCACACCTAGACACATCATAGTCAAACTGTTGAAAGCCAAAGAAAAGACAGAATATGGAAGCAACTTATGTTCATCAGAGTTATTGGCCTGTAATTTTCTTTTCTTGTAGTGTCCTTATCTGGTTTTGCTGTCAATGTAATGCTGGCCTCATAAAATGAGTTTGAAAGTATTCCCTCCTCGTCAATTTTCTAGAAAAGTTTGAGAAGGACTGGCGTTAATTCTTAACATGTTTGGTAGAATTCACCTATGAAGCCATCTGTTCCTGGGCTTTTCTTTGTTGGGAGGTTTTTGGTTACTGATTAAATCTCCTTACTTATTATTGATCTGTTCAGATTTTCTCTTTCTACATTTTTCAGTCTTGGAAAGTTGTATATTCCTAAGAATTTATTTCTTCTAGGCTAACAAATATATTGGTGTATAATTGTTCATAGTAGTCTCTCACGATCCTTTGTAATTCCATGGTATCAGTTGTAAAGACTCCTCTTTCATTTATAGTCTTATTTATTTGAGTCCTCTCTCTCCACCCCTCCCCCACTGGGTTACTCTAGCTAAAGATTTGCCGATATTTGTTCATCTTTTCAAAGAACCAACTCTTGGTTTCACTGATCTTTTCTATTGTTTTGCTAGTCTTTATTTATTTCCTCTCTAATCTTTATTATGTCCTTCCTGCTGCTGATGTTGTGCCTAGTTTGTTTTCCTTTTCTAGTTCCTTGAGGTATAAAGTTAGGTTGTTTATTTGAAATTTTTCTTCTCTTAATGTAGACATGTATCACTATAAACTCCTCTCTTAGAACTGCTTGTGCTGCATCTCATAAGTTTTGGTGTATGGTAAAATATTAAAAAATCTCAAGATTTTTTTTTATTTTCCTTTTGATTTCTTCTTTGACCCACTGGCTATTCAGGAATGTGTTGTTTACTTTACATGTATTTGGGAATTTTCCAATTTTCTTCCTGTTATTCATTTTTAGTTTCATAACATTGTGGTTAAAAAATATACTTGAAATGATTTCAAACTTTTTGAATTTGTTGCAACTTATTTTATGGCCTAACATATGATCTACCCTGGAAAATGTTCCATGTGCCCTTGAGAAAAATGTGGATGCTGCTGCTGTTAGACAGGAATGTTCTGTGTATGTCTGTTAGATCCATTTGGTCTACAGTGTTGTTAAGATCTGTTCTTTCCTTATTGATTTTCTGTCTGGATGATCTATCTATTGTTGACAGTGGGATGTTAAAGTCCCTTACTGTTTTTGTATTGCTATTTATTTTTCCTTTCAGCTCTGTTCTTGCTTTATATATTTAGGTGCTCTAATACTGAGTGCATAAATATTTATAATTGCTATATCATCTTGATGACTTGACCCCTTTCTCATAATAAAATGACCTTCTTTGTCTCTTATGACCATTTTTGATTGAAACTGTATTTTGCCTGATGTAAGGACTGCTTTCTTTTGGTTACTATTTGCCTGGAATATCTTTTTCCATTCCTTCATCTTTCAGCCTGTGTGTGGCCTTAAAAGTGAGTCTCTTACAGGTAGCAAATCATTGGACTTTGTTTTTATATATATATATATACACATTCAGTCACTCCATGTCTTTTGATTGAAGCATTCAATCCATTTACATTTAAAGTGATTATTGATAGGTAAGGACAAACTATAGCTATTTTGTTAATTGTTTTCTGACTGTTTATAGATCTGTTCTTCTTGTGTTCCTCTCTTGCTGTATTCCTTTGCAATTTGAAGACTTTTGTCATGGTATGCTTTGATTCTTTTCTCTTAATCTTTTGTGTATCTTCTACAAGTTCTTACTTTTTTGGTTATTATGAGGCTTACATAAAATATCTTATACTATTTTAAGCTTAGAACAACTTCAATCATTACAAAAACTATGCTTTTACTCCTTTCCACTCATATTTTAGGTCATTTTTGTTACAATTTACATATTTTATGTGTGCCCAATAACAAATTATTGTAACTATAGTTATTTCTAACACTTTTTAAAAAACTTTTACATCAGAGTTGAGAGTGATTTACACACTCTCATTACAATATTATAAATTCCTGTAGGCTTTCTTCACTCTTTTGCATTCGTTTTTTTTCCTTTTGCTCCTCTGACTAGAAAATTCATAGGACCTGATTTAAAGTTCACTGATTCTTTCTTCTGTTTAATTGAGTGTACTGTTGAAGCTCTCTATTGAATTTTTCAGTTCAGTCATTGTCATTGTATTCTTCACCTCTAGGATTTCTGGGGTTTTTTTATCATTATGGTTTCTCTTTCTTTGTTGAACTCTTCATTTTGTTCATGTATTGTTTTCCTAATTTCATTTAGCTATTTGTGTTTTCTTGTCATTCACTAAGCTTCTTTAAAGGAATTATTCTGAATTCTTTGTCAGTCAGCTCATAGATATCCATTTCTATAGGGTCAGTTATTGGAGCTTTTTAAGTGTCCTTTGATGGCATCATATTTCCTTGATTTTTCATGATCCTTGCATCTTGCATTGATGTTTGCACATTGAGGAATTAATCACCTTTTTCATGCTTTACAGATACACTTGGGCAGGGAAAGACCTTCAACGGTTAACCCAGCCTGAGGTACTGGATGGGCCAGCTGATAGTGTCTATGAGCATGCCATCAGGGTATCCAGTTTGGCAGGGCTTCCACCCATGCTCTGAGGTTGGGTAAAGCTGTCAACTGGGCTCTTTGGTTGAGTAGCTCTGCTGGCTGGGCTCCACATTCCAAAAGGGCTGTTGGCTGGGCTCGCCTGTTTAGGCAGGGCTGCTGTCTAGCATCTGTAATTGCCCCTGGTTGGGTGGGGCCCCAGGCTATGCTCCCCAGTAGGGTGGTGCTGCTGGCTGAACTATGTGTTCGCTTGGGGCTACAGGTTAGGCTGTAATTGAACTGAGCCTCAGGCTCAGTTGGGCAGTTCCATAGTTGGGCAGGGCCATGGGGGGGGGGGGCCCTGCAGTTGGGCAGGTTCACTGGTTGTGTGCTCTGCCAGGGCAGGACCACTAGGTATGCTCTGCAGTCCATCAAAGTTGCTCCCAGGCTCTCAGGTCAGGTAGGTCTGTGGACTGTGCCCCGTAGTTGGACAGAGCTATGGGGCTAGACTCGACAATCAAGCCAGGTTGCTGGCTATGCCCCAAGATTGGACAGGATCACTGGCAGGGCTTCCTACTTTTGTTTCTTACTGTTTCACAAATCCATCTTATTAAATGTTCAATCTTTGGGACTTTATTCAATGCCTGGCTCAGGAGGTATGGACTACATGGTTGATTGGGGAAAAAAAAGAAAGAATGAACAAAAAGGTCCCTTTGGCTCCAGGGCACTCTAGCTAACAAATGGCTGTCCCCAGTCACTCCCTGAGACTCACATTCTACCAGCAGCCCCTGTACTGCAGAAGGAGCTGGCCAGCTCCAAGCCTCACTGTGCAGGGAACCCTTTGTTTCCTAGAGTCTGGATGACATCACCCCAAGACTATCAGACACCAGCTCCTATAACCATTGCCTCTCCTGATACCCCATGGAGGTTCCGAGCTCATGCTGTTTTAGGCAAAACTTCCTCCTCTACTAAACAGAGGTGACAACTATAATTTTATTTCTGACAAATAAGAGCAGGTCTGGAAGTTGAAAACTGGAGGGGAGATTTCACTATCCCTATATTTTGAGATTTGATTGCATTTTCTGCTTATTAGATCCTGGAAGAAGTTGGAAACTTCCATGGCCTCTGCTGGCCATACATGGTGGCAGCAGGTCCTGTTAAATCATTTTGAATGGTATTAGATGGGTACCCACACACATACACCCTAAGCACAAAATGGCTGGAGTTAGCAGGAGTGGGGATGGAGCAAGGGGACAGGAGTTGTAACTTCCTTAAATGAGAACTATGGTCTAAACCTGTGGTTCACAACTGAAAGCTATATTATTATCTTTCAGGGCACATTCAGCAATGTCTAGAGAAATATTTGGTTGTTGTAACTGGGGATATGTTACTGGGACCCAATAAGCAGAGGATAGTAATGCTGCTAAACATCCCACTATACAAGGACAGCCCCCCACAACAAAGAATTACTCCATCTAAAATATCAGTAATGCCAAGTTCGAGAAACACTGGTCTAAACAGAAAGGATTATAAAGCATGTGTAGACTCTTGCTCTGTACCTCCCAGTATTCCCAGGCTCATGGGCTGGAGGTGGGGGACCTTCTTTGCTGTCTCTGTGCAGTAACTGAGATCACCGCAGAGACTCTGGGCTCTGAAATCTCACACATATATATACCATACATTATTGGCAAATAAATGGCCTGGTTTATAAATCTTGATTTTATTTTTCTGGTTTTATCTTCAGTGACTGGTCTTAGAGGAAACAAAAAAATGCCAATGTCGGTATTAAAGCCCAGAATATTTCCCTGCCATCTTGACATTAGAGAGATGCCTGCAATCCCCTATTTTGTTTCCTGACCATCTGGACACAGTGGAAGCCCTGTGTGAAGTCTATCCTGCCTTTTGGGATTTCTCTCTGTCTGCTTCACATCTTTTGGGTGTTTTAATGTTAATCCCCTTCACAGAAGACCACTAATGAACACTCAATAAAAATACACAGCTTGTCAGCCCACTGAGAATTTCCCCTTCACTTTCAACTAGATAATTATGTTCTTTGTTCCTTCCACTATATAAAATTCTGGTATATTTCTTCTGTCTGTAATAAAAGTACAGTATAAGAGCAGGCAGCTGGCTACATTTGGAATACACCACATAATTATACTACAGAACATAAGATCATGAAAAAACATACATTAAAACTTCACTAATTCAGACTTCACCAATTCTGAATTTGTGATCAAACACAGTAGGCTAAAATCTACTATTCCATTTGTTCTCAAAATAAAAGGATTAAGACAACCAATAGTAGATAATAAAAGAAGAATATTTACCTTCCCAAGAGAGTAAATTATTATCAGGTACTTACTTAGAAGTATCAATTTATATGTAAACACCACAATTACAGTGTAAGCAAATAACAGCTGCAGAGCCTGGATTTTTAATATACAAACCTCAGAGGGTTCTCCTAGTCACAAATGATGAGACTTAATCCCGTGACCCAGGATGAGTCCTGCTTCTTCATACCTTTGCTTTTAGAACAGAGCCTGGGGCAGCTGGAAATAAAAGACCATTGGACAGTGTGGTAATGGCTACCTGAAGAATGGGCTAGTGCCCTGAGGAGGCAGGAGGAGGGCAGGGCCTAGAGCATGCTTGATAGACACCTCAGTGTACAGCTCCCCCAATCAGTGAACCACCATCGTTCCTGGGCCATAGTGGACACAGTTACAAAGAGGGCTTCTTAGAGAGGCTTGCAGCTTCCCCCAGATTAGTCCTCCCACCATATCCTCAGAATACCCTCAGGCTACTCAGTATCTCCTGTTGAATGTTTCTAAGACACACACTCACACCCTCTGGTCTCCTACTCCAAGAAGACAAGCATCAAGATACACACTCCTGACCTCTTTGCCTTCCCACTCAGTAGCTACAGGAATGTCACAGTGCTCACCCTGATAACCTCTAAGTTAGACACATGACCTTTTAAGCTGTCTCTTAGTCATTTAAGTTTGTTAAAGAAAGGACATTTTAGGCACAGTAAACTGAAAATTTTTGGTTCTTGGCAGTTGCTGGTCCTCTCCCACCCACACTCCCCTCCCACCCACTCTCCCCTCCCACCCACATTCCCCTCCTATCTACCCTCCTCTCCTACCCATACTCCTATCGTACCACTTGGGGCGATGGTCAGGCTTTCCTTTTTTCCCCTAGATTTCCTCTTCCTGAGCCTCATAGCTCAGTCTTATTAGTGGGAGAGCCATCCCTCCACACTGTGAAAGAAAGTCTCATCTGACTTAGATGACATGGAGCTGCAGAAAACCTGAGGAGCACTGACTGCCAAGAACAAAAAATCTTCAGTTTACTGCCCCCAAAATGACCTCCCTCTTAGAAACTTAAACAACTAGGAGATGACTTACAAGTTCACATGTATAATTTACAAGTTATCAGGGTGAGCACCATGACATGCTGGTAGCTACCAATGAACCCCCTTATCATCTCCACTTTGGGTGGCTGGACCTGTCACCCCAGGCCACCACCACATCCCATGATCTAGAGAAAACCACTTGCTGGTATCGCCCTGGTACAATTTTTCAAATGGACGATCAAAACCACCTCATAAAAATTTAGTCTTTTTGATGGCTTCAGTAGTTAGACTCAGAAATAAACATTGAGTGCAAAGGTGGTTTGATCTATTTTTATCCAACATGCAGCCACCCAAAGCATCCTGGAAAAATCTCTTCCCTTCTCCCACAATCAGTTGGTACTAAATATGGGAGGATGGTGAGGTTGTGGAAAGAGGGTGAGGAAAGTTGCAGCAGATCATTTTGGATCCTTTGTCCCTTCTGTCTGCTCCTACTTCAATGTTTTATGGTTTACTTGCAGAGACAGATAGATGTTCCCTCTACATCCTAAGAATGTGTTCCATAGATAAAAAACTCTCCCATAGACTCACAGAGCTGGAAGAATACATACTTTAAAAGGATTAATTCCCTTCTTTGAAAATATGTAATTCCTGTGCATGATAGAAAGGCCCCTGGAATAATTTTCCTAGGTCTACTCTTTCCATTTCCAACTCCTTCCTAATACAGCACCCTAAATTATAAATTCACTATGCCTCCCTCTCTCAGCATAAAAAGTTAGAAAAAACAAAGTTAGAAATATTCTTAGGGAAGAGATGGTGTTAGTTTGGAATTACAGTTTTCATACATTTGCCTTCAAAAACAAGCAAAAGTGTCTAGCAGTCAAAGTATGGATGATTTTGAAGGATAGGCAATTAATGTCAAGTGTGTAATATGTTTATGTGTTTGATACGGATTTCTGATACGCTTTGCTTTTATTTCACCTTTCAGTATTAACCATCTGAAATAGAAGGTCATGAAAACTCTTAAATAGGTTAACCTCCTTTCTCAGATGGGTTGTACAGATACTCTTAGCAATGTCATATGACTCTGCATGAACAATAATCAGTAGAACTTGCTTTACAGAGGAAAGGCAAGACTTCTTCACTAAAATAGCAGAAAAAGTAAAAAAGAATAAGAATAGACAAAGGGAACTATTTAATATCCTAATTTCTTTTAAAAATGAGTATAACTTATTAAAGGGGGACAGAAAACTTTGTATTTTGATAAATGTTTAAAATGTAAGGTTCTCGTTCTCTGCAACCCAAAGAAAAATAAAAAATACCTTTCCAAGTTTAGGCAAATACAGTGCATACAGTGACATATTAGGCAGCCTTTAGAAACAGCATTTATGACAAGTATTTGCAATGGCATGAGAAAACGCTCAAGCGATGCTGAGTGGGAAGGCAGGACACAACACTATATGCTGTATAACTTCAGCACTGCAGAGAGGCTTATCTGGGAGGCTGAGCTCTGACTCACAGTCTGGCAGTCTACAATACTGGAAGGCTGCTAATTTGTTCTCCACCCCCAACCAAAGAGAAATGGTAAAGCAGAAGGGACAAGATGGCTTCTGATCCTAACAGGAACCTCCCCCCACCACCACCCACGGGAGCTCACTGGGCTCCAGCAACACCAGCAGGTTGGAGGGAGCTCTCACAGTGCCCTCCAGCCCTCAGTGGTATTACCATTTTGGAAGGCAGGGAGGTGCTTAGCATGGGCAAGGCTGGGTCCAGGTGAGAGCTGAGAGAAGCTCCTCACAGAGCGATGTGATTGCTGCAGCCTTCATCAGGCACAGTTTGCTCCTTAACAGAGAAAGACTCTAGGACTCAGGGAAATTGTTGGGGGTAGCAACGGAGCATGGTCCTGCATAGAAACTACTGAGGCAGCAAATACTACTGTGAACTCCAGCCAGAGAGGCAGAGAGAGAGCATTCACACAAAAGAAGGAATGAGTTTCCAGCAATACAGCAGATTAGGACAGGGTCTCTGGAAAGAAAAGGCCAGGCACCTAAGTGACTAGAGCTGTAGAAGTGGAAGAATCATCTCTCCAAATACCAAATCACCCAGAACTATCCCAGAAGCAGTGCCATTAAGAAAGGGAGGATAAAGAATCATGTCCAGGGAGGTGCTTGCGGAGGGCAAAGGGAATAGAGGCTGGCTGGTAGAAGAAGGCAGTTCTGAATACCAGCTATGACCATATAACCAGTTACAGAAACAAGAACTGTAACTGTCATGAGTATTTCCTCCTTATTTTGTTATGAATGTGTGTGTGTGTAGCAAATATCTTTGTTTTCTTCTCTCTCTTCTTCCCTTATCACATAGCATAAGAAGTACTGACTTTATAGCACAGGATTTAAGTAGTGTGAACTTCACATCCTAGTATTAAGTTATGGGATACCAAGGAGAAGAATAAACATCATCCAAGGATTTTGCATTCTCTTCTGCGGAAAAGGTTAGGGAGTTTCCAGTTGTGTGCAGGACAGTTTTATCATGTTAGGTGGAAGTATGGCCTCATTATTGTCTTTATCTGGAGATTAAGTATGGTTTAAGGAGATGCATATGGTTGCCAACTTACTAAGGGATGGATTTGTGAAGATTATTTTTATGTGTCAACTTGGAAGATGTTTTTGGATGAGATTGGCATTCAATTTGGTGGACTTTGAGTAAAGCAGATTGCCCTCCACAACATGAGTGGACCTCATCCACTCAGTTGAAGGCCTGAATAGAACACAAAGACTGGCTTCCTGAGCAGGAGGGAATTCTCCAGCAGACTGCCTTTGGACTTCATCTACATCATCAGCTCTCCTGGGATTCAAGCCTGCCAGCCCAGACTGCAGATTTTGGACTTGCCAGCCTCCATAATTGTGTGAGCCAATTCCTTACAATAAATTTCTTCCTACACATACACACATCTTATTGGTTCTGTTTCTCTGGGGAACCCTAACACTAATTGTAACAGAACTAGAGGGAAGGGCTCAGGCATCAGCAGGGTAGTATGACAAGGGAGGACAGTAGGTAGCAGAGTCTGATGACACAGTTTTTGTTTTGTTGTAGAGAGGTGGCATCCTGAACAATCTCAAGCAACACTGAGGGGCAAGGAGGACACATCTACCACCTGCAGGCCCAGTGGTAGCTGGACAAAAACAGCACCTCCATGAGAGGGAGATAGAGAAGGAGGTGAAATGTAGGGAAGGAAGTGAAATCAGAGAAGATGATGCTCCAGGGGATACTGGTGGGGACTGACCATCACAGCGCTTATGGGGGAAGAGGACAAGTGGGAGACAGGGTGAGATGAGGGAATGCATAGAGGTGAGCGGGGATCAGAGTCCAAGGGATGCAGAATGATACAGGAGACCCGGCTTCTTGTGGGGATGGATGAACAGGGGTTAAGGGATCAGTGAGATTGGTCCTGATGGTACCAAGGCAGACAGTGTGGTGAGCTGTGATGACTGGGGTGGGAAAGTAGGAATGAAGCTTTGCCAAGAGCAGGCAGAATTCTTGGGACTACCCCCCTTAATTTCTGTTGAACACTGAGGGAACTCTTTCAACTTCTGTACTAGTTGTAGTCCACATTGTCATTTTAAATGTTTCAAAACAAAATTTTCTAAAATACCCACATACTTTAGGTTTCTAGTACATCTTTTAGAAGGTACAGGACTTATATTTGGTCTGCATGTTCTAGAATCATTCTGTGACTGGAGGAAGGTCGTCTCATACTGCAGTGAACTTAAAATAATTTAAATATGATCTAAACACTTTTATCTGTTCATTCAGATTCAGGTGACTATTGGAAATAGGCATTTTTTCAGTTTCTGTGTAATGGGCTTAGTGCTATAGAGCATCTGTTCTCAGGGCTGACTAAGAAAGAGCTGGCTAGATCAGAGCATCTGAGCTTAAAAGAAAGCCCACAGCACCAGAGTCCCTCAAGCCTCTGCCCCCACTCAGTTACTTGTGGATCAATGGCATCTATTTGCTGATTAAGTAATTTGAGTTGAGATCAGCCTGTTAAAAATTACTGGCAAAATTTCACCAAGTCCCACCATGAGTGCTGTTACTAAGACAGTGCCAACTATTCTGTGACAAATAAAATAATCTAAAAATGCCTAAACAGCACCTAAAATTCAATATATGACTTTTAAACTCAGAGATGCATGCTATACATAAACAGAAAATGGCCCCAATTATAGCCTTCAATAAGCTAAAAGAAGACGAAATACAGATAATCTTGAAGAAGAAAAAATAAAATGTATGTAAATAGTGAACTCTAAGTGAGGGGTATTTTTCAAATATGTGACAAAAAGTCAAATTCTAAACCAGCTTCCTCTATACTTCAAGCCAAGCATCCCAAGGACGAACACCTGTGCCCAAAGTAAAAGCCCACTCCACACCAGCCCAGCAGCACCCACCCAGGTCCTGCAGGGGTAGCACATCGCCTCTCAGCTGCAGCCTCATTCACAACCACCACAGTTTAGTCTATTGTTTCTCTGATGGATTGTCTTAGGTAGTCTAGGACTGTTGTTATAATCATCATCATCCTCTAGCCTTTCAGTGAAAAAAGAGGCTTGAAGCTTAATGGGATTGTTGGGATTTTGGAGATGACACGCAGCCCCTATGAGTTTTCTGCTCTCACCCATTTACTAAGTAAACTGTAAGGCAGCCAGTTTTGAATGGGACCCAGAGCAAGAAGAGGCTCAGTAGCAAGTGCAGGCAGCAGCTACTCTGTCCTTGGGGTTGTGAATGACCCAACAGATCCAGTGATTTATAAAGTGTCCATAACAAACAGAGATGCCATCCAGGACCTCTGGGAAGCTGTGGGAGAAGCTCTGCAAATGCCTATGGGGTGTTAGGGCAGAGCCACACCCTCCTCTACACATGGTAGTCTCCTTTTGAGAAATAGCTCATGCTTGCTGCCAAGTCCTGGTATAGAACGCCTGAAATGGGCCATCAAGTAGCCATGTGACCAGAAGAAGCCTCACTTTCTGCTTCTTTTGAGGCTAGGTGTGTACCACAGGCATCTGCTGTCAAGTGGGAATGATGTATAAGGAATCAAACTCAAGCAGTTCCAGAAGGTATAAGCTGCATGTGCAGGTGACTCAAATACTCCTGTGTCACCTATGCCTTTGGCCTTGTCTCCTCTCCCTCAGTTCACACCTGTGTCATTATGGAAAGTTCCTTTATGATCAACCAATAGAAAAGGGAAAACTTCAAGGCTGATTTATGGATGATTCTGTGAGATATGGCTGACACCAACCACAAGAGGACAGCTATAGCATTACACCGCCACTCAAGGGTGGCTCTGCAGGACAGCAGTGAAGGGAATTCCTTCTGGGGGGCAGAATTTCAAGTGGTATATTGACTTTCACATTGTGTGGACTGAGAGATGCCCAGAAGAATGGACCTACATCAATTTGTGGGCTGCAGCTAACAGTGTGGCAGGATGGGAAGGAATCGGATTGAAAGATCAGTGACAAGGGGGCTGGGAAGAGGTGTGTGGATGGAGTTTCCAGAGTGGGCACAGTGCAATGGTATCTGAATACCTATGTGGTAGCTCCACAGCAGAGGAAGCTCTAAGCAACCAGATTGACAAGATGACACCTGTGGAGGTCAGCCAGCCTCTTCCCTGGTGCTTATTCAATGAGCCTTTGTACAAAATGGACATAGCGGCATGGTCCAACAGCCTGTTCCCATGGGCCCAACAACAAGGCTATACCTAAGTCCACCTTCATGGACTTACCCTTTCCAGGCCTAACCTGACTATCACCACTACTGAGGACCTCTTTCCAATAGCACTGGGCAGGAAACCAGTCAACCACACGGTGGCAGAGTAATTGCACTATTCCCCTTCTGTCACAGAGGGGGTAGTGACTTCTCCCTGGAATAGACACGTAAAGATTCACCATCTCTGCCTGTAATACTCCTGCTTGCACCTTGAGATACTTAATTCATTGTCATAGTTTCCCCTTACCATGTTGTGATTAACCAAGGAGCTCAATTTATAGCAATCGCACCCATGGAATTCATTAGTCTCACCAATGTACCGTATCACCTGGGGAAATGGGAGAATGATCTACTGATGCCTTTTGGTCCACCAGTTTCTACCTCTGGACCAGAGGATTTCAAAGTGCCTCTCTGGTGTGATCCTTTTTATGCTGTGGTTTCTTCAGAGATCCAAGGCCCGAATGCAATAAATAAGTTTCTTTTTCTCTTTCTTTTCTTTTTCTTTTTTTTTGAAGCTTCAATATAGTGAAAGTTGAAATAAATGCTTGAACTAGACTGGAGTGTACGTTTTCAAAAGAAAACAGTCTTAAATATAAAAGCTTACAATAAAGTATTGTGCTCAGCTTGGCCTTTTGAACTGTGGCTGTATTCAAACGTATATAAGCAATAACATTATAAAGAGATTTGGTCCTAGATAATATCCTATTAGACAGATAACAAAGAGGAGTGTAAAATTGCTTTAGGTGATAAAAAAAAAAACAACAACTCCAATTCAGTACCATGGCAGGAGG
>NW_012133857.1:3786637-3795677 GCF_000956105.1 Propithecus coquereli | reverse complement strand
GTGATCCTTTTTATGCTGTGGTTTCTTCAGAGATCCAAGGCCCGAATGCAATAAATAAGTTTCTTTTTCTCTTTCTTTTCTTTTTCTTTTTTTTTTGAAGCTTCAATATAGTGAAAGTTGAAATAAATGTTTGAACTAGACTGGAGTGTACGTTTTCAAAAGAAAACAGTCTCAAATATAAAAGCTTACAATAAAGTATTGTGCTCAGCTTGGCCTTTTGAACTGTGGCTGTATTCAAACATATATAAGCAATAACATTATAAAGAGATTTGGTCCTAGATAATATCCTATTAGATAGATAATAAAGAGGAGTGTAAAATTGCTTTAGGCGATAAAAAAAAAAACAACAACTCCAATTCAGTACCATGGCAGGAGGGAAATTATTTAATGATCTTTAACATTAGCCTGATCTACTGTGGGTTTCACAAACCCAGATATCCTTTGGTAATACATCTTCCACCAGCAGGAGGTTCAGAGACACATACTTTAATTAAAGTTAGCTACTTCAAGGATAATTAAGAATTCTATAAACAAGATTACAGAACTTTTAAGCATACCCTAACCAAAATAGCTGCAGCTTTATTTTGAACAAAATGGTTGAGCCATTTGGGAGGAACTACCAAAGGCTGGGAAGGTGGTTTTGTTGAGCAGTAATGCTCACGGATATTTACTTCAAATTGGATAGAAATGAAAAACAAATTTCCTTCACTTTGTTGTTCAAAATCCAAAGGTAACACCCTAAAGGCATAACATCTATCATGTGGCCAATGGAATCTGCTACACTCTCTGCCTGTTGATTCTAAATTCAACAAACACTGCTGAGCGCCCGCTTATACCCAGAGCTATGCCAGACAAAGGAGAACTCAGAGGCAAGGTGCTTAGCGCTGACTCTGAATATCCAGACAGCGGTAGGTGGCAGCTCCACAATGCTTACCTCCATCTGGCTCAGTCGGGGCAGCCTTCCTACCCCAGCTCTTTGCGTCTCTTTCTTTTGGAGCCTCAATTCTGCAAAACAGCTGTCAAAGGGTAACAAACCTCCAAGTATACACCAAAAGGAGTCTACAACAGCTCTCTGCCCCTCTCATTCTTTTGAGTTTCTTCCCTTGCAGTTTTTGTGAGATTTTTACTACCCCCACCCCCTAAAAAACTTTCCATTTAAGAAAACTTGAAAGATATTATTAATAAATGCTATAAGAGAAAATTAATCACCCTGACATCATCAAACAAACACAACCACTATTAACACATTGGTTCATTTGAGTCTCATTTCTCTCTCTCTTTGTAGGTGGTAGTAGTGGTGGTGGTGTCCTAGTTTATGCAGAGGTATGATTTTTTTCACTAAACACTTTATCTCAAGCATATTTTCCATGTTAGCACAACCACTTTTAAGCATCACTCTTAATAGCTGCATTACATTTTATCAAGTGGATATATTTACTGACCTATCATTGTACATCTGGGTTGATTCTAATTTTGTGCTATTTTATAAAATACTATAATAAACATTTTTGTATCTAAAGAGTATTCCACATTAAGGATTTTTTTTAATTAATTAATTTTTGTTTTTAGAGATGAGAGTCTCACTAGGTTGCCCAGGCTGGTCTTGAACTCCTGGGCCCATGCAATCCTCCCACCTCAGCCTCCTGAGAAGCTGGGATTACAGGTGAACATCACCACATGCAAAGATTTTTTACACGCCTTAGGCTAGATTTCCAGAAATAAAATGACTGGGTCTAAGGTTAAAAATATTAAGGCTTCTGGCCGGGCGTGGTGGCTCACGCCTGTAATCCTAGCACTCTGGGAGGCCGAGGCAGGCGGATTGTTTGAGATCAGGAGTTCGAAACCAGCCTGAGCAAGAGCGAGACCCCCGTCTCTACTAAAAAAAAAAAAAAAATACAAAGAAATTAATCGGACAACTAAAAATACATAGAAAAAATTAGCCGGGCATGGTGGCACATGTCTGTAGTCCCAGCTACTCGGGAGGCTGAGGCAGAAGGATTGCTTGAGCCCAGGAGTTTGAGGTTGCTGTGAGCTAGAATGACGCCATGGCACTCTAGCCCGGGCAACACAGTGAGACTCTGTCTCAAAAAAAAAAAAAAAAAAAATATTAAGGCTTCTGTGACACATTTTTAGGCATCTGTCTGAAGGGCAACATGTATGCAGTGAAGCCACCTGCATGGGCAAAACTGACATACAAGACAACATTCCCACTGCCAAATCATCTTATTTGTACGTGCTCATTGGGAGCACTGTTTTACACTAAAATTAGTTATTTGCTTCCACACTGAACCCTGAACAATTTTATAAAGTCTTTAAAAAACAAGACTTGTTTTTGCTGCTAACTAGAAAGTTTGTAGTTAGTTCCTACTTAATAAGTGAATGCTATTAAGTGAATGCTAAACTCCCCATGCTACAGAGTGCTGGCATTTTCTTAAAATTCATTGTCTTTACCAAATTTATCTGGTGTAAGTATTAAGCATTGAATGCCTGTCCTCCCAAGTCCCAAAAGCTTATTTTTGAGACTCATTTCAGAATAATGAGTCTAAAAGAGGAAAAAAATACAAAGTCTTAGTCTCTGTATCTCTGTCTGGCAATTAAGTGAATGTCTCATGTTTCTAACAGGAAGAGCAGAAATAATGCAAGACATCCATTTCCACTAGCAGGACAATTATCTGAGGAGTTCCTCCATGAATGTGGAAAAGAATCACCTGAAGAAAATTAATGCCAGGTGGTTACAACCATGTTATGGGTTGTAAACCAGGATTCCTCCCTATTTGGAAAGGAGACACTAAAACCATTTCCAGAGAAGAAAGAAAGAAAAGCCTTGCACCCATGACACAGAGAATGAACACAGGGTGAGGGGGCGGGGAGTGCAGAAGGAACAGCAAGAGAAGAATTGAAGAGAGTTAGAACCTTTCTCTGCATTAGGCTTTGCCTTAAGGGAATGTTGTGGCTGGTTTGATGTTTTATCCAGACCACTAAAACTTTCCCCGAATCAGCAATAACGCTGTTTCACTTTCTAATCATCCATGTGTTCACTGGAGTAGCACTTTAATTTCCTTCAAGAACTTTTCCTTTGCATTCACAACTTGGCTGTTTGACACAAGAGATCCAGCTTTCAGCCTACCTCAGCTTGGACACGCCTTCCTCAGTAAGCTCAATCACTTCTAGCTTTTGATTCAAAGTGAGAGGTGTGCAATACTTCCATTTACTTAAACACTTAGAGGCCACTGTAGGGTTATTGATTGGTCTAATTTCAACATTGTCGTGTCTCAGGGAATAGGGACGCCTGAGGAGGGGGAGGGAGACAAGGGAACACCAGGTGCTGGAGCAGTAAGAACACACATAACATTGATGAAATTAATTTTCTCACTTATACGGGTGCAGGTCGTGGCACCCCAAAACAATTATAACAGTAGCATAAAAGATCACTGATCACAGATCACCATAACAGATGTAATAATAATGAAAAAGTATGAAATACTGCAAGAATTCTCAAAATGTGACACGGAGATATAAAGTGAGCACATGCTGTTGGGAAAATGGTGCTGACAGACTCACTTGACACAGGATTGCCACAAACTCTCAATTTGTGAAAAAGCACAATAACGTGGGGCCCAATAAAACAAGGTATGCCTGTTTATTGGTATTGCCAAGACTAACGCAGGAGCAATGCTGGAGACAGTGATAAAACCCAGAGCTGAAGTCATCAAGAAATAAGAAGTGAGCCTGGAGACTCAGCGACTGACAAACAGAGAAAAAAGGTATGATAAGATGAGCCCTGGTCCACTCAAAGGGGCGTGGTGGTGGGACCACGAGTGAGCAGGAGTAGGACAGATGGGCGTCTTGGGTTCCCTGTTGACCAGGTCTGTGGAGGCAGTGGAAGGCCAGAGTAGGTGTGATCTTTAACCCAGAGTGAGGGCCTCCTTTTGACCCTCACCAGAGAAAGGCAGACTTACTAGGAGTGGGCAGGGTACCTGCTGGCCCTTACGAAGGGGGCTGGGGTATCTGAGGAAGATCAATGTTACTCAAGCTCACAAACACCTATTGCCTTCACCTATGATGGGTGAATGTAGAAGGTCTGGGGTGAGGGTCTTAGAGTGCTTGGCCCCTTGTTTATTCCCTGACCTTATTACACGTTAATAACCCAGAACGAGACTGCCTGACCAGGCTTCTCTGATTACTAAATTCCTGTAAATACAGAAACTATTTTACATATGCTTCATGTGGTTAAGTAAATAAGAGTTTATCAAAAGGTAATTAATAAACAAGAAACTATAAAAATTACCACGCAGATTTGAAAAAGAACCATATAAAAACCACACAGGTTTTATAGATTCTAGAAAAATAAAAAAAAAAATATTAGTTAATGGAAACACTGCGGACAGGTTAAACACCAGAATAGACATAGCAAAGAAGGGAATTAGTGCATTAGCAGACACAGCTGAAATACTAATAATAATCCAGAATGTAGCGCTAAGACAGTGAAACATGAAAGAGAGGTTAAAGGTCACAGATGATATAGGAAGAAGGTCCAACAGATATCTTTCAGAGTTTCAGAACTAGATAGTAGAGTAAGGGGGAGAATATTCAAAGACACAATAGCTGAGAATTTTCCAGATCACTGGTTAGATATCATTCCTCACATTTAAGAAGCCGAGTGAATCCTGAGTGGGAAAATTAAAAAGGAACCCATTTCTACACATGCCATAGTAACATTCAGAACAACAAAGACACAAAGAAGGTACTAAAATCAGCTAGAAGAAAAAGATAGATTATTACAAAGAAACAATCAGATTGTTAGCTGAATTCTCAAAATACAACAATGGAAGTTGGAAGACAGTGGAATAATGTCAACAAATTATATACCATGTGAAAAAAGTAATAAAAAGTCTTATACATGAGGTTTTAAAAAGTTTGACCTAAAATACCAGAAAATATTAATATATAATTTGAGGAGGGGGTGATCAGAGTTAAATACAAAGTCCTCAAATCGCTCAGGACAGAAATGAATCTGATTCAGTTTAGGTGTCATTATGGTAAATATTGATGCTAAAATTACTATATAATAAGCACTAGAAAACAGAAATGGAACATAAAGCCTTTGAATAAGTGCAGGAGGGAAATGTAATGTGGAATTGGAGAGGAGGCCAAAGTCAATACCAAAAGCAGCTAGATAGAGTAACTAAGTATATAAAAGTGGAACAAGCAGAGAAAACAAATTAAGATGGTAAAGCAAATCCAAATATATTAATAGTAACACTGTAAATAAGCATAACTTTCATACTCAAAATTATAGGTTAGAAAAAAAATAGAGCAACGTTATGCTGTTACCAATAGTTTCACAAATGAAATAAAAATACTCAGAACTGTTGACAGTGAAAGGACAAGAAAAAGATAAAACAGGCAAATACTAACCAAAAGAAAACTAGTATATTAATAGCTCTGTTAAACACAGACTTAAAAATAAGAGGCATTACTAGAAACTAAGAGGATTGTCTCATGATGGCAAATACTCAAATTAAACTACAAGCACCAAATAACATGTTGCTTCAAAATACACAGAGCTGTATTAAAAGAAGCACAAAATGAAATTGACAAATGCACCTCTCTATATTTCTCCCGCAGTAAATGATGAATCAAACTGCATAAATCAGTAAGGAAAATGGAAGATTTGAATAACACAAGTAACTAGCTTCGGCTAATGGACAGATATTAATCACTGCAACCAACACATTTGTGAAGAATGACTGTGGACCAGGCCATAAAACAAGCGTCAACAAATATCAAAATAAATCAATAAAAGCAAATTTCCAAGAACTGAAATCATGTAGATCACATTCTCTGATCATTGTGCATTAAAATAGAAAAACAATTGCTAAAAAGTTCTAAAAAATTATCAGTCATAAATCCAACAAGAAATCATAATGAAAATCTTAAAAACTTACTGTGAACAATAACAAAAACACTACCTATCAAAAGTTGTGAAGTGCAAATATTGCTAAAGCAATTCTTAGATAAAAATTTATAGTCCTAAATGCATCTAAAGGAAAGAAAAAAGGCTATAAGTTAATGGTTAATCATGTAAATTTAAGAGATTAGAAAAAACAAATAAACCCAAAGAAGTAGAAGGAAAGAAATAGTAAAGATGAGAACAGAGATTAATAAACAGAAAAGAATGACAGAATAGAGAAGAGAAAGCCAAAGTTGGTTCTTTGGAAAGTCTGAAAAGAACCTGTAACAACTCTGGAGACAGGTAGAGAAGCAAGGCACTAAGTTGGGGTTGGGGGTGGTGGTAGGAAGTGCTGGCTGCCTTTCAGGCTTCCTTATCCCACTGCCCCTGGATGGGACTTGGGAGCTGCACTCCAACAGGAGCCCTCGCCCTCAAGACGTGGTCTTGACTGAGCACGCAGAGCACATCTATTTCTATGCCTCCTCCCTTGTGCCCCCATGTATTTCGCTTCTTCTGGCCACCTTTCCACCATTTTAGAAGCAATTTTAACCATCTCCGGGTTTGCCAAAAGTGGTGTTGGTCTTTTGTTTCTCACTTTCTTTGCTGTTTTTGGACCTGTTACAAAAGACAAAGGGGAAATGTCCTCCATGTTGCATCACCACCCACCTGCAGCAGCAGCCTGAGGGAGAGGAACCCAAGCAGAAAGTGGGTGGTGGCAGTGGCCATGGAAAGAGCAAGCACCAGCTGTACCTGGAACCTGCGGCAGGAAGGATTCAGACCAGGGAGCCTTCAAAGGATCTCCACAGCATTCAGGTGCCAGACTGCAAGATCTGCAGTCCTGGGAGAGCCGCCTGACATCCACTAGCTGAAAAATCGATTGGTGGATTTCTAAAAGGCTTTGAACAAGGATGCAATTAAAACAGCATTTCTGATTTTTCTTCTAATTAGTTGTAAAAGAAAGAGATTAACCTCAAATACTCTGCTTACATGTCATTCTAGTGAATCAAAATCCCTAATGATTAATAAATTCTTTCTTAAAAGAAGCAAAACAACACAACCACATTTATGTAACACAAACATAAAAGCAGCACCTGCCATATTTTCTGAGTCTGGAGCTACATACAGTGAAATGATGCCGGAGACAGAGGTTTTCAAGAGGAAGTCAGGAAGAGGTTTGGGCTGGAAGCGCGGCTTACGCAGATGGGGCCATCTTCAGAAAAAACACAAGTTGAGTTATTTTTCTTTTGCCCAGTGTTTCCAATAGAACCCTGTCATCTAGGTTTCCAAGCCTAAGACATGAACCTGCCTAAAAAATGACCCCACACACTTTGAGATAGTCACATTTCACACCAACAAGAGGGAATCTTATAGCAGGACACCGTTATCTGAGCCGCTGGGATTCAGTGTCAGAAGATTATTTGCGGGCTTTGGCAAATAGCCACTTTAGATCCCGAGGCCACAGGCACCTCTGTGCTCCAGGCATCCGCTCTTCCCCTGAGCACACACGTCTTGTATCCTCTTCCCCAGTGTCTGCTCAGTGAGATTAAATTGTCAGCCCACAGCATGGATTTGTGCATCCCGGCTGTAGATCACACATCTGTCTCGGCAGTGGTATTACACTGTAAATCACAGCCACAAAATGACATTTCATAGAATGTTTTTCTTGCTCCAGCTGATGACACATAAATATATACAGAAAATTTAACTCATAATTACCTAGGGAAGGTAATGGTTGAATAAAAACACCAAAAACAATTTTCTAAAAGCTTTTAGGCACGCGGTTTCATAAAGCTCTTTTTACTCTCCTTACAGAAATGCAGAATTCATTCTCAGGGTAAGCGTGAGGGGGTGAGGTTTCTCTTACTAAAGCATCCAGCCTTTCCCTCAACCAAGGCCCGCTCTCAGCCTTTTCCTCGCTAACCCGCCGGTGGTGTCATGCTGTTCTGGTCTTCCTGTCACTAGCAATTGATCACGTAAACTCATTTGCATTCGGGTGTTAATGGCACAGTGTTACTTTGGAGTTACCCCAACCAAGGTCTTCTAAATTTTAAAAGAAGACAAGATGAAAAGGAGTAATTATCCAATGATGGAATCTACACCCCTGGAACGGGTGAGGCAGGGGCCAAGCTGGACAGAGGTGATTTCCTGGTTCTCCTTAACAGGTGCTTAACCTCCTCTCACAGTCTGCCCTGATTCAAGGCAGTGCTAAATAGCTGACCACTTAAACTCTTACCAGTTCTCCTAAGCTAGGTAAATATTTGTATGATGTTTATGATTTATATTTATATACATCATTTATATGATGCAAGATTCAAAATGAAAAGGCCTAAAACCTCTGAGCTTTCTAAATTGACTTTAGGGTATTTATATATACAAATACATACATATATACTTTTTCCTTTAACATCTTTGTTCTTCCTTCTGGAGTGTTATTTCCTTAATGAGACAGATATTATCTATCTACATTGCTATAGGACTTTAAATAAGTATAGCCACTTTGGGGGAGCAACTTGGCACCACATGGTCAAATTCAAAGTTTATATAAAACACCGCAATTCCATTTCTAGGCATATATCCTCAAGAATTTCTTGTGCATGTACATAAATTTCGAAGATGTTTACTGAACACATCTAAGTAACAGCCAAAAATATATACAGAAACAATCTAAAGTCCATCATAGAGGAACAGATTAATAAACATGATGATTTTATATGGCAGAATGGTATCTAACAGTTAAAAATATGAACATGATCTGAGCTAAACAACCTGATAGTTCTTTCAAAAACCCTAAGTGATAAATGCAAGTCACAGAATGCACAGGGTATAAGAGAGAACTCCCGTGGACAACGCCATAGTGAAGTTGGCTCCGAAAAGCCAATAAACACATAGATATTTTCTGCCTCACCAATAAAGAAAAGTGAAGTAAAAAGCAAGATTCTGGGATCATTCCTTTTGCCTAAGAAACTGGCAGTAATCATGTTTATCCAGGGCAAGGCATGGAGATCTGGCACATTCAAACACCACTGATGGCAAAATAAATTTATAAAGTTTCCTGGAGGGTTATTTGAAAATATATATTAAAAGCTC
>NW_012133857.1:3773108-3784497 GCF_000956105.1 Propithecus coquereli | reverse complement strand
AAGCATTATCAAAGTCAGACACCAGATTAGGAGGTCCACTATCACCATTATTACTCAGCATGATGCTGGAGGGTCTAGGAAGTGTAATATGTCAAGAAAAAGATACAAACAATTTTAAAATATGAGAAACAAAATCATCACTATTTGTGGTACATATGCTTTCTACAGAATATCTAGGGATTCTACCAACAAAGATGCATTATAGAAAATTAACATATAAAAAGTCAACCCCATTACTATACACTGGCAACAATCAATTTAAAAAACGTAACTGGAGGGAAAAAGATCCCATTCACAAAAGCAATAAAACTTGTAAGCAACTAATAAAGGGATAAATAAAATGTGGTATATACACAGCATGCAATATACCAATAAAAATGAATGAAGCAATGACACGTACTACAACATAGATAGACCTTCAAAACATTATGCTAAGTAAAAAAGCCAGGCACAAAATATCATATATATTATTATATGATTCTATTTACATGAAATATATAGAATGGGCAAATTTGTTGAGACAGTAGATTGGTAGCTGCCTAAGGCTGGGTGTGTGTGGCCAGGGGAAGGAATTGAGGAGTGACTGTTAATGGGCATAGGGTTTATTTTGCAGATTCAAAAATTTACTAAAACTAGATTATGTTGATGGCTGCACATTCTGTGAATTTACTAAAAAACACTGAATTGTAAACTTTAAATGGGTGAATTGTATGGTATGTGACATACACCTCAATAGAGCTGTTAATTAAAAATGACGACAAAAACCTATAAGGTACCTAATACAAGATCCAGATCTTTATGGAGAATATTATGAAGGTTATAGAATGATCTGGGGGAAAAAAAGACTTATAGAGATAGACCATGTCCATGAATGGGATGTATCAATAGTGAAATGATAAAAAGTCTCCCCCAATTAATCTTATAGATTCAATTTTGTAAATGATAACATGAATTTTCATTGGAAAAGATAGATTCTAAAATTGATGTTGAAGCAAAATTGTCAAGAATAGCCAAGACAATACTAAAGAAAAGGGGTGAGAAGGGAAGATTTATTATAAAACTTCAATAATTAAATGAAATGGTATTAGCTCCAGAATCACAAAAAGATGCATAGAACAGAGACAGATCCAAGAATACAACAGAAATTGGCATGTAACAGAGATGGCAACAAAATAAATGAGAAAATTAATAAACTATTCACTAAATGATAATAGAACAAATGGTTTTCAATCTAGAAAACAGACCCCTGCCTCATACAATACAGAAATATAAATTTTACATGAGTTCAAAGACTTAACTATGAAAAACAAAATTTTTCCAGTATAAAAATGGCAAGGCATAGGAAAGAAAACTTGAAAACCAAAATATATTAAAAGATAATCTTTATAGGAAATGTAAGTAAAAGAGCAGTGAAATACATTTCATGCTTATCAGATAAACCAAAAGGAAAACATCTGATTAACACCAGTCACAGTCAAAGATACAGGGATACAAGGAACTCTAACACAGTACACAGTGGGAGCATAATCCGCAGCACCCTGTAGAGCTGAAGTAGCAGACAGATGCTGATGAAAGCATATCCTACTTCCCAGTTAGTCAACTTCTGGGGATATATACCCGAGACATACTCTTGTACATTTCAACAAGATCTTAGCAAGGATATTCCCTGCAATATTTTTTAGCAAAAGGCAGAAACATCTTATTATCCATCAGTGGGGAATATTTAAACTCTGGTATATCAAACAAAGGAATATTACATACAAATTTACTAAAACCAATCAACTAGATCTACAATGATCAATATATGTTATCAACACATGCAGAAAAATATTGGATGAAAAAATCACAAAAATAGATAAGACAGGCCTCCATTACATAAAATTTTAAACACAAAGTAAAACTACACACTCTGATGGGCACACACTCACACCCCAACATTGCAGGTTGCACGGACCTGACCCCAAGTTCTTAACCTTCACTGTCTGGATGTCCTTCTTGCTTATCAGAGAGTGTTCTATTTCCAGCAACCCCATACTTAAATTTAAGTGGCTCCTACATGCAAAGTGCTAGACTACATGCCAGGGAGGACAAAAGAATTATGCAAATCTCCTCCCTCCACCCTGCAGGAAGGTACAACTCAGCTTAGGAAGTTATCTCAGAGACGTGGTTCTTAATCCTCACTCTAGCTGGCACAGTATATAAATTTAGAAAGAGTGTTTAATTTTCAAGGCTTGGTTCCTTCATCTATAAAATGAGAAAGCCACCCTCTTCCTATTGTGAAGAGTAAATATATTTATAGTGTCCAGCACATAGCAAACACTCAACACTCTTGGTGATTATAGACACAGCAACCAACAAGTGAATACAATCTTCTAAACAGCAAAAGGTGGTGGATGGATGGGAGGAGGGCACTGGATGGGTCCACTTAGCCTTCTCCACACCTGAACACACCATCCCCACCTCCCCTGTAACTTGGCCCCACCCTGTGGGATGTTTGGACATTTCTTCCAGCAACAGTAACGTGGCTACAGCCAGGCCTATTTACTCTTCCAAGTTCACCATGGACAGTGCCCTGTGAAAAGAGCTACCTGCCTCAGGAAAGAGAACTCCTTCTCCAAACCTTTGCGGGGATCTGGGGTGAGATGAGGCCCATAGGATCTCAAGCCCATCTAAGGTTGCTTCTCAGTTGACCCTCTTTAAAATCCCAAGAACATCCCACTTTGACTCCATATGCTGAGGGAAAGGCAACAGTGTCTCAACTCCATGCCCCTCCGATACACACCTGCTCCCAACCCATGAGCCATCTTTTTAAAGAGCTGGGATAGAGTTCTATCCATGGATTTAGTAGTAGAGGCCAGAGAGGGGGGTTGTCTGCCTGATAATGGAAAACAGTATTTGGAAATCATGTTTGGAGATACTAAGCTTTTGGATTTTATTCCTGGGATTCCTTTCTGAGGGCTTGGGAAAGGACAGTAGAGGTTTCAGTTCTCTAGCCAATGTGGCGCCACCATGTGGCAACAGCATAAATAGTTCATAAATCACTCAGCTTTGAAATTCTGTGATTCTCCACCAATTTTTTAACTTTAAAAGTATTTCCTTTTTTATGTTTTAAATGAGAATTCACTTATTTTTTTTCTTCATCCATATTTTAATATCATACTATTGCAGATCTGCATTATTCAAATTCATTCTATGGAAAAGTTCTTTGGGGAATAAACTGGCTGCCATTTATCAAAGTCAACACTGTTACTTCTGGGGTCAGATATGACCCACCACCAAAGAACTGATGATCATGGTGTGGTGGGACAAACAATTCATTCCCTGCCCAGATCTTAAAACCAAATTCTTCCTTCTAGTTTTCTGTTCTGCTTAGGTATAGCTACTCTTGGTTTGCATTCATAAAAAAGGAAGTAGAAAATTATCAAGAAGTCTCAATTTAGCTTGGGAACTAAAATGCTAAAATAAATAATAATAGTAATAAAAATAAAACTTGCCTTATAAAACTAAGGAGGATGATGGTTGCCCTTGAGGGATAGTGCCTATAGGTGTAATAGGGAGATTGGAAATATTCTGGGTCTTAATCAGGGCACGTTACCCAGGTGTGTTCAGTTTGAGAAAACCCATTGAGTGCACATGTTCAGAATTGTACTGTTTTCTGTTATTATACTTCAATATAATGTGAAGACAAATTCACCAAGGTCCGATCAGTCACCCCTCTTTAACTTGCCTTTGAGACAACAGGCTGCGCAACCACAATAATAACTGGGAAGGCAAAAGCAGGGGGATGTCCAGTTTTCTGAGGCACTTCTCAGCCAGTGTGAATCCCTCTGGGTAGGGAGGAAGGAGATAGGACACAGTCTATGCTACTGCTAGTTCAAATTACTGAGTATGGCTAACACTTCATTTTCTCAAAAGTGAACAAGCCAAACTCCTCCTCTAAAGCCAAACTCCCCCTTTCCCTACCACACATACAAACAAATGAAACCCAGAATGCAAACAGAACCCTGCCACAAAGAAATACACACCATCTCCTCAGAGACAACACACACACACACACACACTGCCTACCCCCATCCCCTAGAGACAATCTCCAGCCCCACAGACACAGCTTCCAGCCCACAGAGATATCCCTCAGATTGGGGTGGGGGTGGGGACTAATTAAAAGAGATTCCCCCACCCCCACCGAAAGAGTTGCCCGTGGCCAGGCAAGGAATATCACCAGGAAGACGGAAACTAGTAATTTCAAAGTCTTAGCCAACTAAATTTCTCTAGGAAGAGGATTTTGAAATCTGCAAAGAGGGTCCCAGGTGTTGCTACAAAATTCGTTAAAATCACCTCTGTTTCCTCCCACAGTCCCAGATCATTTGGACCATCTTCCTTCTACTTTTTAATATAACCCCAGTACATTTTCACATCTGTCATATCCTCTGAACCCCAAGTACTTTGGGAAGATTGAAAGGCAGGAATTATTCCATTTTATAAATGAAAAAGTTGAGTCTCAAACACGCTTGTCAATCATCAAAAAACTATCTAAGCAGGCATCTCATCACTGAGTTTCAGAGTTGGGGCTGCGGAAGCTAAGTTGGAGGGATAAGGTGATAACCGCAAGAGGGGATAGCCCTCTCCAACCAAAGCTCTGAGAACTACCCACAGCCCCACGGGGGCAGCTGCCTTAAAGGATCTAGAGTTAAGTAATCACACTGACAACGTTTACATACCCTGGAACTTGGCCGAATCCTCCCCTGAGAAAGCGTCAAGCAAATCAACAAATCCAGATCAAGGAGTCAGGGGTGGGGAGGGTAGAAATGAAGCCAGACTCAGGTATTTTCTGGGAGCAGGTGGGAGCCAACGTTATCGAAACCAACCCCACAGCGTACCCGCTTTTCTTAGGAAGTCCCCTAGGCCCAAACTGGTGTGTGCATTTAAGCATCTTTAGGATATATACTTACCCTCGGGGACAGGGCTTACATGAAGGAAGGAAGCGGAGCAAGACGGAGCTAAGATAGAGCCGGCACCTAGCGAACGCCCCTACCCCGCAGAGACGTTAGTATATTAAATGACGGTAACGGGAGGGAGTGCTCCAAACGCTGCAAGTCCTAGGGTTCCCACCACCGAATAGCTCCGCTCCACGCTCACCCAGAAGGTCCCCCGCGGTTACCTCCAAACCTCTGTAGAGTACGTTGGGACTGGCTCTCTGCCTCTTCAAGTCTGGCGGCTTTGGCAGAAAGGGAGTGTGAGGAGGAGACCGGGATGAAGCTGAAGTGACCGCCCCCTCAAGAGCGCGCTCCTCCCGAGGCAGCCCTGAGGCGGGGGCCGGACGCAATCCACCGGGGTTCTAACTCTGTGCACCGACCGTGACCTTGAGCGAGTCCCTAATTAGCTCTAGTTTACAGAAATTAAGAGTTCGAAAGTGCCAAGTCCGCCGCGCTGGGGCTGCTGCAGGGCGCTTACCAGATGGTTTAAGGCGTCCCGCCGGCGCGCCGGTAGCGCAGTAGGTACGCGGTGAACCGCAGCCCCAGCGCTACGTGGCCAGCCGGGATCAGAAAACGGGAGGGAAACGCAGAGGCGAGCTCCCGCCCAGACAGCGAAAGAGGCGGTTCCGACTCTGCGACGATCCTCGAGCAAGTTCAAGTAACACACACACACGCACACGCCCCTCCGCAGAGGAGGACTGGCCGTGCCCCGGGGCCCTGGCTCAGGACGCGCACGGGGTGCGGGGGAAGGTGAGAGACCTCCACACACCCACCTCCGAAGTTGCTGCAACGTGAGGCGGAGAGTGGCGCAAAGCGGCGGGAGGGGAGGGGAGGGAAGGGACGGTACTCACACAGGGAGGCCAGCCCGGAGCAGGTCTGCGGCCAGGGTCATCGATGGCGGCCGGGCTCCAGCCGCCGCGCCTCTGGATGCCCAGGGCACCTGCCGCAGCGCGGCACGCGGATTAGAAGGCTGCGGGCAGCGAGGCAGGGGCACGGGTCGGTCTGCGCACCAGAGCGGGGCTGCAGCGCCGTGGGGGCTCGGCAGCCAGAACCGCAGCCGCAGCGGGAGCCCGGCAGTGGGCAAGAGACGAGAACGCGGCGGCGGCAGCGGCTGCGAGGGAGGCACCCGCGCCGCAGGCAGCCAAGGCCAGCCTGGCCGCAGCCGCCGCCGACACCTGCTGGCCCGGCCGACCGCCAATCAGAGGCGCCGGGAGCGGGGGAGCGGGCAGAGGCGGGGCGGGGGCGCGTGCCGGGCGCCCGGCGGGAGGGGCGGAGCGCGAAGGCGCCTGCGCCAGGGCAGGGGGTGCCTGCCGGGCCGGTTCCTCTGGCACCCCGGGCGCGCGGGCGGCACGCGCCGGGAGGGGCGGGGCGCATCGGGAGGAGGCGGGGCTGGGCTGCGTGCGCCCGGGGCGGGGACCCGCGCCCCTCCTGGGGCTCTAACCCGCGGCGCAGTGCAGTGTGGGGTCCGCAGCCGGGACATCCCCAACTGCGACTTTAGGTCATTCTCAGATTTGAAGTAAGGCTTTTCTTGTCCTGGCCTCTGAGCTCTAGGGGCCGGGACCCTCCCAACCGCGGAGTGATGGGTCACCAGAATCCCGGGCCTGCCTCGTTCCAAGAACACCGCGGTCCACGGGCGGGAGCCTCGCCAAAGCTGGCGTTGCGCTCCTCCACGGACAGCTCTTTTTCACTTCACAGTACCTGGGTATTTAAAGTCACTGTGGTGACCCCGATCTGGACTCCTTTAATTTTCTCGTGAATTTACAGTGCTAGCGACGCTCATTCATTCAACACACATAAGCCGGGTTCGCGCTTGGCTCAGGGAATTGTCCAGGCTAACGCGCGCCCAAGTGTCCTGAAGCTAGTGAGCCGGCGCTGTCAGAAGGGCGCCCAAAGACTGCTGCAAGTGTGGAACGCATTCGGGCTCATGCCAGGAGTTCCCGGTCCCAGAAGAATGTCTGGGAGTTGAAAGGTTCCATTCCAGGCCAGGGCTTCATTGCGCGTTAGCATCCATCAAGCACAGGGCTGGGAATCTTCCTGAGACCCACAGCCTCAGCCCTAACAACTGGGCTGTGAAAACATCGTCAATTTTAGCTGCAGGGTGGAAGTCACTCCATGAGAATAAAGCGTTTGTGGAGCTACGTTGGAGATTTCTAAATCCCTGGGCATCCTCTCAGGACAGTGGACCGAGGCTGTTCTCTCCGCGTAAATTTGTGCAGTACAAATAAATGGCTCATTTGCAGATCACTCCGCAGCAGAAAATCAAACAACAAAAAACAAAACAAAACCTTTAAGGGAACTCAGAAGGTGAAGGGGTTAATTTCTCTAAAGATCCCGTTTCCGCCCTTAAAGGGATTTTTAATATCTACAAACTGGTAAAGTTAAAGAAAGTTTGTTGTTTTTATTTTATTTACATGCCATTTAAATTCCATTTGTCTACGCTTGGTTAGCATTCACGTGGAACAAAATTCAAGAAGTACTAATGGGAATGCAGTTAACAAGGCTCCCTCCCACCCTTGCTTCCCAACCTCTCAATTCCTCTCCCAGGAGGCAACCAATGTGTACCCTCCTAGAGAAAATCTACCTCTATACACATTTGTTTAATGTTCTTATTTTTACCTTTTTAAATACAAAACGGTAGCATTTGTTATACAAACTATGCACGATGTTCTACACCTTGATCTTTTCCATTAACAAGATATCATAGAGTAATTCCATATCATTACCGAAACAAAATTTCGTGTTCTTTTACAGCTAAATGGTATTCCATTGAATAGGATATGGCATAATGTATGTAAGTGGTCCCAATTATGGTCATTTAGATTGTCTCCAATCTGTCATTATTGATAATGCTGCAATGAATAACTTTGTTCTTGCATAGCTATGTATATGTGGGAGTACATATGAAGAATACATCCCTAGAATTGGAGTAATGGGGCCAAAAGTGATATGCATTTATAATTTGGATAATCTCACTTGCCCTTCATAGAGATGTGAACTCATGACCTCACACAAGGTATGAGATTACCTATTTACACACACACACCCCTCTGGTAGTTCTGAGCCTGTTTACCCTCAGATTCAGTCCTAGAACTTCCTGCTGTGCTTTGTGGGGGCTGGCTTCTGCAGGCTGCATTTCCCAGACTCCCCCAACAGCTGGCATCTTGCTGCTCTGGCCAATGGGATGTAGCAGTAGGAGAACGCAAGGAGGGAGGAAGAGAGAAGCCAGGGTATTTCTCACTCTTCCCCTTCTGCCTGGGTGTGGGCATAGAAGGGTGTCTAGGGCAGCAGCTGCTTCTTCTCCTGGGTGGCTCCAAGTCCTGTAGGACAGGCTCACTATGCACCCAGATCCCTGGGCTCCGGCAGCACCCCTTCCTTTTATCCCTCGGGTCTGGTATTCCACTGTTGCTAATTTCTAGGGGCCTCACTATTTTCTGGGAGCCTCTCAGCCTCTCATATCCTCTGTGTAACCAACTCCATGTTTTAAATACCCTTGATTTTAAATACTCCAAGTGGTTTCTGTTTTTCTAGTTGTACCCTGACTGATAACACTCCTTCATTCAGTATGTTATCCAACTTTCTGATCTTTGCCAATCCAAGAGGTGAAAAATGATTTCCGTAGTTTGACTTGCATTGATCTTATTAAAAGTGAGGTAGAACATTTTTACATATGATTAAGAGCCATTTGTATTTCCTTTTCATTTTAACTCTATATTCACATCCTTTGCCCATATTTTTGTTTACCTTTGTCAGACTGATAGATTCTTAATGTAGAAACAAAGTCTTGCCAGTGAAACATTCATCAAAACATTTGTTTAAAACTAAGTTTTCAACAAGATTTTACCTTAGGGAGCAGTGTTCAGTCAAAAACCAGTACTGAAGCCTGTTGATTGCTATGGAGGAGAGAAAAATAATAGAATAAGAGTTTTCAAGGTTTGATAATCCACCTGGTTAGACAAAATAAACTTATGTTTAATTATGTTCATTGTTTGCATTGTCGTAATAAGCATATTGATTACATTATTATATATAATAATAGCAAGCTGAGTGGCCTTTTCCCTAAATAAGGTATCATGTAACCATTCCCAATCATTACAAAGAGAGTTTCCCCTCTCTTCCTCCCTCCCTTCCTTTCTTCCTTCCTTCTTTCCTTCCCTCACTCCTTTCTTCCTTCTCTTCAGTTGTTTTACATTTCATTGAATAGGATATGTCACAACTTAGGTGTGAGGTCCCATGAAGTCTTAGTTACAAGTGGCAGAAATCCAACTCTAAAATACTTGGGCATAAAAAGCAATATATAGGCTCACTTAAATGCAAAGTCCAGATGTACCTTTAGACATATCTGGATTCTGGGGTTCAGGTGATATCAGTATAAATAGAACTACAGTCTCAGTTTCTATCTTGCTTGCTCTCTCTCCCTCTCTCTCCACCTCTTCTCTCTGTCTTCCCCTGTGGGCTTCATTGTTGAGCTGACCTATTTCACACGCTGGCATCCAACAGCTCCAGGATTGCCTTCTCCTCAGTGATCAGCATCCAAGACTGAGGCAAGTCTCCTTTTTCCCAGGATGCACATTAATTTGCCCAATAAAACTCTTTTGTCCTGCTTCAATCATGAGTCCAGCCCTTGAGCAGTCTAGGACTGGGGTGTTCTGATTGTTGGTGAGTAAGCAAGGATGGTGAGATGGACACAGTGGTTGAAGTAAATCAGTTGAAAAGTTTACCATGGTTTGTGAATGTTTACCTACATGTGACTCCTGACAGGTAAGCCACATGTAAAAACTCATGTTTATTTTTGTTCAGACCTAGTAAAGACTTCAGCTTCTGCAGGTGGATCCCAGGCCAACAGGGTAAATGTTTGAATGGAGAATGTCAAAGGGTTATTTTGCACATGGGCTCAACAGGGGCTGTCATGACAAGAATGGGAGCTGGGTTCAAAGGTTATTTGACTTTATGCATGTGTTTGCGAAGCTGACTTCACATGTAAATCAACCTCTTTACAGACTCTCAGAATCAAAGTCCTCACATCTTACCTAAGTTATAAACATTTTAGAAGAAAGACAAATAAACACAGAATAGTTAAATGATTTGAGGAAGGTAAGAAATAAGACAGGAAGAAAGTACAGGTGGAAACTCAGAGACATGAATGAAAAAGAGCTCAGTTTCCTATTTGAGGTCCTTTAGGTCAGATACAGCCTTAATTCCTCACCAGAACTACTACTGATTTCTTTTTGACATTCCCTGTGAAAGGTCTGGCATCTGAAGATGATTTAGATAACAATGTGCCTGGCCTAAGATGACCTAAAATGCCACCTCCTTGATTACCCAACTCGAGTGGTCATCCAGAGAAATGTTGCTGGATTCCAGCCATCTCCGTCCCCCTCGTGACTCACAGGCAGCACTTGTTTTTCCATTTTCTGCATGATCTTGACCGCTGTAAGAGTTTTAATAGATTCTTCCCTTATCGAAAAGGGCTCTTTGACATTTGTGTGCACGAGGAACTGCATCACATCTTCTTTTAAAATGCGAATCAGACAGTTCATTTCTTAGCCAGAAGATTGATGAGTTTATACTGGCAGGGAGAGGGCATGTCTCCGGAGGATTCTGGGTAGAATTAAAAGAGCATCAATCACTAGTCTGGGTTGCCCGTCTGAGCTCACCACTTCCTGGCTGTGTGACCTTGGGTAAGTTACTTAACTTAACTGAATTCTAGATTCCCTAAATATAAAATATGGCATAATCAAATTGCTACTAACTGATCAACACTAGGGTGATCACATGGCAGTAATACTCTCCAGGGATTAGGGGGATTTGGTGGGGGGGGGGTGGTAAACCTGCAACTAAAGGACACGGGGAGCATTGTAGGGCGGAAGGTCATGCCTTTAACCCTCGCTTGGGTGAGGCAACGACATAAAGTGTAACCATAATGTTTGTACCCTCATAATACCCTGAAATAAAAAAAAAATGGCATAATCTTCTCTACCACCTTGTAAGATTGCTATTAATTGATACAGTGTATGTGGAATTGTTTTGCATGTGAGATTTATTATATGTTAGCTATCTAAAAATTATTTTAAACTGGAAAAATGAGTTTATAAAGGAAGTTTCTATGCCATTTTGTGGCATTTCTTGGTATATAAGTGGTGAAATAAAACCTTCACTCACTACTTCTTTATCAGCATAAAACGTATCTCTCCCTCTCCCATGCCACTTAGTACTTGTTGTGTAGTATTAGTTATTTGAGTATATCTCCAATCTTCCCTACCAGACTGAAAGTGCCTTGAAGTTAGAGCCATGCCACAACTTTGATTCCTGCAGGGTGCCTGGAACATTATCTTGATAAATTGTAGATATTCAATATTCATTAAATGAAAAGTAAGTGAAAAGAAAAATGTATAAATTGGATCTCATTATAATTTAAG
>NW_012133857.1:3771724-3773058 GCF_000956105.1 Propithecus coquereli | reverse complement strand
CATAGCTATGTATATGTGGGAGTACATATGAAGAATACATCCCTAGAATTGGAGTAATGGGGCCAAAAGTGATATGCATTTATAATTTGGATAATCTCACTTGCCCTTCATAGAGATGTGAACTCATGACCTCACACAAGGTATGAGATTACCTATTTACACACACACACCCCTCTGGTAGTTCTGAGCCTGTTTACCCTCAGATTCAGTCCTAGAACTTCCTGCTGTGCTTTGTGGGGGCTGGCTTCTGCAGGCTGCATTTCCCAGACTCCCCCAACAGCTGGCATCTTGCTGCTCTGGCCAATGGGATGTAGCAGTAGGAGAACGCAAGGAGGGAGGAAGAGAGAAGCCAGGGTATTTCTCACTCTTCCCCTTCTGCCTGGGTGTGGGCATAGAAGGGTGTCTAGGGCAGCAGCTGCTTCTTCTCCTGGGTGGCTCCAAGTCCTGTAGGACAGGCTCACTATGCACCCAGATCCCTGGGCTCCGGCAGCACCCCTTCCTTTTATCCCTCGGGTCTGGTATTCCACTGTTGCTAATTTCTAGGGGCCTCACTATTTTCTGGGAGCCTCTCAGCCTCTCATATCCTCTGTGTAACCAACTCCATGTTTTAAATACCCTTGATTTTAAATACTCCAAGTGGTTTCTGTTTTTCTAGTTGTACCCTGACTGATAACACTCCTTCATTCAGTATGTTATCCAACTTTCTGATCTTTGCCAATCCAAGAGGTGAAAAATGATTTCCGTAGTTTGACTTGCATTGATCTTATTAAAAGTGAGGTAGAACATTTTTACATATGATTAAGAGCCATTTGTATTTCCTTTTCATTTTAACTCTATATTCACATCCTTTGCCCATATTTTTGTTTACCTTTGTCAGACTGATAGATTCTTAATGTAGAAACAAAGTCTTGCCAGTGAAACATTCATCAAAACATTTGTTTAAAACTAAGTTTTCAACAAGATTTTACCTTAGGGAGCAGTGTTCAGTCAAAAACCAGTACTGAAGCCTGTTGATTGCTATGAAGGAGAGAAAAATAATAGAATAAGAGTTTTCAAGGTTTGATAATCCACCTGGTTAGACAAAACAAACTTATGTTTAATTATGTTCATTGTTTGCATTGTCGTAATAAGCATATTGATTACATTATTATATATAATAATAGCAAGCTGAGTGGCCTTTTCCCTAAATAAGGTATCATGTAACCATTCCCAATCATTACAAAGAGAGTTTCCCCTCTCTTCCTCCCTCCCTTCCTTTCTTCCTTCCTTCTTTCCTTCCCTCACTCCTTTCTTCCTTCTCTTCAGTTGTTTTACATTTCATTGAATAGGATATG
>NW_012133857.1:3768129-3769039 GCF_000956105.1 Propithecus coquereli | reverse complement strand
AATATGTAAAAAACTCTTAACATTCAAGAGTGAAACAATAAAACAAACAAAAACCATGTAATCCAATTAGAAAATAGGCAAAAAAAAAAAAAAAAGAAAACAGGAAAAACCCATGAAGAGGTATTTCACCAGAGCATACGCAGCTGGCAACAAGCACATGAAAAGATGTTCGACATCATTAGCCATTAGGGAAATACAAATTAAAGATATAATGAGATATCACAACACACCTATCAAAATGGGTAGGAAAAAATAGTGACAACACCAAATGCTGGCGAGGAGGCAGAGATGTGTGTCACTTATATTGCTGGTGGAAATGTAAAATTATATAACCACTCTTTGGAAATAGTTCCACCATTTCTTTCAAAACTAAAATTAGATTTAACATACAATCCAGGAGTTGCACCTTTGGACATTTATCCTAGAGAAAAGAAAACTTTCTTTCACACAGAAGCTGTACAAAAATGTTTGTAGCAATGGCAAAAGTAATGGCAAAAGTAGCAACTACACAAAGGTAAATAGTTAAACAAACTGAGGTAGATCCATACTGTGGAATACTGCCCACCTTTAAAAGAAACAAACTATTGATAATGCAATAACCTGGATGGATCTTAAGGGCATTGTGCTGAGGCTAAAAAAAGCCAGCCTAAAGATGAAGGCTATATGTCATCTGATTCAATTTGTATAACATTATGGGAATAACAAAATTATAGAGATGGAAAACAGATGAGCGGTTGCCAGGTGTTAGGGATGAAAGTGGGTGGAGCAGGAAGTAGGTGCAGACATAAAACAGTAGACTGAGGGTCCTTTGGTGACAGTACAATACTGCATCTTGATTGTGGTGGTAGTCAATCAGAGTCACAAAATTACATAGAACTATATATTAATACACACACACACACACACACAC
>NW_012133857.1:3765731-3767554 GCF_000956105.1 Propithecus coquereli | reverse complement strand
ATAAATGAGTAAGTTTCCCCACTCTAAACTGGAAGAGACATATCAGCTTCATAACAATGTGAGATATTGTACATCTTATAATTCCGCATTCAAGTCCATAGTTTAGAACGGTCTTACAGGAAGCAAGGTTTTCAACTGGTGTTTGTGGAAGAAGACATTTCTCATACTGATCTTCTGTCAATTATTCACGCAGAAAGCATGTCATGTACAAAAATACCTAGTAATATTATGACAACTATAATATAGTAAAGACTAGGTATGAGATTTGTAAATTTTTTGTCCTCAAAACATAGAAAAGTTCCAGAGTTCAGAGTGCAAGGCAGGTCTGTGGGTTCCAATGTCCTCCTGGGCAGACTGCCCTCCTGACTACTATATAAAGCCTGAATAAGATCTCTGAAAATTGAACAGTTCTTTCTCTACCACTCTGCAGATCTTAGACAGATTTTAACCTCATATAACCTCAACGTGACATCCTGTCGTGGACTCTTACACATAAATCTATTTCTGTTTTTTAATGAGGCTAGATAATTAAGTCACTACTGACTAAAACATTAGATTTTTCATATAAGTATGCCACTTCATTGAAAAAAATGTATATAACTTTCTTAGGGCTGCTCCAAAATTTAGCATGCCCTGCTTTCTTTGCGGGTATGTAATTACAGAATTTTCCACACAGAAAGATGTTTATATGAGCTGCTGCTCTGAGCTCATTAATTTATATCACTGCCTGTTTTAGGTTAGTCTGAGACAGGAATCTGCGGACATGTGATTTATTGAGGAGGTGCTCAAGGGAGAAAGGGAAGGAAGGAAGCATTATAGGAAAAGGGAAAGTGGTCTGAGGTCGAGTTAGCTTCAGCTTGAGCCCACGGGGAGCTCTGAAGCATGAATTGCAACACAGAGTTGTCCCACCTTGAGGCAAGGTGGCTGGCCTTGGCGACTCCAGGGTAATCAGTCATGGGCTGCCAGCTGCTCCTGGTGGGAGTACACTCTTCTCATGCAAGGTGGCTTCTGTTTGGCTGAAAGCAATTCTCTGCAAGGGGCAGCTGTGCGCCACTAGGAATCGACACTGAGAGCACTTGGGGAAGGGGTACAAGTTCAGGAAAAGGTATCTGGAAGGGCACCAGCAGTGTCCATTACACCACCCTCTCTGAATCTTTGTCCAATAAGAGTAAATTAGCAGCAGCGCTAGAGGTCAGGGAGGAATGCCATGTATACCCTGAGAATGTGAAGAGCTTAAGAGGTATCAGCTTGACAAAATAGCCAATGAAAACTGAGCAAGGTATGCGAGTAGCCCACACACAGAAGAAGCACACGTAAACCACGAACTTAGAGAAGATGCTCAATCTCGCCAATAATAAAGTGAAAATTAAAACACATTTTGTTAATTGCATTTTTTTTTTGAGGCAGGGTCTCCCTCTGTTGTCCAGGCTAAAGTGCAGTAGCACTCATAGCTCACTGCATTTTCAAATTCCTAGGCTCAAGTGTCCTCCTCCCTCAGGCTCCTGAGTAGCTAGGACTATAGGTGTGTGCCACCACACCCAGCTAATTTTTAAATTTTTCGTAAAGCTGGGGTCTTGCTATGTTGCCCAGGCTGGTCTCAAGTGATTCCCCCTGCCTCCCAAAGTGCTGGGATCACAGATGTGGGCCGCTGTGCCTGGCCTGTTAATCACATTTTTAAAAGGACAAAAAGACTGAAAATATTCTACATTGGTGAGAATGTGGGTACATGAGTATTCTCAAATACTACTGGTGGAAGATTTTAGAGATCAACTTGTGCTAAAATATAGAAACCCTTTGAGCCATTTATTGTACTTCTAGAACTG
>NW_012133857.1:3750880-3753421 GCF_000956105.1 Propithecus coquereli | reverse complement strand
GGAAATATTGACTCTTTTTTTTTTTGGAGACAGTCTTGCTCTGTTGCCCGGGCTACAGTGCTGTGGTGTCAGCCTAGCTCACAGCAACCTCAAACCCCTGGGCCCAAGCAATCTTTCTGCCTCGGCCTCATGAGTAGCTAGGACTACAGGCATGCACCACCATGGCCAGCTAATTTTTTCTATATATTTTAGTTGTTCAACTAATTTCTTTCTATTTTTAGTAGAGATGGGGTATTGCTCTTGCTCAGGCTGGTTTCGAACTCCTGACCTCAAGCGATCCTCCCACCTCGGCCTCCCAGAGTGCTATGATTACAGGTGTGAGCCACCGTGCCCAGCCTTGATTCATTTTTTATGGCAACAATCAGAACAATATTCCCAATGGTGGGAATCATACAAATAGGAGGTACTATAAGAAATTTATCACTAACTTTGGCAGAAGTTATTAATGATATTACCTTTGCCCTAGATGAAATACAGATCAATATCAACTCATTGGCATAAGTAGTGATGGACAAATGCATTGATCTAGATATCTTGTTTGCTAGTTATGGTGATATCTGTGCCATTGCTGATACTTTTTGCTGTACTGGAATCAATGAAAAGCTCAAAGGAGAAGAGGCTACATACCACCTTAAGGAAGAAGCAACTTGATTCTTGATCCTCATGGCCTGTGGGATTTGTTCACTTGGTCTGAGTTGGGCATTTTGGGTTCCTGGTTCCGGAGTATCTTATAGGGACAATTAATTGTTCTTGTTTTGGTCATAGTGGCCATGATACTGATCTATTTCAGTCTATCCAGATTCTAAAATACTAGTCTGTAGATGCTCTCTTGTCAAGGTGATTGCCATGGTGATGCAATAACAAAAATGTGCAAGAGGGTCTTACATGCAGTTGACCATGGAAACAACTGAAAAATCCCCCAGCAGTGAAGATCTCGATCTCTAGTTTTCCCTAAATTGATCTGTCTCTTGCAAGTGGAGAGAATAGCCAAAAGGGGAATTTTAGAGATTGAATTTGTAAACAGACAATGGCCAGACCATAGTTAACAATAGAACTTTGACCACCAACCTCTGCAGGAACTACCCAGGACACCAAACCACAACCTCTGCAGCAATCATCCAGAAACAATTAGCAATTGGCTAATGACTGCTAGCTTTTCTACTTTTTGCCCCTGTTTCCAATTAAGGACTAACCACGAAAAGCCAAATATGCTCCCTTAACCAATCACATAGGATGTCCTACTTCTAGTTAGCCTACCTATAGCTTGCCTATGCCAACAACCTCCAGTCAGGGCACACCTGAAGTTTTCCCTTTTTTCCACTATAAAACTTTCCTATTCCCCGGCCTGCCTTTGAGTCTCTGCCAAACGCAAGCGATGGTGGCTGACTCCTTTGTTACAGCAAGCACTGAATAGGCTCTGCTCATTCCCATTTGGGTGATGTTTATTTATTTCTACATCCTACTTGGCACTTTGGAAGGAGGCAGCCTTACATATTTACCATGTGACAACATTGAGAAATTGCAGCCAAGTAAGAATGGAATTGTGGCAGATTTATGGTGAGAAAGAACAGGAGATGGCACCTTGATATTCCCTTGGCTTTTACACACCATGGAAGAAATCCATAAATCCCCATTTAATCTCTGTAAAAGAACGCAGAAGGTACTGAGAGTTGAGAGCCAGCAAGCCTACAAGGGGCACAGCTGGGAGGGACTAGGCAATGCTGTTGTAGGGGATATGAGGTGGTTTGGCCAGGATGTGGGATTTGACTGAGATTCAGAGGCTCTGTCAAAATAATAAGAGCTAAAATGGGCTTAGGTCATCAAAAGAAAGACTTCAAATCCTTACCATGCCAAGAACACTGTATCAATTAGGTTTTTCTGTGTAACAAACTACCCCAAAACTTAACAACCCTACCTCTAATAAACATGTCCAAACAATGATACAAATCCTTTCCTTATGTTTTCAGAGGACATCTGAGATAAGGCTGGGATGTTTAAAAAGTAACTGAAAGCTCGGGGGAAATGGAAATTAATGCAGAGTACTGTTATTTGAAACCAGGGTTTCTAAACTCCATTCCACAGAATATCACCTTGAAGGGATATTACAAGATGCTCCACAAGAAAAATGTTTTGTGGTTGAAAGAAATTGGAAAATGGTGCATACCATATTCACTCCATAAAGAGACTAAAATACACCTGAGCTTAACGAAGAGTTGGAGAAGTCCTGCAACAGACCTGTCCAACTTTATCTAACCCAGTGATTCTTAAGCTTACGAAAGCATGGAATGCTTTATTTTAGCATACAACCAGTATTTTATGGACAATCATATCCTGAACTATCAGTTTGCTGGTCTAAATTGCATTCCACCACTTATAAAAGGGACCACATAAGGCAGAGAGCCTGCTGGGTCTCTCCTTTCCCACTTCTCCTTTTAGCTTCTGCATGATAGATGCTGTCTTCAAAGCCCTAGGTGAATTCCTCCATGAACAGACAAGGAGAAGGAGGTCAAGGCCTTCTCCTGCCTACTTGGGCTCTGCATT
>NW_012133857.1:3745058-3750830 GCF_000956105.1 Propithecus coquereli | reverse complement strand
CTGGAGTGGGTGTGGAGGTTGAGGGGAAATTATAAAATACTACATACTACAGGCTCATGTTTGTGAGGGAAAGAAAAAGAATTTATGTTCCCTGTTCCCTTAGAGAAAAGACAGAATACATATGCCTTGCTAAGTATTTTGTTATACATAGATGTATACATACATACAGGCATATATATGTAACAAAACAAAATGCTTAGCAAGGCATATGTATTCTTTCTCTTCTTTAAGGGAACAGTGTTTCTCAGGAGGAGCAGAAAAGGAAAGTTACTCCAAAGCAGACTAGACTTTTCTCCGGAAACTACTGAGGAGACTTCCTTAGTTATTGTTCTACGTCAGGTTCTGAGAAGCAGAGTCTGCAACAGGGACTCACTTGCACAAGATTTATAGAGTAGGTGCTCCCAGGAGGAGGGGAATGGTGGGGGGCAGGATGAGGCCAGGGGAGGAGCTGCACCAAGGTGTGGTCTCAGCTGGAGATGAGTCCCTGGATGATCCCATAGTGTTTTCTGGAGCAGGAATTTCACCATGGAATTGAAGCAAGTGGGACCATCCTTCTGCATTCTTAGGAAAGTCAGCCATTGTCTTCAGTCTGGGGTGGGAGTGATGAGAACCTCTTGGATGAAGTAGCTCCTGTTCCCAGAAGGTACTTCTCCAAAGAAGGGGGCCATTGAGAGCCATTAGCAACCAACACAGCATTTGGGGGATAAAGCACCTGCCTAATGAAGGGCATCTGGACAGGACACCATAAGCAAACGCTACTGTTATATAAAAAGCAAGGTGAGTAGGCACTCATTGTGTTTGGCTCTTGTGTCTTGGGGTAAAAGGAGCAAGAGGAGTTCTCATGAAACAGAACCTTTGTGACAAGATTGAGGTCATCCTTGCTGGATTTGAAAACTGGTCCCTAAACAGGAGATGGATCAATTTATATGATGAGTAGATGGATGCCCTAACCTTGTTTCCTGAGCTTTAAAGTCAGGAAGACCAGTTGGGGAGCAGCAAAATGACTCCAGTTAGGGCCCCTGCTGGCACTTCTTTGTGAATCAGTGCTATTTCACCCTCCAGGTAGAGGTGTTAGAAAATAGTGGGGTTAACCCAGAGGCATGGACTCAACAAGTGGACAATGAGCTGAATTTCAGCCTGCATGTGTCCTCCCAGCCACCTGTATGCAGCACACAATCACACAACTGGACAGAATGGTTCTGACCCAACAACTGTCCAGTGAAGACAGGGGAAAGGAGACCACTAAAATAAAGTTACTTTGAGAAATGAAGAGGCTAAGCTTGTGAATAGGCTCAGCACAAGGATCAAGTGTTTGCAATTGGAGCGGGAAGTATGGGAGACAGCCAAGAAGCCATGAGTGTGGCTAGAAGCCTCAGAAACCAGCCTCTCAGGAACAGCGGTTGAGCATGGAAGTGTGATCAAACAGCTGTAACCTCGGCCCTCAGCACAGGAATCTGCTGTGGTCTAAACTAGCAGCGGCTTCCAGGTAGCAGAGAGAATTCTCTGAACCCACACCACCCAGGACTGGTCCTCAACAGCCCCACCACGAGGCAGCAGACGAACACGAAGCGCAGTCTAATAATGCATTCTGCTTGCTGTGTGAAGAAACAGGATGGACTCCATTGGATTAAACCTCAAAAGGTAAATTCTGAATTATCTGCTCTTCAGCAGTGATTAATTAAAAAAAAGACATGACCATGTGTTTATCTTGAGTTGATGAAGCAGATCATATTGGGCTAAATAGAAATAAAAATAGAAATGTGGAGAAAAATTATTGTTTCTGGTAAGTACAGTATTTTTCTCTGAGGGTTTTTAAAGAACAATTAATATTTTATTATACAGCTATTTGTTCACTACTAAATAACGGCTTTTAGAAAGCTTTGCTGTTTTCTTTGGTAAAGTTGATTCTATTAATATTTTGGAATGACAATGCAGACATAATAACAAAATCTTGTCATTCCCTCACTATGGTGTCCAATAAGGGATCCTGATGCTACTGAGAGTCTGATAATAACAATATTATTTTATAGGACTACAGATGGTTACTGACTTACAGAGTCTTGATTTGTGACTCTTCCTAGGATTTTTCTTACTGTAAATCAGGTCCCTACAATAAAGCCTGACTTGGTTCATAACCTCCACAACCAAATAAGATTACAATGCTTCTCTGAATCCTGAGCCAGTTGAGATCTGTGGCAGCTGACTCAGAAGCAGCTGTGCTGAGGATTAATAAAATTAGCAGTAATGCCCGGAAATTTAGCCAGGGCCCTGTGCGTGAGTGTGCACCTCCTTCATAAAGATCTTCAAATCCTGTGGGATGGTTTAATTGTCATGATCTTATTCACTGAATCTTAGCAATAAATGTGCTATTGAAATGGCAAAGTCAAGCATCGCCGAACAAACGGAGACAGATGCACCTGCCCTCTGTTCTCCACTACTGATCCTCCACGCCCTGCTCTGTACTTTCCATATTCCATTGCACTCGTCACCCTTGAACACACTGTAACTTTCTTACTCTGCTATTCATTGTTCGTCTTCCCCACTAGAATGCAAGCTGCATGAGGGCAGGGGTCTTTTTGCTGCTCACTGATACCACCAAGTGTTTTGGACAGAGCCTAACACACAGGAAATGCTCAATAAATACTCACTGAATGAATGAAGATGTCAGACAAAATGCTCATCCACCAACATTCACATTCAAACATGTTCAGAGGTTTTCATGCACATTAAATATCCACACTGTGGGTTTTTTTAAAAAATCAGATGACCTGAATTTTCATTTATTTTAAAGTTTCTTTGAGAGCTGAAGAATATTTATGCTGTGGCAATGATATTCCAGCTCATTGATGATCTCTCTTTTCGGTAACCCCCTCTTCACCACCACCCCCTTTCAGGCAGAGCCGAGAGGTCTGTGGCTCTAGAAGACAAAAAAGTGGATCCTTCTTAGAACAGAGTGATCCAAGGGTAGGGAAGAAAGCGGATATAACGTGGAGGAAGCTTCTATTATGTAGGGGAAAAAAGAGAGAAACACTCTTTCAGGAGAGCAAGAGAATAATTTAGAAGGAATGCGAGGAGAAAAAAGACATTATTTGGTTCTCCCAAGGATCTAAGACTGAATCTTTCTCGGACCCCAGGGAATTCAGAATGGGAAACGTGGGAGGGTGGAGAGAAGATGGAAATGACATAGCACCTGAGGCAAACACCGAAAGCAGAGGGGACTAGTGTGGTTGAGACCCTGAGAGACCGAACATACAAACGAAGGGTGACCAGACCACCTATGACAAAAGAACTCTAACCCACAGCCTCTGGAGCGATCAGCCAAATGGTCAGGACTCGGTCAATGATTGCCGACTTCCCTATTTTTTATTCCCCTCTTCCAACTCGGGACCAAACAGAGAAAGCCAAATGTGCTCCCCTAACCAGTCACGCAGGGTGCCTTGCTTCTACTTAGCCCACCACAAGCTCGCTGTGCCAACAGCCTCCGATGAGAGCACACCTGCAGCCTTCTCTTTTGTCCACTTTCTGGCATGTAGTGAATTCTACTTTTATGTTGACTCGCATCCATTGTGAACATAAGTTTACCTTTATCATACCAGAGGCAGGGCTCAGTCACCCCTGACAGTTTTCAGTTCTACACTACACCAAAATGTCTCAAGCCAGTGGCCAGAAATAAGAACTTAGAGGCATCTCTCCAGCCTAGCAGATTGGGCTCCCTGCTTTCCCGCTTCCTTTAAAGGGACAATGCATGCACTTGCCCGTGAACTTCAAGTGACCACACTCTATTCTCTTATATATGCTCCGAGTGCCCATGTGCTCTCCTCTCTCCCTGCCTGATTCTTCATTCCTGCCTCATGGAATCTGAGCACAGAGGACTGCCCTCCCAACTCATTGCAACCCTCCCAGCCCAAGATTTGAATTCCCACAACATTCACTGGGTGATGGACCAATTACTTGCCACCTGGAAGAAATTAACAGAGATCCAAATATGTAACCCAGCTAATACAAGCCGTGGTTCCAACCTCCTGTCAGGAACAATTTCTCTCTCCTGGATGTCCATGCGCCTCCTACCAGCTATTACTTCCTTTGAGGCCAGGGTGCTTTGTCCTGTTTGCTTCAAACTAATACCTCAGTCACTTTAGGAATAGTATTCTGAGACTTATTTATATACAGAGTTACTAATTCTATATATATCACCAAGGTTGGGGGTTCTAACTCAGATGTAAGCTTCAAAACAAGCCCATCCTTGATTATTTAGGCACTCTACTTGGGGGAAATATTGACTCTTTTTTTTTTTGGAGACAGTCTTGCTCTGTTGCCCGGGCTACAGTGCTGTGGTGTCAGCCTAGCTCACAGCAACCTCAAACCCCTGGGCCCAAGCAATCTTTCTGCCTCGGCCTCATGAGTAGCTAGGACTACAGGCATGCACCACCATGGCCAGCTAATTTTTTCTATATATTTTAGTTGTTCAACTAATTTCTTTCTATTTTTAGTAGAGATGGGGTATTGCTCTTGCTCAGGCTGGTTTCGAACTCCTGACCTCAAGCGATCCTCCCACCTCGGCCTCCCAGAGTGCTATGATTACAGGTGTGAGCCACCGTGCCCAGCCTTGATTCATTTTTTATGGCAACAATCAGAACAATATTCCCAATGGTGGGAATCATACAAATAGGAGGTACTATAAGAAATTTATCACTAACTTTGGCAGAAGTTATTAATGATATTACCTTTGCCCTAGATGAAATACAGATCAATATCAACTCATTGGCATAAGTAGTGATGGACAAATGCATTGATCTAGATATCTTGTTTGCTAGTTATGGTGATATCTGTGCCATTGCTGATACTTTTTGCTGTACTGGAATCAATGAAAAGCTCAAAGGAGAAGAGGCTACATACCACCTTAAGGAAGAAGCAACTTGATTCTTGATCCTCATGGCCTGTGGGATTTGTTCACTTGGTCTGAGTTGGGCATTTTGGGTTCCTGGTTCCGGAGTATCTTATAGGGACAATTAATTGTTCTTGTTTTGGTCATAGTGGCCATGATACTGATCTATTTCAGTCTATCCAGATTCTAAAATACTAGTCTGTAGATGCTCTCTTGTCAAGGTGATTGCCATGGTGATGCAATAACAAAAATGTGCAAGAGGGTCTTACATGCAGTTGACCATGGAAACAACTGAAAAATCCCCCAGCAGTGAAGATCTCGATCTCTAGTTTTCCCTAAATTGATCTGTCTCTTGCAAGTGGAGAGAATAGCCAAAAGGGGAATTTTAGAGATTGAATTTGTAAACAGACAATGGCCAGACCATAGTTAACAATAGAACTTTGACCACCAACCTCTGCAGGAACTACCCAGGACACCAAACCACAACCTCTGCAGCAATCATCCAGAAACAATTAGCAATTGGCTAATGACTGCTAGCTTTTCTACTTTTTGCCCCTGTTTCCAATTAAGGACTAACCACGAAAAGCCAAATATGCTCCCTTAACCAATCACATAGGATGTCCTACTTCTAGTTAGCCTACCTATAGCTTGCCTATGCCAACAACCTCCAGTCAGGGCACACCTGAAGTTTTCCCTTTTTTCCACTATAAAACTTTCCTATTCCCCGGCCTGCCTTTGAGTCTCTGCCAAACGCAAGCGATGGTGGCTGACTCCTTTGTTACAGCAAGCACTGAATAGGCTCTGCTCATTCCCATTTGGGTGATGTTTATTTATTTCTACATCCTACTTGGCACTTTGGAAGGAGGCAGCCTTACATATTTACCATG
>NW_012133857.1:3740878-3744348 GCF_000956105.1 Propithecus coquereli | reverse complement strand
TCTAAATTGCATTCCACCACTTATAAAAGGGACCACATAAGGCAGAGAGCCTGCTGGGTCTCTCCTTTCCTACTTCTCCTTTTAGCTTCTGCATGATAGATGCTGTCTTCAAAGCCCTAGGTGAATTCCTCCATGAACAGACAAGGAGAAGGAGGTCAAGGCCTTCTCCTGCCTACTTGGGCTCTGCATTCCCAGTTATGCTCACCTCTGTGAAGAGCCTTCCTTTATAAATGAGTAATACCTCAAATGTCCTCTCTCACAAGGTAGGAGAAAACTGTAGAATCGTTTTAAAGAGTGAGAACTCTGGAGTCTGACTCCACTGCATCTTAACTCACATTCTCCGTGTCCCAATTTTCTTACTCATAGAATGGAGAGCAGTAGTAATTATCTCATAGGGTGTTGTGAGTGTTACATGAGTTAAAGCATGTGAAATACTTAGAACAGGGTCTGGTATACCAGGTGTGCTCTATAGATGTCATAATTATTTACTTTAGCTTTGATCTGGCAGCCCTGGAAGCCCTTCAAAGAACATCCCCATCAGACTGCAAATGGATTCCAAAACTCATACGCAAACACATCTTGGGGAGCTAGGAATTTGTTTTTTCTGACAGCAAAATATATTGTTAGCATGACTTCCTTTGTGGTGTTACAATACTCAATACATTTTACATTTGTATTTTTATGATTTATAATTACAAAAGTAACACATTCTACTATTGGGAGGCTAGAGAACATAAGGAAGTACTAAAGAGAAAAACGTATTCAAAATATCTGTCTTTGGAGGCCCAAAAGTAATGTAATATTTTGTGATATGCATGTGTATACACACACATACACTTTAGGAAAATTATGACATGATACATCTCTATAAATAATTTGCACTTATCAAAATAGTATGTACACTTTCCCATGTCAATTAATGTTCCTTAGAAACATTATTTTAACAGCTAAAGATTATTCCATTCTAGGGATGTATCATAATTCATTTCTCCATTCCTGAGTGTTTATTCACTGGGATTATTCAGTGAATACCAATCACAAAACCAGTGTTTTAAAAGAAGGAATCTACACAATCTTCATTACTTGCTGAACAGTTATTCTTTCACTGGATTTCCTACTCATACAGCATGCCCACCTCTTAGTCGTCATTATTTTTGTGAATAAATGAATTCAAGTCAAGCACATCCACAAGTCAGCCAGAAAAAAAATCAAAAGGCTGGAAGACAGAGTTTATTAAGTAAGATTAAAGGAAATAGAATTTTTTTGTCCATCATCAATTCCCTCTGTATTTATTATTCAAGCATATAACAAGATCTCTTTCTTCATTTTTTGCTTATTATCCTTCTACTTTCCATAAAAGCAGACATCTTTTCTGTACTGTGTGCCGTTCCATAATATGTGAGAGCATAAAATTGGCTGACAACGAAATTCCTTCATTTCAGGAGAAAGGAGCTATGATATGCATCAAGGATATGGTAGAAAATAAGTTATCTAGAAATGTAAATGCTAAAGCATCCAAAATGTCAAATTTATCCTCAATAGACTTTTTTCTTAGTGATCCCCCATGTTTCAAATTATGCAAGTAGACTAATCAATAGATGACTGACTCTGGTGTCTGTGGTGGTGACAGGATCTACACAGCAATGAATGACCAACCAGCTGGAAAGATCATAGCAGCTGAACTCTCACGTCAGACAGAGACAGTGAGATGAGAAGCACTGTGCTTTGGACAGCTATGGTTTTTGCCTTTTGGAAATCATTGCTTTCTTATAATCCACCCCATCACCCCAGCTTCTGGGAAGCACCCAGGTGCAGCACCAGAGCATCCAACCTCCTGCTCATAGTGACTGCTTCAGAGGTGACTCAAGGTGTCAGGTTTGAGATTCAGTTCAGGGATATTCATTGACCTATTGAGAAAAAGGCTCCTGGTACAACTGGACTTGACACAAATAGAATAAATGCTGGAGGTGCTTACAGTCATCTTGCCTGAGAACCAAGGTGAATGCTGCACAAGAAATCCCTCCAAATTATTTTGTTCATGATTTTGTGGATCAATGTGAACTGGCCATACCTGAGTGGTTTTTCTGGTTTTGGCCAGACTCACTTCCTACCTCTGTAGGCAGCCCCCTGGATTAGCTGGGCCTGGCTTGTCTAGGAGGGCCTCACCTGGGATGGCTTGTCTCTGCTCCAGGGGGTCTCTTCTTATCCAGCAGACAAACCCAGGCTTATTCACAGGAGAAGGAACATGGTTCCAAAAAAGTACGTGGAAACGTGCAATGTCTCTTGAGGCCCAGGCTTGGAACTGTTGCGGCCTCACTTCCCTCACATTCTATTAGTCAAAACAAGGCCAGATTTAAGGGCTATGGAAATAGACTCCATTTCCATATGGGAGAAGCTGCAAATTCATATTACATGCAGGTCTAGATGTAGAGAAGGAAATAAGTTCGGTCATTTTTGTAAATAATCTACCATAGTCCATCTTCTGGCCACAATTATTTATGTCCCTCCTACATGCAAAATATACTTACCTCCTACCAAGACCTCCTTCTAGCTGGATTGGAGTCCAAGATTTTTGGACCTACATCCTGCCACATCAGACTTCCCATGATTAGAGACCATGAACTAAAAAGATTATTTATATGCCATCAACATACCCAACAAACAAACAAGAGAGAGACGGGGACAGGATAGCCACAGAGATTTCCCCGTTCAAAATACTCTGTCAATGGCAATTTATGCTGTGAAAACCCTTGTCTTAATAAATTTCATGGACAAAGGCCCTCATCGTTGACCAAGGGTGTTGCAGAAGTGCAGGCTGAACAGAAAAGTTGTAGCAAGAGGCTGAAGGTAGCACTGAGGCATTTTTTTTTCTGGTTTCTGCAGATGCTGACATAATAAATTCTGATTCTAAGTGACTTGGCCAAATTCCTATCTATATATCAACAAGGATTTTCTGGTAAATAAAACATTTGTGTATTTTTTATTAGCACATGCTGCCTTTTTTGAAGTTGTTCTTTCCATTTTAAAGTGATGAGTGTGCTCCCCAAATCCTATTATTCAATACAAAATTTGATGAGTGAAATATTTACTTCGTGTTTTACCATTAATCATTTAGGGTCTTCTATAATTTTTTTTTCTATTTTCCACTAAGTCTAAATGATTTTGGTCAATAAGCTGATAGCTACTTAATATAGCCTTTAATTGAGTCCTAGGATATATTTTTATTACGTAAAGATTTTCTAAAGCATAGGCAGCTTTTTAAAATTTTAAAAACTTCTATTGAAGGATAATGTACATATAACAGTATACATATCATACATATATAGCGTGATGAATTTTCTAATTGAACACATGTGTAATAAACACACAGATCAAGAATATGACCAGCCCCTAGAAACTTCCTGTGCCCACTTTCAGCCACTATTCCTCTAGGGGAGGGTTTCTCAACCCCAGCACTACCAACATTTTGG
>NW_012133857.1:3726591-3738128 GCF_000956105.1 Propithecus coquereli | reverse complement strand
CCTGCCTTAGGACTTGAACTGAAATACCAGCTCTTCCTGGGTCTTAACCCTGTTGGCCTTTGGGCTGGAACTGCACCATTTGCTCTGCTGGTTCTCAGGCCTTCAGGCTTAGACTGGAACTAAACCATCAGCTCTCCTAGGTCTCCAGCTTGCTGACTCATCCTACAGATCTCGGGCCTTGTCAGCCTCCACAGTCTCATGAGCCGATTCACCATAATAAATCTCTTTATATATATTGGTTCTGTTTCTCTGGAGAACCCTGACAAATACACACACACATACACTGACATACGGCACCAAGTGATGGTTAAGGGCACGGACTCTGCAGCCAGTATGCTTAGGTTTAAATCCCAGACCCAGGCAGTAACAAAGGTAAGTTACTTAACCATTGAGTGCCGCAGATTCCTCATCCTAAAATACTAATAATATTTGTATCTATTTCATAGGGGTTTATAAGGGTTAAGTGAGCTCTGCCCAGAGCTCAGAATAGCAGTCCAGCCCATGGTAAACACTACATAAATCTCTTCCTGTAACTACTCTGCGTGTGTTTGTGTGTAAAGGGGGTGTAAATATTAATAACTACCCTCTCCTGTGTCTCTATTACACACATTTTGATTTCTGTTTGCTAGATTTTTTTAATGTGGGAGATATATATATACACTTAAAGATGGTCAGAAAATTACCTAACTATACTTCTTCAGGTTGAATAAATCTAACTTTTGAGTTTTGCCTTAAATATTTTATATTCCAAACTTATCGACTCATTTCATACATTATTTTCTTGAATCTCCCTAAATTTTCCACACCTCTAGAGCTGCAAGGTGTTCACAGTGTTCCAGTTGGGACTGTGAAATCCTCCGAAGGGCTGTGAGGTCTTCAAAGTCTGAGACCAGCCCCAGTGCCCGGGTCACATCCCTGAGGGCCTCATATTAGGCCCTGCCCGAACTGTGTGCTCTTTCAGTGCTACCCTGGTACTAGCACCCAAGGGTTATAGACCAGCAGTTTGTCCCTCAGCTGCACATTAAAATCGCCAGGAGAACTTCTAAGAAATAGCTCATCCAGAGCTCAGAGCAATTAAATTAGAATCCCTGGGGATGTGGCTGGACAGGGCAATTTCTTAAAAGCTCCTGTGGGAGTCTGAAGTATAGCCAGGGCTAACCCCTAGCTAGAGAGGACATCACCATCAAATGTGGACGACGGTCATCTGAGCCGAAGCCCCACTCCAGATTTCCATATCGTGACCGTGCTGCAGGAAAGGATCCAGCAGTGCACATTCCTTGAATGTGGGGAGGAACGTCGTCCTAATTCCTTCTCAGCGAAGACAGTGGACAGCTTCCTGAGGCTGTGCTCTCTACCTGGTTACCAAGTGACCTTAAAAGTAGCTGCACAGTGAGGCTGGACATCGTGCTTTAGAACAACTGCTCTTAAACTTTACTTCTGTTGCCACACGTGTGATGGAAGATATTCATGCGTGTGACACTGTCCTGCTGTCATACCCCAGCAAGGCTCAATTCCCAGCCTTAGTTCTATTTAAGGAAGTGTTTTAAAACGTGAATTAGTGACATCAATGTTATTATAGAACAATTCAGGCTATAATTAAACAAAGTAATAATTTACAAACTTAGGTAATGTAGTTACTGTTCATTTATTCAACAAATATTCATTGAATGTCTTCTCTCTTTAGTCACTGTTCTAGGTGCTGGGCATGTAGTAGTTTTTTTTAAGAAGGCAAATTTCTTGCTGTCATGGAAGTTAGATTTTAGGGTAATTACATTTTAGTGAGGAGTCAGACAATAATCAGACAAATAAACAAATATATGCACATGAGAGGGAGGATTATGGGTAAGTGTCAGGAAGAAAAGAAAAGGAGGAGAAGGTCAGAGAGAAAAATCAAGAAAGACTTCTGGAGGGGATGATATTTGAATAGAGAAAATTGAAAGAAATAATAAAACAAGCCTCTGGGTATTTGTGGAAAGGATGATCCAAGCAATTGCAAAGATGGGGGGTGGGGAGACTGCTGTGTATGTTCAAAGACCATCAAGTGGGCCAAAGTGGGTGGGTGACAAAGGGGAGAGGATAGGAGGTGACTCAGAGCAAGAGCAAGGAGTCTTCAGGGCTTTGCAGGCCTCTCTGAGGTCTCTGGATTTGATTCTCAGTGCAGTGGGAAGCCACTGGAGGGAAGCCCTGGAGGGTTTGAGCTAGGGAGTGTTCAAACTAACTCTGTAAAAGGATGGTTCAGGCTGCAGGAGCCGTGTCCGGTGGCTACTACAGCAGTCCAGATGCAATGTTGGTGACATGCACAGGGTTGGAGCAGAGGAGGTGGAGAGAAGTAGCAATAATTTGGATATGTTTTGGAAGCAGAATTACCAGGATTTACTCATAGATCAGAAAGGGGTGTGAAAGAAAGAGAGAAATATGGAGATTAGGAAGCTGTATATTGAGATGAAGGATACTGGGAAAAGATAGTGTCAGAATGAAAATCAAGAGTTCAGTTTTGGATGTGTTAGATTTGAGATGCATATTAGATACCCAAGTAAAGGTATCAAGCAGACACTAGATACTGGAGCTGCAGTTAAAAGGAGAAGTTGGGTCTGGAGATCAATTCCCTAGTCAGTTTGATAGTCATCATTATAATATGAGATAATATATTTATGTTTATTTATTTTTTTGTCTCTTTCTCCAAAAATGTGAGTTTCAAGAGGACAGAAGATTAATCTGCTTTATTCTTTAGTATGCCACCAGCTCCTAAAACATTGGTTGGTGTATAGAAAGTGCCCAATAAATGTTGAATTAATGAAAAATTAAATATTAGTTCATAGCAGTATAAACTTTAGTGAAAAAATAGATGCCATTGTAAGTGCCAGAGGCTGATGTGGTGCATGAATTGAGACTGAGGAGTGATCACTGTACATTTCAATCGTCAAGACAATAGTCTTGGAGAAGGCTGTGCATTATCAAAGAATGAGGAAGGGGAATCCAAAGAGGTATCAGGTTTGGGGGAAAATGCTGAATTTGTAGTAGAATATATTGAATTTGAGGTGACAGAAGAACATTTGAATTCAATAGAAAGACATTCAAGTTAGTTCTTTAGGTGGTTTGGGATCTGCACTCAGGAAGGACAGATGCTGGCACTCGTCCTTTCTGAAAATAGAGCCCACAAAGCTACATTGGAGCATTGGACTAGAGATGTGTGACAGGAAGGTGAATAGAAAGGGTGAGACACCAAGAAACCATTGAAAGGGTTTCTAAAGCAGCACTTCTCAAAATCTAATGTGCATATGAATCACCTGGAGAGACACTTAAATGTAGATTTTGATTTTGTAGGTCTGGGCTGGAGCCTGAGCTTTTCTGTTTCAGAAAATGGAAAGCTCCCAGGCGATGCTGATGCTGCCCGTCCTGGGACCACATTTTGAGTAGCGAGGTACTAAAGGAAGATGCTAAACCAAAATGAAAATTTTTTCAAAGGAAATAACTAAAAACCAGTTACATGGCTCTTAAACTCCTCATTGACATTGAGGGCATACTAGGGTTGGGTTGCTGGCCGTGGGAGGAAACTTTTTTTAGATAGGACTTATTTGTAGGGCATTGTTCGTGCGCTATAGATAGGGGTATAACGTGGAGGGGCATCCCGCTTCATCTCAAGTCAGGGGAGAGGATTTCAGGGGAACTCTCCAACAGCATACTAAGTATCATCTACAGTGGGAGAGACAAAGTAGATTGAGGTCTGACCGAGACTACAAAAGGTGAGGCACAGGCTGGTTAGCTGTCCTCTGACAAGTTGAAGTGGCTGCTTAGTAATTAGCCTGTTCACCCATTTATGAGGGCTGAGAAAATGTAACAGGTCAGAAAACAGGTTAGCAGGCAGGAGGAGAGATAGATGGGAAAGATTGCAGAAATCCCTAACTAGGAAAGTAGAGAAGATTTAACTTTCAGTCAAGTTGGGAATCTAGATTATTATATAGGACTAGAATAGTAATTTCTAAATTGAAATTTTATGTTTTATTTTTGAATGACCATAGGATTTTTTTATTACCTATGAGAGATCAGAAAGTAATTTACTAAGTAAGTTTTCATCCAAGGGTAGAGAAAATTTCTCTTACTGAGAAAACTTTAAAGAGACAGTGGGAAACAAAATAAAATTGGTTTATGGTCACACCCATGAGTTTTGCTCATTCAGTGTTTTGCTGACAAAAATGGATTCAAGGGAGAGAAGGAAAGTCAGCCTTGGATTTTCGTATCGGCTATAGTTTCCCCTTTCATAATGTTTCCATTGAGTTTCTTTGATGTGACAATGCATAATGAGATTATTTTCTAGCCGCTAATCCTCTGAGAAATCTTGGACAACCCTTTGCTGCTAACTTTGCTCCTGTAAATCAACCCAACTGTGTCTTGTGTTCACACTGTGCATAGTTTAAAGCTTCCTTTTTTTTTTTGAGCCAGTGTCTCACTCTGTTGCCTGGAATGCAATAGCATCATCATAGGTCACTGCAACGTCAAATTCCTGCCTTCAAGCAATCCCTCTGCTTCAGACTCCTGAATAGCTGTGATTACAGGCGTGCACCACCAAACCCAGCTAACTATTTTAATTTTTTGTACAGATGGGGGTCTCACTGTGTTGCCATGGCCGCTCTCAAACTCCTGGCCTCAAATGATTCTCCCACCTCGACCTCCCAAAATGCTAGGATTACAGGTGTGAGCCACTGCACTGGGCCAAGTTTGCCTTTTTGTAGAAGAGACTTGCTAATTCTATTTCCCACTGGACAGACAACAGCAGTGGAAGGAGCCACCTCTCCCAGGTCTCATAGCAACTACAACGCTAACAGGTATTTTCATATCCTGTGTACATCAGAGTTAGGACTGTCATTTGGAGATCTTAATTGGCTTTTATTTGTGATTCTATAATAAGGCAACACCTCATTCTATAAAATAGAATGAGTGTTCCATGGAGCTGAGCAGAAGAGATTGGCTTTATAGGCAGAATAAGGGCTGAGGAAAGCAGAAACAGAGAACAAAAAGTAGATTGGTCACATCAAAGTGACTTTCCTTTGTAAAGGTTACAGCAGCAGGGACTTCCTTATCGTGCCTGTTACAACTGGCCTGATTGTGGATTTGGCTATTATCACTCTCTCTCCTGATTTCTTGGAAGGTCAGATGAACAACTTAGTTTTGCTTGGTGGTGTGGAACTTCAGCATGAGTAATTCCAATTGATTTGGTCTGTTGAACCTAGTGCAGGAGCTCAGTTCAAATCAATGGCCTCCTCTAAATTTTCTTCAATAGGACAAAGCCTGGCTTGGAGCAGTTATGTTTCTTGTACTGTCATCCAGACCCAAGGAGGCTGTGAAGATGGAGAGCTAATGAATACAGGTGTTCTTTGCCCGGCAGTGCACGTACACCCCTGTGAAAAAGAAAATAAAATCCTAAGCCCCCCAATCAACTGAATAGACTTCCTTTTAGCCAAAGTGACCCCAGAGAAATCTTAACAGCTGAGTTTCTGGCCATGACGGGAGGAGAGATTGGGCACACCTCATTATACCCTCTCCCTAGCTAACCAACATTAGACCTTCCTTCCTAAGGGTTAAATAGAAATCAACTCTTTGGAAAGACTTGCTCCACTGCTGATTTCAACCAACTGCCTGAAGCTGCCTCTCCCTTTAATGGTTTTGACACACAGCTGACCAGCATTCCTTCCTGATAAGAGACTACCAACTATGCAGTTCTGTCCTCTACTTCACCTTTTTGTATAGGGCCTAATTGTAATACATTTAAATGTGAAGTCTCCAATCCAAAGTGAACATGGATGCATCTTGTTTACATGTTAGCCTACTATGCCTGCATACATCACCTTTTCATGAATATTCACAGTTCCTTCTGTAACCCGTTAAATATGCATACTTAGCTAACCCATTCAGCATAGATTCCTGTCTCATCCCGCCCGGCTCCAAGTGCTTGCTCTCAGTTTCTGCCAGAGGCTATACATTCCAGCCTGCAGGATGCCCAGCCTGCAAGCCACAACACTTTATGAGAAATTAAGCTCTCCTTTCCAAAGTTATGAATCTCATAATTCTTCAGTTGACACCTGATACAAATAGAAAATTTTTTTAGGTACCAGGAACAAAATCTGAGAGTGATTATGGGTGATGGAGGAGTGGATGGAACCATATACCCTTCTCATTATGCCTTTTCTGGAAGCTTCTCTTTTGACTCTCAACTTATATCTCATGCACCAGCTACACTAAGATTTCTTGCGGCTCCAGCATATGAAGGCTCTACCTCAGTGTCTTTTCTTCTCTGAGAGAATTCCTAACCCTGTTTCTTTCAGGCAAGGTTGGCCAAGTGAGACAACCCACTGAGCCTCCAACACTTAAGACAAAACTCTATAAGGGCTACAAGGGCTTTTCTCCCTGTGTGGTCATTCCTTGTGCATTAACAGGTTTGTATGGAAAGGAATAGCCTCCTATTATTGGGTAGTTTTTCTTTTATTGTATGTTTATTATGTGGCTAAGATATTATTGAGTTGTGCTAATAACCTAAAGTTAAAAATCTCTGGATGAAGAGATACTTAGATATATAGCAAAGAATCATGAAGGAGTCACAGTGTCTGAGAGCAGATTGCTGGCAGGCAAGTTAAGAGAGGGAACAAGCAACCAGATAGCAGATATGCCAGGCAAGATGCCTTCCAAGTTGTTCTAGTCCTTTGATGCTGTGATGGCAGCATCTCAGCCTCAGTAGCTAGAAGGCATCTACATTGCTTTCCCAACAGGCTTCCTTAGCTTTCCTATTGCCCATATTAGACAGTTGACCCTGGGTTTTCTACAGCTTCAGTGAGGCATTGAGACCCATACGAACCCCAGCAGTATAAACTTAGCAGAGTCTCACGGTTCTGTCTTTACAAGATTGTACCAATGTTTTTAACAGCTTTATTGAGGTATAATTGATACATCATTCACTGATTTTAACTGTGTATCATAGCTTTCACTCATTTTAAGTGTGTGGTGATTTTTAGTAAATTTAGAGTTGTTTAAACATCACCACAATCCAGTCTTAGAATATTCCTATCACCTCAAAAGATCTATCTGGCCCATTTGCAAACAATTCTTTTTCCCATCCCCCAGACTCAAGCAACCACTAATCTATTTTCTGTCTCTATAGATTTTTCATTTCTGGACATTTCAAGTAAATGGAATCATAGAATATATAGTTTTTTGCATTGGGCTTCCTTCACTGAACATAAAGTTTTTGAGGTTGATTCACGTAGTGGCAAATATCAGAAGTTGGGTCCATTTTATTGCTGAATGATGTTCCCTGGTATGATTTTAATGGACATATTCTTTGAACTCAGGAGATATATGATCTCAAAAAGATTATTTTTCTGATTTGTAGGGAGAATCAAATATTTTAAACTAAGACTTTCCTGAATAGTGGCTATAGAAATGGCATGAAAACATCCTTCCTCCTTTACCTCTAATAGAGTTTGACATATATCTACTCAAAAAAATTAATTTTGCCACTTAGCCAGAACTATTTGGCCAGAACAAATACATTTATATGCCAATGCAGCTGTCATGGGTGGAGACAGGAGGCAGGGAGAGAAGGACAGCAGGGGCTTTGTACAACTCATGGACTAATGAGTACTAGAACCTCTTTAATACACACACATAGACACAGACACACATTATCACAAACCCCAAACACTAGATACACAGCAAAACAATGAGTACATACCCACACAACTCCAAAAACACAAAAACATTAGCTTTCTCACAGCATTATTCACTCAAAATGCAGAGTATCTTGATTTCATTTAGGGTGAAAATAATGATATATATTTTTTCTATTTCGAGATTATCAAAGACAAGAAGATACTGCTCTTCTTGGAGTTAACATGGGTCAGATACTTATAAAGAATAGGTTTTATGTACTAAGGATCTCAAATATATATAGAGAGAGAGACCAAATAAGTCATCAGAAAATAAGTACCTTATTTGGATCATTTATCTCATTTGCTTATTGCTTATATTTCTGAAATTATAGGAATAATAATTAAGTTAAAGAGAAGATAACAAAAGCTATCTTTTTATCTATTATCTTTACTTTTAAGAGTTACATGGTAACTCATGTACTTATTTAAGTCCCCTTTTATATACATTTAGATTATTTTCAATTTTCTGAATAATATTTTCCCTTTTATGGATATTTAAATTGTTTGCAATTTTCTTTTAATTAGCATCATTTACATCTACCCTTTTTGTGAGTGAGAGCATTTCTCTAGACTGTATCCCTAATTGTTGAATTGTTCAATATGGAATATTCCAAGTTAATATCTTGATAGATGTTCCAATTGCCTTGTAAAAAGGTTGCACCAATTTACATCCCCACCAACTGTTTGAGTAAGTTCTCAGCTCCCCAAATCCCCATTATTAACATTTAAAACTTTTTTTTTTGCAATGCGCACTACCTGAAGGAAGGACATATGTGAAACACAGACTGGGGGGGAGGAACCAAGGGCAACACATGTAACCTAAACATCTGTACCCCCATAATATGCTGAAATAAAAAAAAAAACAACTTTTAGAATCATTTTTCTTCCGTGTCTTAGAACCTGTAGTAGAACCTTATGGCCCCAATACAGCAACTTACACTTTTGTACATACTTAGAGTTAATGTGTAGCATCTCAACGTTCTCAATCTTTTTGTTTCCCTCAATTCTAAAACTACATACATAATAATTCCTGGGTTCAAAACAAACTTCTAAATTAAGTCCTATGTCCTACTATTACAAAGAGGGCAATTCGTATTGCTATGAATACCTTCACTCTAACACTGTTACCTACAATTGCAGTCTCAGGACCCTTCATTGTATGATTTTCAAAACAAATTTATAAAGTAATCTGAGAAATAACAGTAGCTCTCTTGCATCTCTGAAGTTTATTTTTTGTAGTATTTTGTATTTAAAATGTCTTTCATTTGCATTTTAATGTCTTCATTTCAATTAAGGCAATTGAATATGCACAAAAATTCCTTTCTGCATTTATTTGTATATCTTCTATTTTATAGACTCTTCACTTTATGATCATTGAAAATGAGTTAATTTTCACCATCATTCAACAAAACCATTGTCTTGTCTTTGTAGAACCGAAATATGTGAGAATAATTTTGTTTTTAAAAATTATCAATAGACTTAAATGTTTTTAATTATGTAAATATATGGAAACCAATACTGGATATATTTCCCTAAGGCTGATATAGTTTTATTCAAAATGTTAACAACATGTTGTACCAAACAATAAATTTTGAGATATTTTATTCAACATTTATTGCCTTTTTCCTGCTATATATTTATTAACATGAAAGTATATCAGTCTTTTATCAAAGAACATATTTAGACTGTATATGTTTCATTTGTATTCCTTTGGTTTCTTTCAAATTATCTATTTTAGAATATGTCAAATGGTACTTTCCACTGATAAGTAAAGCTGAGTATAGCACCTAAAGCAGTAAAGGGGATCATCTCTTTGACAGAGCCTTAGTAACATCTAAGAATGACAAAAGCAAAGCTGGAACATTTGTGAGGCTTTTGTTAGGGGTCACCTTTAAGGCAGGTCTTTCATGCAGTGACTTGAATAGGCTTGGTAAAGATAATGATTTAATCATTTAGGATTGATGGACTTAGCGTGGTGAGCCTTGCAAGGTGAGATTTTCTAAGTATGCCTGGGAGAGTAACTATCATTTAATGCTATCCATGAAAAAGTTGAGTAGTCTGGTGTATGTTTAAATAGGCTTGCTAAAAGTTTCTAAATCATGCTCATTTAAATAGGTTCTCAGAAAGCCCCTAAAAACAGTAACATTATTTCCATGGTTGATCTCACCAGGCAAGAAACATGAGTTTCTTAGAAGAGCAGTTTTGTTAATGTACACAGTAAATTATACAGGGCAGATGGTTTAGGTTCTCAGTGTCTCCCCACTTTCAACTCCCACTTCCACTAATCACCTACCATCTATGATCTATGTTCTACATCTACATCTAAAGAATAGACCATTGAGATCTAAGAACATGATCAGTCCATATCTTCACAGATATTTGTTGTATGATGCTTCACATATCAATTTCCCAGGGGTAGTTGCTTCCATTCAATAAGGCCTTGGTTTTTCTATTGTTTGTTTGAAGATTGCTTGTTGGATAATTTGACGGGGTAACAATTCAACAACAGAATTTAAGAATCCAGAGATTACATATCTGAATACTTCGAATAAGCAATAACAGAAGAAAAGTTATCATCAGGGTTTTTAGTACATTTCTTAACCAGGAGCCAAGGGCATCCAAATTAAGCTACCTAGAGAGATCTCATCATGGATATAAAGAGTCTGCAGAACCAGATATGGGTGATTAGCTCAATTTTCTAATTTTTAAAATTTGCTTTCCAAATATTTTTAGTAATATTTAAAAACTTGGAGAGGTGGGCATAAATGGAGCCACATTCGTCTTCCCTAAAATAGCACAAATTCCTCTCAAAGGCTAATATTATATCTAAAACATCTATATTCTGAGCATATGCAATCCACGATCCCACTGGGCAATAATAACTATGGCACTGGGGGCATTCTCTGACTTTAATATTGTTCTCTAAGCCATAGCATGTTGGAGTCTCCTTGTTTCTTGGGCCTGTTGTAAAACATGAAAATAAAGAGACTTGAGGAGAGAAGACAGCAATTCAGAATTCCCCTTGAATGGTCAGTCTTGTGGTTCCCAATTGGGCTCAATTTTTCTCCTTTTGAGTTAACTTATCCAGTGATTTGTTTTTGATAAAAATAAAAACAGGGAAAACTGATGTGTTAAAATGGACCCAGAGTGATGTCAAAAATCTCTCCTGAAGGCAGATATCAGTCTACCAAGGTAACAAATCCCTGTACAATTTTCAGGTAGTATCCAGTTGGATTTTGAGCTTCAAGCCCCTTATCTGTCACTAGGTGTCACTCAATAATCTATTCTCAGTCAAAACACCTCTATGAATTGTCAAATAATATTGTAACACTTTGGCCTCCTGATCCTTGGGTCATCAATTTTAGCTTAATTTATAAAAGTACCAGTAAGTCAACATCTGAATTGTCTAGTATTTTAGTATTCTCATAAATAGGGGAATCCTCAGGGATGTCAAGGAAGAGACCAGCAGAACATTTAATCTAGTAACTTTATCTGCACTGAAAATCCATCTCTATTATATTAATGGATGTAGTGTTCCAAAAGAGAGAGGAATGTTCCTCAATGAAGGCCCGAGAGTGAGTCTAGGGCCCAGACATGGGGACTATCTGAGGAAGATTAGAGATACCCCTTACCTGACTAGTGACTTCGAGGAGAGAATATTTAAGAATGGACAGGTTTAAGGTTGACATTGTAGCATCCCTATCAAGGAAAAAATAATGCAGAATTGTATTTTAATGTTTAGATAAATTTCTTCTTGTAGGTTTAAGGATAAAGTAGGAAATTGGGTGCTTGATTCTCTCTCAGTTATTGGCTCTCAGAAAACTTGCTCAAATATGT
>NW_012133857.1:3710126-3726541 GCF_000956105.1 Propithecus coquereli | reverse complement strand
AAGTTTTTCAAAAAAACTTTTATCTTGAAATAATTTTAGATTTAAAGAAAAGTTGCAAAGATAGTACAGAGACTTCCTGTACACTCTTAGCCCAGCTTTTCCTAATGTTAACATATTGTATAATTATTAAACATTTGTCAAGAGTAAGAAATTAACATTGGCATAATACTATTAACTAAATTACAGATTTTATTCAAAATTTCTTTAGTTCTCCCACTAATATTCTTTCTCTGTTCCAAGATCTTACCCAGGATACCATGTTGCATATGGTTATCATGTTTCATTTTTCTCCTCTAATCTGTGGCTATTTTTCAGTGTTTTCCTTGTTTTCATAATCTTGACACTTTTGAAGAGTACTTGTCAGGTATTTTGTGGAATGTTCTTCAATTTCGGTTTGTCTTATATTTTCTCGTGATTAGACCGAGATTTTGGATTTTGGGGAAAACACCACAGAGATCAAGTGATTTTTATCACATCATATCAGAAGGTGCCTAATATCAACATGAATTGTTACACATGATGTTAGCCTTGATCACTTGGTTAAGGTAATGTCTGCCAGATTTCTCCACTGTAAAATTCACAATTTTTCCCTTTTCACTCTATGTATGTCAGAAACAAGTCACTAAATCCAGGCCATCCTTAAGAGGAAGGAAATTAAGCTCTACTTCCTGGATGAGGGAAGAAAAATCTACATTTATTATTTGAAATTTTTCTGTGAAGAAGTTTTATTCCTTTTCCTCCATTTATTTATTTAATTAATTTTTCATTTGTGTCAGTATGGCTTTATGAATATTTATTTTAGTCTTTGTTTATAGTCTAATTTATTGAAGAAATTTGAATCTTGGTGGCTTCAAATTTATCAACCTTTTACCTTATGTCGTTGGTGTTTTACATCTTGTTTAACAAGGTTTCTCCAACTCTAGTAATAGTATTTTCTTGTAGTTTTCTCTTTGATAATTAATTATTTAATCTAAAATTAATTCAATATTGTGTACAACATGAGGAAAGACCATAAATTTCTTTCTTTCTTTCGTATTTATTTGTCCTGTCATCACTTATTAGCATTTTTTTCCCACTGACTTGAACTGCCAACATTATTAAGTGGTGAACTCTTTTTGTGTGTGTGTGATCCATTATATACTTTCTATTTCTATTAAAATTCTACATTATTTTGATACTGTTACATTACAGTATGTTTTGTTATCAGGCAAAAGTCTTCCACTTTTTCTTTTTTCAAAAGAAACCAGACACAAAAGGCCACATGTTGTATGATTCCATTTATGTAAGATGTCTAAAATAGGCAATCCACAGAGACAGAAGGTAGATTAGTGGTTGCCAGAGGCTGTGGGAGGGAAAAATGGAGAGTGACTTCTATGGGTATGAGGTTTCTTTCTGGGGTGTTGAACAAGTTATGGAGTTGTTACCGAGCAATCAATGGGCTCTCTGCCCAGTGCACATAGAAGCCAATACCACGGCACCACCCTTTGAGAAAAGAAAAGCTTTATTGCAAGTGACTGGAGAAGGAGACAGGAGGAAACACTCAAATCTGTCCCCCCAGCTAGGGGCTGGGTTTGGTTTTATAAGCATAGGGTAATGAGCCACGATCTAACTGGATCTTGCAATGAAGTGATGCTGGGAGGCGTGATTTGACTGGATCCTGCCATGTGTGGTGTCCACTTCCTAATTCAGTCCCCACTCTTTGGTGCTAGCACTTAGGTTCCACCTATGATTATATACTTGGTTCATCTCGGCATGCTGTGGTTACATGACCTTCAAACTGGGGGTCTATGACAACTGAAAAATAACTCACATCTTTGTTATGTAAAAGTTGAACCAGATTGGTCTGATGTGGTTACTATCTATAGTGGTGATCTATGCATAACTTTGTCAATATACGAAAGACCACTGAATTAGACACTTTAAAAGGGTAAACTTCATGGTATGTGAATTATATCCCAGTAGAGCTATGATTAAGAAATGAAGCTGAATAATGGGTACAAGGTTTCTTTTTCAGATGATGAAAATGTTCTAAAATTAAATTCTGATGGCTGTACAACTCGTAAATATACTAAAAACCATCAAAATGTACACTTTAAACAGGTGAACTTTATGTTTGTAAATTATTTATCAATAAACAAACTTAGAAAATTAAGATAATTTTTTGGATTTTGGTTAACACTGCATTGAATTGAATCATAGATTAATTTGGAAAGAACTATTAACTTTACATTATTGAGTTATTCCACCGGGAATGACAATTGTCTGTGCCATTCTGGATAATTGAACTGCTTCCATCACAAAAGTCTAGCACATATTCTAAGGGTTGCTTATTGTTGTTATAGCTTTTATTTCCTTTGTAATAAATTTCTTTTTCTCTTATATTTTATGATGTATAGAAAATTGTTGAATTTTATGCTGATTATGTTTCTGGCTACCTTATTTAATTCTCTTACTGAGTCTCTTGAATATCTAGGCAAAAAGTCGTATCATCTACAAATAGAGTTTAATCTATTCAGAAAAATATTTATATTACATATCCTTATTTCTTGTGTTATTGCTATCACAAAGGTCTCCCTAATAACCTTGAACATTAAAGAGCTGACCTCTCTTATTCCTTCTCCTCTATGTCTGCTATTTGCTCTTGGTTGCTGAAGATAACTTTCTTAAGCAAAAGTAATTTCCTTGCATCTCCCAGTATAAAAGTAACTTTTCCCTTTGCAATTGAGAGGTAGTTTGTAGGAGGAAGGGGAGGTAATTTGAGACCATATGAATATCCTATTTCCCAGGAACTTTTTACCTAATGGTGTTAGCATCCATTGATAATTCTTGCCTACATCAATTATTACATTGGGGTTTAAAATGGTGATTTTTTTCTCCCAATTCTATTATTCTTTCTATTTCTATTAGCCAGTATTCTTCTGGAAAAAGCAGGTTTTCACTCATGTCTCTATTTTTCATTATCACTGTAGACTCTTGGATTATTTTCTGATTCAACGTGTTCTAATTCATTATTATCATTATTGTCTTTGGTATTCAAATTTTCCCATAATTGGTCTGACATGCTCCTTTAAGTTAGCTCTCATGTCTGTTCATCATGTCTCTATCAGTCTTTGAGAACTTTTTTTACTTTCTGAACACAACAAAATATTCAGGGCTCTTCTTCTATTTGCCAGCTCCAGCAATAAGCCATTTTCTCAAGGAACGTCAGTTTCTTTTATCAGTGAGTGGTATTTAGAAACCAAGATCTGCGCACTGGGTGTGCTCACTGCTATTGCTGTGTCATAGCTTTTAGACTCTCAGCGGACAGAGCTAGGAAATATATGTATGTATGTATAAATGCACATACATTTCTATCTGTCATCTATCTATATCTATCTCTATATCACCTCTATATTAGACACCATGAGTTTGTGCTGATACTTGCGACTCCAATCCAACATCACAGACTTCATTTTAGTTTCCCCATCCTCAATACAGTTACTTATTTTCTCAGACTTAAAATGTATAAAAAGTAGTTTTAGAATTGCTAATACATACCACTGCGGGGTGGGGGGAACCTCTTTACTAACTAGATCTAGTTCAGTATCTGTTTACAATTCTTTTTTAGCTTAGTCTAAGGGCACGGAGTCAAAATACTGCATCAAAATGTTACTTGGATGTGTTCTTTTTATTTTCCCCTTCAACTTGGTTATGTTATTCATTTTAAATACAGTTAGAAACATTTGTTTTTGTTTGTATTCTATTACAGGATTTCCCCTGTCATCCTTTCTGATTTTTAAATTTCATTTTTTGTTTATATAAAACAAAAACATGATCCCAAAGTTGAAATTATACCAACACTTTCTCTCATTTCCATCCATATCCTTTAGATAACCACTTTTGTTAGTTTTTGGCTTATCCTTTCTGCTTGTCCTTTACAAAAATAAGTGAAAACAGATATAGTGTCTTGTTTCACTATTTCTCTTACAAAAAAGTAGATTATATCCACTCTTTTGTTTGTTTTATTCACTTTAACAATATTCTATCACTACATTATTAACAGTATTTCCACTTTAAAATGCAAAAATATAGGCTCAGAAAGTTAAGTCACTTTTCTTGGCTCACAAAGCCAAATGGAAGAACTGGGAAAATAGACTTCTCTACTGATACTTTTAATTTTTCTTCTAGTCTTTTCTGTTTTGTTTGTAATTAGTTTATAATTCTCAAGGTATGGTTAACAGGCACAAATAGTATTTACATTTTTATTTTCTGGAAATATTACTGTTTCCCAGGAAGTAAATTCCAGCTTTGTTCAGAGAAGCTGATGATATGTTTAATGAGCATTTGGAATAGTTCTAATAGTTCCTGTTGTGGCAAAGCTTACTTCTTCAAGTTTATTTTTTGAGAGTTGAAAATACTCAGCAAGATTATTTGCTTCCTTACCATCCCACACTCCTTCTGTTTATTCCTACTTTAGGCTTCCCAGCTGAGATGCATATTGGCTTCAAAATCTTTACGATTTAATGTATTGGAGAGTTGACATTGCCACCAAAATCAGAGCAAGTAAAGCTATTGTGTGGTTTCTTTCTTTAAAAAAAAAAAAACCCTATCTTCTAACAGAAAAATTATAATTTGGTTATATCAACACAAAGGTACACATGTGGCAACATTGTATTTTACTAACATACAAATTCATCTAAAATACCCACCAATCACAGGAATAGTTTGAAAAAGGGAGAGTAACCTGGTCAGCAACAAAATTTGGGTACCCGCCTCTTAGAACATTGATTAATTTTCTTGCCATGAAAAGCTCTTAAGCTGATGGCTTCCTTTCTTCACTGTTCAGCCTAAAAGACCGTAACAGAACAACATAAAGTCACTGTAAATATGAAGTTTATCTCCAGAAGTAGAATATGACAACATCATCCCACTTAAGTCATGACAGAATTTCCTCAACTCTTAATATTGGTTACACCTAGATCGTCCCTTTTGTGAATAAACAAACTGAGAAAACCACATGTGGAAAGGGTTAGCAATTCAAAGGAAGGAGTCTAAGCTGAGGTATCAGAACAAAGGTCCCTTATAAATTTGAATTTCTCTAAGATGTGTCTTTATATACTCAGTGATATTCAAGATGGACATCGTGTATAAAATAAGAAAATTCCGGATAAGAAAAAATTGCCTTATAGGAAAAAATATAGTCACTGAGTTTCAAAATACAATGGATCACTTAGATTCTTGGTTATAATATTGTATATTATTAGATAGATCTTGGATGATGATATTGTATCATCATACATAGTAATATTTTTGCTTGTGTCTTTCTAGTAGTCTAATATTTGTACCTGTTCTTCTTTCTCTTGTCTAATTATAATGAGTATTAGCTATATTACATACATTTGTTACATAATTATAATGATAATAAGGGTTCATAAATTGCTCCTGCCTGTAACTATTTATAAATAAGATTGGTTTAAAGCTTGCCTGCCTCCCTCCTCCCACCCCTTTCCTTCCTTGCCTCCCTCCCTCCCTCCTTCCTTCCTTCCTTCCTTCCTTCCTTCCTTCCTTCCTGTGATCTTTGTCAGGTTTTGGTATCTGAGTAATGTTGGCTTCAAAAAAAGAGTTCAGAAATCTGTTTTCCATGCCCCAGAGCAGTTTTCATTAAGACTAATAGTACCTCCTCCATTTGTATGAGAGCTAAATAAGATAGTACATACAATGATCTCAGATCGGTGGCTGGAACATAGTAAGCACTCAACTAATATTAGCTATGATAGGACATGGTAAAACATAGGTTCCAGGCAGTTTTGTTTGCTTTCAACATGAGTGACAAATGCATGATTATAGAAGTCAGTAGAGGAGAAGGATGGCCCAGGATTCTTCCTAGGGAGGGAAGTAAAATAAGCATTGCTTTAAATCCAGTCATCGAAAGGCAAGTAAAAATGAGAGTTTATAATTCCAAATGAACACATTGGAAGTGCCAAGACCTAAGGCATCTCCAGTGCCTCCATCTTGCAAAATGTCTCAATAACTCTCTGTCATGACTGTTCTGGGTACTCACTCAGACCCCGCTAATCAGCTGGTGCCCCCGATTCTCAGGTCCTGTGAGTAGGAGCTGCTAATGACTCACAGCTTCCCTTTCTCCAAATGATACCTTTAGCTAAAGGGAAGCTGCCTTGCCAGGAGGTTTCTCCCCCTGCCAGGGCAGTCAAAAGCAATGACTGACTGACACAGGGGTTCAAATAGCTAGCACCTCATCTCCAAGTAGGACCAACTCTGTGGTGCAATTCCCACTCCAAATCTCCTGTGGAATCAGGCTGAAGTTCGACTCCAGCTGAGATCGCTTTTTTGCTCAGCTCCTTCCCCCGCCTGATCTTCTCCTTAAGAGAGCCACTTAAAGGGAGGAGGTCCTGTGGCTATGGATGTTGGCAGGCGTTAAGAAATAAAGAGCGAGAGTTGCTCTGAATGAAGCAAAAAGGGGAGTTTGTTATTTGAGATCCTGAAAGGAAAGAAGAAGAAAGGCACCTAAGGAGCCAAGTTGGAAGCCAGCCAGCCGGTGGTCTGAGCTGGACTTCTGCTCTTAACACCTCTGCAAGTTCCGTCCATCGTGCCTGTGACTTCACGCCTCGGTCTGTCCCATATTCACTCTCACGGTACCCAGCCTCTCTATCTTTACACAGCGTGACTCTCAAAACAACCTCACCAGCATCCAGAAAACATCCCACTGACTTTTTTCCTTGCAGAAAATCATAGCAACAGAAGCTATCATATGGTTTTCTCACTTGAAAAAAAAAAACTATGTTTTAACAGTTAGAAAAATTATATTTTGTCTCTACAGAAAAGAATACATGTGGCAATATTGTATTTTACTAATATAAATAGGGTTCTGTGCAGGAAAGCAGGTTATGACTGTAGATGTCATGTCCTTGAGGATACCCTTGACCTTTGACAATGACAAGGATCATATTCTTCCCTTTTCACATGCGTGCATGTGAACAGTATCTACCAGAGGTGGGGATGTTTTATGCTTTTCAAAGCAGTATCACACACACAAGAATTTAATGTTCCCAACAAACCTCTGTAGTAGGGATAACATATGGAAATAACTTTGTTTTTCAAATGAAGAAAAAGTCAGTATGGTGTTTAGAGCACAGGCTCTAGAATCAGCCAGCCTTGGGGTCCGGTTTTGAGAGGAGGATATTCTTGCATATCAGATAAGCTTGGAGTACACACTCGCACACGCACGTGTGTGTGTGTGTGTGTGTGTGTGTGTGTGTGTTTCTTAAAACATAATTTGGTAAATTGGCTGTAGATCTGTTGGCTTTGAATCAAGTCCTTAGAATTCACTCGTTCATTCGCCTAGTTGACAACCATTTGTTGAGATATTGTATACAAAGCTTTGTGAAGGAGGAACGTGGACACAGGCTAAACTCAGAGTCTAATCTTATTAGGGAGACAGACAATACACAAGTAAACACACAGAAGAATCTTGTATTGAGATAAGTGCTCTGCAGGAAACAAACAGGATAATCTGAAAGACACTAACCTGCTTTGGATTTGTATATGGGGGAGTTTTAGTTTGGGTATCTGCAGAAGCAGACTCTGACACAGAGCTTGGAGAGCAGGTGTTTTACTTGGGAGGTGAGAAAAACACCAGCCAGGGTGTAGGGAGTGAGACAGGGAAGGGAAAGCAGATAAGCATGGCTGTGCCATCAAGTGGGTTACCACTGTGGGTACCTGGAGCTTAATCCCCTGGGGAAAGTCTGGAACTAATGTAGAACTCAAACCTCAGATTTATTCTACTTGAGTAGAATAAAAGTAGGAAACTATTTCCTGCCAATCATGGATTTAGGGTTGCTCCTGGGGGCATTAGTTCCCCAGCTCTTCTGGTCCTCCTCATGTGTGCTGGCAACGTGAATTCTGAAGACCAGAAAAAGCTCTTGGCAAAGACAGGCAGGTGCTGCCAGTTGGAGGTTGGATGGACAAGCTCTGAGGGGGAGAGGGGGAGGGTGGACCAACACAAGCACCTACAGGTGATGACTCAAAACCTCTGTTGAAGTGATCAGGAAATTTCTCTTGAAATACATTCAAAACAGAAACTTAAATAAATTTATCAATAGCTGGGATCATTCTTAAAGAGTTTTTGAAGACATGTGAGATGCAGATACAAGACCCAGCATTATTCTAGCACCGTTGAACTGTTTTGGATGTGGCACTTAGCGATTGTGAAACCAGAAGTGCTACTGACAAGAGGTGGGTCGGTGGCTGCTTGGACAGAAAGGCGCTTAGAAATCTGCTGTTCCAGACTCGCGTGAGAATTGGAAAGACCAAGAAATACAGAAAAAAACCTGAGAGAGGATGAGGGACAAAGACAAAAGAAGTAAATCCTTAGATTCTTCCTTCTTTGCTTATTACACATGTTCTATCTGGGGGCCACAGGTTTCCGAGAGCAGAAAGGCACACTGGAAGCAGAGAGAAAACTGCTTGTCCAGAGAGCGGGGCACTGCAGTGCTCAGACCACCCTTGCTATCAGGGTGGGGGTGGCCTGCACAACATGAGGACCTGGGGAAGGTGTCTCCTCTGCAAATCCCTTCTAGTGACACATTCTCTCAGGGCCTGCAATGTGAGATGTAGGGTTGTTATGGGAACCACAAGGGGGTTTCGGTCCAGGTCCAGTTGCTCACACACAAAGATGCAATTATTGAGATAACGAATATTGCCAAGAAAGAAAGAAATATTTTTTTAATATGAAAGATGTCTTTTGGGAGAATTGGAGAAACTGCCTCAAATCTGTCTCCCCAACTAATGGAGATCATAGGCTTTTGAAAGGAGGGGCCACACGCACTGGGGCAAGTCATGGCGTAACTAACAAGGGCCTATGTGCATTGGGGGCAGGTTGTGGGGATGGTGAGTCTTGGTGTTAGGAAGCCTGCCCAGGGGCCCTCAGAATCTCGAGTCCTTTGTCCTGCGGAAAGTCCACCATTTCTGGGAACAGCTCAAAACATCAAGTAGTTAAGGGGGAGTATTACAAAAAGCATATAAGGGTCATTGAAATTTGTTCATGAAGCCCATTACAGGTGACTAGCTCATCCGAGTTTACCCAGGACTGTCTCCGTTTTAAAATGAAAATTCCTGTGTCCTGAGAACTCCCTCGGTGCCAGGCAAACAAGGACAGTTGGTCACCCTGGTGAAGAGGGAATTTCTGAATCTCCCAGCAGCCACTGAGCTATTGTTAATATTCATGTTTCTTGCTGATCAAATGTATTAGTATAATTCCATACCTTTAGTGTCATCGAAATATGCTTGGGAACGACCACCAGCTGGATTAGTCCATTACATATATGCTCATTAAACAGAGCCAATTATTCAACAAAATTCTTAATTAGGGACTTCTGTCCAGCAATGGAAAAGAACAAACTAGCACATACTTAATTCACACTTCAGGCTGGCACGATGGCTCATGCCTATAATCCCAGCACTTTGGGAGGCTAAGGCAGGAGGATTGCTTGAGGCCAGGAGTTCAAGACCAGCCTGAGCAACACAGTGAAACCCCAGCTCTACAAAAAAATGTTTAAAATAAATTGGCCAGGTGTGGTGGTGGGCACTTGTAGTCCCAGCTACTTGAGGATTGCTTGAGCCTAGGAGTTTGAGGCTGCAGTGAACTATGAGCACGCCATTGTACTCCAGCCTGGGTGACAGTGTCAGACCCTGTCTCAAAAAAAAAAAGAGAAAGAAAGAAATTTACACTTCATGCAAAACAGTTGAATGTGCTTTTACACCCAATATTCAGTTTACTTTGCAAGAAACCAAGCACCTAATTCAAGAACATTTAAATATTATTGCAATTACTTATTTAATTGTGACAAATTTCCCAGGTAGTTATGTGTCAACACCTAAAATATCAACAACTTCAATCCCTTCTGTGATGTGCTAAACTTTAGAATTGCACTGAGGATATGCAAGGCCTAAACCAGCCCCAGTGCAAAGGATTCTGATTGAATGCTCAGGTCCCACTGTCTCACCATGGCACCTTCACCATTTATATCACAGTACACAGTTTATATTTAGATCCTTATAGATATCTTTCTTTCAGGAACTAGGAAATGCTCCAATACAGATCCTGGAAAAGTATGAAAATTTTGATATGTAAATCCCGGTTATTCAAGTACAGGCTGTTGGCTCTTCTGGGAAGGTAAGGTTAATACCCAGTTGGCAGAACAAGGTTTCAATTGAGGTTAGACACTTTCCTCCATGGAGGTGGAGTTTTAATAGCCTGTTATTGCAATTCAGAGTAAAAGAGGTCATCTGAGATGAGAAGCTTGAGTTTTGGTGTTTCAGGAAACACGCTGCTGAGACAACACAGAGTCAAGTTCATCAGCCTTACCCCGAAAAACCTCATAGGCCTTATTATACGAGTTAATAATACCTGGCTCATGTAGCTATTACCTACCTGAATCCAACAGAAGGAAAAATACTATAACCTAAAAAGATACCCTTAGGGCCCACTTTTTGGTGCTACCACCCCCTGAAAATGGGATTTCTCCTTTGATGGCCAGATGGGGTGTGGCTACTAACTCCATCTAGGCTATGTGCCCAAATGAGAGAATTATTAATAGCTGTACAGTTACTCCATGATGGAGGTGTAGGTACTGATCAGAGTCAGGCCTATTGCTTTCTACACAATAGTTTATCTGAGCTTCTGTAATTTCTCCAAATTCTGCACTTGGGTGGAGTTTCATGAGGGAGCCCTTAAAATTAAACTTTTTTCTCTCTAAAGTACTTAATTTATATTTGCATATAATTTAAACCAACTAACCAAACAAATAACCCTCAAACCAAAATGGGAGACTCAAATCTATACACATTCAAATAAAGTTTTGAACAGGGCCCTAATTCCATAACAAGTGCCTGGGATCATGGGATAATCGCAGACAACTGACCATGGGCCAGTCAATGGGTATTGAGAGTAGAAATACCCAACTTTGAGGGAGGGTAGAAAGGGGGTATCTTGTGGGTGAAGAGGTCGTGAGTTTTAGAGATAAGAAGGCTTGTTTTCAAAGTCCTCCTCTTCCTCTCCCTAAAGTTGGGAATCTTGGACATGATACTTATTCTAAGTCTTGGTTTTGTCTTCTATGAAATAAGTGCAATAATACCTATCTTGCGTTTTTATTGTAAAGATTAAATGGAGTGATGGATATATAGCAATGTGAAAAATATTATCTTAACGATTGGCAGTATATTTCTTCTTAGTTGAGAGGATTCATCTCTCTTTGTTTAGGAAACTGCCTTAATAATTTGCTTGAGGTGGAAGGGAAGGCTTTGAGGTTTTATGTTGGTAGGAACCAGAGGCAGAAGACAGTCAAACAGCCCTTTGAGAGCAGTGTGCAGGGGTTTGACGGTGAGGAAGATCAGTGGGTTCTGAAGGAGACAGGGAATAGGGAGGGAGAGGAGGGGCAATTGAGCAATGAGGTAGATGGATGAAAACTCCTAGACGAAGGATGTCTAATATTCCATTTTCAGAGTTGTTGCTGTTATAAAATCTTCTCCATCTCTCCAGCTCTCCGGGGAAGTCTACATGGAAGTCTCGGGTAGACAGTACTTCTGAAGCAGGGACAGGAAAAGGCTGGCAACACGTCTGTTTGTGGTGAAGGTCAGGAACAGAGAGATGGGCAAGACATTCCATAAAGTGAACCGACTTAAGGAGCAGAGCTGAGATCCAGAGGAAGCCCTGGAGAATGTGGAACCTGTGTGGCAGGGCCTCTTTTTTTGTTTTTTGTCCTGCAAAATCTGGGTTGATAGGGACCTGGTGAATGAGCCTGTGTTTCAGGCTTGGAGGCAAATCTGGCCTGTATTCCTTATGGTCTCAGTGAGTACCCTCCCAGGGAATGAGGGCAGATGGCTATGGAGTGAGTGGGGTGGGGTGGCGTGAGGGCTGCTGCCTGCTTCCCGAATATCACCACTCCCACCCCCCCCATACCAAACCTACCCTCAACTGGGAGGTTTGCGCAGTTCTTATTCCAGTAAGCAATAGGATGCTTACTGTGGCTGTGGCTTCATCTAAAGCTACCAAATACTGCGGCACAGGTGGTTCGACTGTGGTATAAATGGTGCCTCCTGGAACTGTGCGAGGAGCAAGGCTGAATGTACCTGCTTTTATCATAAAAAGGGGAAGTGGGAGCAAGGCCAATGCTTTCAGGTCCTGTGAAAGTGCAGGCGGTCTTTCCTTCCCCTTCCCCTGCCTGTCTCCCCACTTCTTCTCTGCTTCAGTGCTCCATCTCAGCCCCCTTTCTTCCGGGGTACCTGACATACTCCAGTGGCATCCTCAACAACCTCCAGCAACCCCCTCCCCCGGACAGCAGGACCCACCTTTGCCTGCATCCAGCTGGATGTTGGTGGGCGGGCTCCTCTGTGCAGGTTTCCAGTGGCCAGGGGGAAGGGGTACGAGCTGAGTCCCATGGTGGGGAACACGGTGACTGATCCTCCTAGAGTTCTGTCTCTGTGAGCATTAGCAGCAGCCAATTTTCTCCTCTTTGAGGACTAATTTTTTTACCAAAGATATCACATTCCTCTTAGAAGGAATACATATTACTCCTGTTTTCCAGATTTTTGACCCTGCTCATGCATGCAATAAGCCCTGCCCCACTGACTAAGAGAGCCTCCGTCCAGGCCTGTATACGTCACATTGTCTTTTCCTGAAGAAGCTGAGTAGGAAAAACCCTGACTTCTTACATACATCTTCCATCTTGGGCTTGTAGTCTGTAACATTTTGCTCTGACTGTGCATATTTTCTCTGATAAATCTTAGCATTAGTATGCAGAGTTTTAATAAGCTAATGCTGTGGAAAATACTTTTTGCAGTATGCATACCGTAAGCTCAAAAACAACCAGTTAAGTAGTTCTTCCCTCCTGCCTGTGCTACCTTTATAAATCTTGTCTCAGCTGCTCCAGTGAAATTTAACCTTTACCAATTGATTTCATTTTCACAGGCACTCAAGTTGTCACGGGAGACTAGTTTTTACATTTGAAGGTCTTTGGCTGAGGAGAGGACTCTGTGACTACTTTGAGGCCACCTGCAGGGTTCTGTCACAGGAGCTGGGGCCAAGGTAAAGCACAAGGTAAGCCCATAGTTCTGCGTGTTCCCTATTGTTTGATACAAACACTTATGATCCTGAGGAGAGAAAAAGATAAAAGAGGCAAGTTTGTGGATCCCACGTGCCTACTGCCTGTGTCCCCAGTGTGCTGTTCACATTCCACTGTCACGTACCATTCATTCATTCATTCATTCAGCAAATACCGGGAGCAGACCAGATGCTCATCAGTAGGTGAGGTTCTAGAAATTGTCATACACCTCAAAGGACTGTAACACTGTCATGTCCATGCATTTTTTTCCAAGAAATATTGACTAAACATCTACTTCCACTATGTTCTATACATTGGAGATACCATGATAAGTAAAACAGAAAGAGTTCATATGTTTATCGTGTCTGCAGTAAGAGAGACATAAAACAAATACATATCCATTTAAAATGTGATAAGGCCTTGGAGGGAAAGAACAGAAAGTTGTGGGAGGGAATAACAGGGACCTAATTTAATTCGAGGCACTCTTACACTGCCACCTGATCAAAGAGTTATACAGGTGAAGTGAAGGAGAAGTTTTCCAGGAGGCAGTAGAAATGAGTTGGGCACGTCTGAGTCACAGTGAGGGCTCACATGGCTGGAATGGGGTGAGTAAAGGAAAATGGTTTTGTCCACTCACAGCACTTCTGACACTACATGTGTGTGGATTTCTCCCACACCATCCGATTCTCCAACTCCTGGGACACTGATTGGGTGTCCTACAGTGCAGTTCTGACACTAATTGCTTGGAACTGGTGCAGACCTCAAAGGTTAAGAGCTCATTCCTACAAGACTGCCCCCACTTCTGATGCCATCACAAGTCCCAGGTTGTCAGCTGTATCTCTAACCAGCTGGCTATAAATCAGGATTTCCTACAACCCCTCCTCAGGTCTAGCTGGTAATTTGCTATAATAGCTCATAAAATCCAGAAAAACATTTACTTATGTGTAATAAGTTATGATAAAGGACATTACAATAGTCCCCCCTTATCCTCAGGGGGTTTGTTCCAAGACCCTCAGTGGATGCCCAAAACTGAATATAGTACTGAATTCTATATATACAATGTTTTTTCCCATACGTGCATACTTACGATAAAGTTTAATTCATAAATGAGGCACTGGAAGAGATTAACAATAATAATAGTAAAATGGAATAATTATAGCAATATTCTATAATAAAAGTTATGTGAATGTGGTCTTTATCTTCCTCTCTCTCTCTCCCTCCCTCTCTCTCTCCCTCTCTCTCTTTCTGCATTTTATTGTATTGTACCTCTAGTAACTAAAACCTTGGAAATCAAAACCGTGGATAAGGGGGGACTACTGTACAAAGGATCCAGATGAACAGCCATATGAAAAGTATACAGGACAAGGTCCAAAAGGGCCCCAAGCACAGGAGCTTCTGTCCCTGTGCAGCTGGGGTGCACCACTCTCCTGGCGCATGATGTGTCCACCAATACTGAAGCTCTCCAAACCTAGTGTGTAGGGTTTTAATGGAGGTTCCATTACATAGGCATGATTGATGAAATCATTAGCCTTTGGTGATTGCACTTGATCTCTAGGCCCTCTCCCCTCCCCAGAGGTCAGGATGTGGGGCTGAAAGTTCTAACCCTGTAATCACATGGTTGGTTTTTCTGGCAGCCTTGGTCTAGGTGGTTGAGGGTAGGGACAATATGTTATATAGTAACATAGAAATACCTATTCTGAAGTATCAGGTTCTGGGGCCAAGGGCATGGACATCTTTGAGGAGCCATTTTTCTGCCTACTGCAACAAGCTACCGTAAACATTAGCATACAGTTTTTTATGTGTGCACATATGCTTTTATTTCTCTTGGGTAGATACCTGGGTGTGGGATTACTGGGTTATATTGTAAATATATGTTTAACTTTTTAAGAAACTGCCATACTGTTTTCTGAAGTAGCTGTGACATTTAGTATTTGCACCAGCAAAGTTGGAGGATTCCTGTTGTTCTGTGTCTATCTCTATATTACAACATGAAATTGTTTCAGCCAGAGTTCCATGTTCAATATCCCCTAGGGAGAGCCTCTCTCTCTCTTTCTCTCTCTCTCTCTCTCACTCAATCCCCTTTCCTAACTTTTCACATTCTAAATGCACACTAAAGCCTCTCTAGAGGGAATCTCTCCAGAGGTGGTAGCTAGTTGTCTCTGGTTGGTCTCCTTATATGGCTAACATTACTGTGGAACAGGCAAGTGAGGGACATAGTTCAGTTCAGTCTATGTCCATGGTTAAATTTCATTCTGAGAAGGGATTAAGGTTTCTGTAATATGTGGCTTTCAATATCTGTGATTGTTCAATCACTGTTATTGATACCCATCTTTCTATGGAACAAGAAGTGACTTCCCTATACCTCCTCCAAGATCCAACAATTTCATACCTAGATATTTACTCAAGAAAAGTAGAAGCACTTGGGCTCAAAAGGACAAAAATTTTTATGCACTGGAATACCACTCTACAAGAAAAAAAAGTATGCCGATGCATGCAGAAACTAGGACAAATCTCAAGGACATTATGTTGAATGAAAAAAAAGCCAGACAAGAAAGAACAAGCCTTTATATTAAGTTCAAGAGCAGACCAAACTAGTCTACAGTAACAGAAATCAGAACAGTAGTTGCACCTAGGGGAGAAGAATGAGGGAACTTGCTGGATCAATTTGGATGTAAACACATGTTAAAACTAATTAAACCATACACTTAACATTTGTGCATTTTATTATATATAAATCATAGCTCAATTCTTAAAAAACTAAAAGTTGATAAAAGAATTAAAAATTAACTAGAAAAGAAATAACATGTTTAAGAGATGATCTAGATGTTTCTAATGTGGTAAAGTAACACCTATGAAAAACCATTTAAAAAACAAACCAAAAATATGTAGATGAACAAAGTTCCTGTATTCTGAGTGTGTGGAAGGAAGATTTCTCTTGGAAGACATTAGGCAGTAAATCACACAAATGGCTCAGTCATACAAAGCTGGAGGCAGAAGCAGTCGCAGGAACTTCATTCCATTAAAAAGTTAGGGTCTCATTTCAGGTGTCAGATGACATCTAGTATGCAGTCTCCGACCCAATCTTCCACATATTTGCAGTAACATTGTCCCCTCCCATCAGTGGCCCAAACTAGACAGATTACCAGGACCAAGGAGTTTCTTTCAGCAATTTAAAGCTCTGGGTCAGAATCTAAAATAAGAATCGAGTCATGCTGCCCACATCAGGGCCTGGATGGAGCACACTGGCCATGAAGAAGAAAGTAACACATGCTTTCTTCCCAGGGCCAGTCCTTGGTTCAGAGCTTTAGGAGCCCTAAC
>NW_012133857.1:3674758-3709501 GCF_000956105.1 Propithecus coquereli | reverse complement strand
TTGTACCCATTAGGTGTGAATTTACCCATCTCCTCCAGCCCCCACCCACCTGCTTGATTTCCTCTGAATCGTACTGCTGTATGTACACATGAGTGTTGATCGTTTAGTTCCAATTTAATAGGGAGTACATGTGGTGTTTGTTTTTCTATTCTTGTGATACATCACTTAGGAGGATGGTTTCCAGTTCCATCCAGGTTGTTACTTACTTCTTAAATTGACAAATAAAAGTCATATATATTTATGGTATCCTTTGGCTTTAACTTCTGGCTTCTACAAAGGACTTAACTCAGGCTGGGAGGCTATCCCTAAGTTCCACATAGGCCAAAACACTCCTTCATTGGGACACTTGCCTGAAGTCTCTCACAGGGATCTGAAACTAGAAAGGTGCTTTCTAGGAAACATCCCGGCTACCTAGGCAGGCAATAGAGAGAGCTGAGTCCATGCCAGTGGAGCTTTCCATCTCTGAGCACAGGCCCTGGAGGAAGGCACTTTCAGTTATCTCGGATCAAGTGGTTTTGTATGCGTTAGTGGCCCTTCATTAAGAAGATTGGAGCGATTAATGTTATCTTGATTAATGAAGCTAAATTAGCTTCTAATCTCTAATGCATCTTCCTTCTTGCCAGCGGGCAAGAATTTGGAACTGACTTTATGCAGCCCACCAGGCATACTTTCATACAGTGCTAGACACCTGCTGTAACTGCTTTTGGCAAAGTCAGGCCTGATCAATCTGTGTGCAAGATAAAGCAAATAGAGCATAGGTTGTAAGGGCATGGATCATAGATCTAAGCGCTAGTTCTGACTTGGTCATCACTAAGCCTCAGTTTATTCATATGTAAAATGGGAATGACTATAACATCATTAAAGTTGTTTTAAATCAATGGTTCTCATTGCGAGGTTCCCTAGACAAGCAGCATCAGTGTTAATAGGGGACTTGTTAGAAATGCAAAATTGTGTTCCCCATCTCCAATCTACGGAATCATAAATTCTGAGAGTGAAGCCCAGAAGTCTACTTTGTCAACTCTCCAGGGTATTCTATGCATGTTCAGGTTTGGGAGCCTTTGTTCTAAGCAATTGTTCTTAACTCTGGTTATTCATTATAATCATCTGAGGAATTTTAAAAATACACTGATGCTATGTTCCAACCCTGAGAGACGGGTGGGGCCAGGTGTTCATGTTTAAAAGTTCCCCAAGTAATTCTAATGTGCTACCAGGGTTGAGAACTATTATTCGGCAAATTGTGACGGGGCAGGGACCCTTCTTAGGGGCCTGCCAGGCCCCCCAGGCATGGAAATAAAGGAAAAATCCTGAGTTCCTTCAAAGGATATTCTAGGCATATAGCTACCCTTGAAAAGTAAATGAGCCACATGATAAGCAAGAAGATAGTAGCAATATTTTCCCAAGCAAGCAAGAGTCACAAGGTGTTTGGGTTTCCCATAGAAACTAAAAGATAACATCTTAACATATGTCTTTGAGTTGTTTTTCAGAAACTCTCACCAAATGGGAAATGCCAGACCACTATCACGTTGACCTGGGATACGAGGGAACTGAGGAATGAACTCTGACCATGTTCCTTGTTTTAAATTTCTTCCCATGGGGCCTGGAGAAAGTCACATCCAGGGGTCAAACCAATGTATAACCTCCATGTATGGATTTATGATTGTGCCTACTAACTCTGTTTTTCTGAAATATACCTCTCCCTTTAAAAACCCTCACTTGTAAGCCATCCAGGAGTTCAGATCTTAAGCTGCCCATTCTCCTTTCTTGGCACCATGCAATAAAATGCATTTTTCTCCCAGTGAAAATCTTGGCATCAGTGTCTGGCTTTACTGTGCTGGGTGAGTGGACCTCAGTTCGGTTTGGAGAAAAGATTAAGTGGCATGCATAGTGTGTAACATATATTTCCCAAATGTTAATTATTATTTAGTTATCACTAGTAACGTTGATGAATAGGTGGTGGGTGTCTCTTGGGCAGCTGCATTTATTGGGTTCTCCTCACTTCTGCAGGAAGCTGCACCCCACCCAGCTGCCTGCTGAGTGTTGAGCTTGTGTTGAGTTGCAAAGTGGAAACAAGTATTGGTTTTGGAGTAAGTAAGACATGGGTTTGAATTTGTGCTTTGCACAACTCAAACCTTAGGAATGTCTCATAACCTCTCTGGGCTTCAGAGATGTCATCTCTAAATTAGATGACACCATTCACAGGGCAGCAGGAAACACTCTGATCCATCTCTCCATTCTTTCTTTTTCCCTTTTTCCTCCTCGTCTGCCTTCTCCCATACCCTCCCTCCTTTTCCTGAGTTCTATGACAAGTGACATTCTAGTCATAGATGCATTTTGTTCTTAGCTTAGTTTTTTTCCTGTATCCCTAAAAATGTCCCCATGCTAGAGAGCAAGCCAGGCACAAAGGAACCTCCAAGACCCTTGGCCCTCCTCCATTAAAGCCTTCACCAGAGTGAGTACCAAATCCCCTGAGCCCTGCCCTCCCTCGCTCATCTCATCTCTTCAGGATGAAAGACCTTCCAAGGCAAAAGACACTTCCTGCAGGAGCGGAATGTGCAATGATATTCCTGTAATCTTTTCGTTTGTTCTACCAAATAGCAAATTCACATTATGGGGAAGGGAATTAGAGGGCCATTTTTCTATGATGTCCCCTTATGTCCAAATTCAAGTTGAGATAGATCCTCCTGTAGATCAGAAGGGTGAGGGATCACTTTTCCTAACAGGTTAAAATCTATACCTAAAGGGCATTGCTCATCAAATTTCACCTTGTGAAGTCTTCAGTAATGACCTCCAACCTCTTTCCTCTGTTCCAACAGTACATTTTTGACCAAGAGAAGAGGAAACAGAGGAATGACCATCAAGCCTGAAAATCATATAAAGCCAAGAAGAATAGGAAATAAGCAAACTGAGAAAATAAACATAATATGCTCTATGTTGCTCTAAACTGACCAGAGGAATATGAGTGGGGAATATTCTAGTATGTAGGATTTAAGATTCAAAGGTAAGGGTATCATTTACTTCCTAGAAAACTAGAGACAAGACACAGGCACACACCTTTTTTATTTTTTAAGGCTCTTCTTTTACTAAGATCTGGTTTCTGTCTGAGCATTGAGACATATGTACAAAACCTGGGGTTGCAAAGAGTACTAGATGGTGTTAGTTCCTCTCTGCATAGCCCCTTGGACTTTACCATTTTAATGCAGGCTGGCTAACTTCCAGCTGCCAGCATCTGCATCTCTGGCAGTTGGGGTCTTCTGCCCCCATGTGCAGAGCAGGAACCGGAAGTGTTTGTCAAGAATCAGCATAACACCCTTCCTTCCCAAGAGTCATCAGCCCCAGGTAGGATAACTCAGTGCCTTCTACACTGATTCCCAGAATGCCCCAGTGGGATTGAGCTCCAGTGACCCACAGCAGTCACTTGCTTAATAACAAACCCTCTACTGGCTGCCTGCCCTGTCCATCATCTCTTAAGTGGACAACTTGCTTCAAACCCTTTGCTCTGGGTCTGTTTCTTGGGAACCTGAACTAAGACACAGGGAACCCTAAGGTTGCCATGTGGTCACCCACAGTTGGGGTGTGGTGGGTCCTGCTCTGCTGAACTTATCATCATAGCTTAAGTCCTAAACCTGAGTCTGCCTGTGGGAAAGCCTTACTCTTTTAGCCTTAGAAAGAGTTCATTTTCTTCTTGTCTACAATCTTCTATTGCAGGCAAACAAATTGAGCTCTTGAGACAGGCATGCCCTTATAGGAGAGATAAATTTATTACTGCCTATTGAATTAGGAAGGAAGTTGACTGCTTGCCCTGCTTCTCTTAGCCTTTGTTCTGAGTGATGATTCATGTCTCAAGTATCTTCCCTTGGGAAACAATGACTTAGACAACAGTGGTTTCTAAAATTCTAGTTCTGGAGAAGGCTAAGGCATACAGCGATGTTATCAAAGTGCAGCCACTCAGCTATAATGAATGTTATGGAATAAGAGATTGGATTTATTACAGAAATTGCACATTACTCAATTGTGGAAGGACCCAAGGAAGTGAAGCTTTGGAAGACGAAGTCATGAGGTCAGAGAGTAAGTCCTAACTGGACCTCATAAAGCACTATTGAGTGGACAAGTCAGAGCTTGCAGGGAGCTCTGATAATATGACAAATACATCCAGTTACCCAAGTAGGACTGTCATGGAGAGAAAGCTGTTGCCTCTGTGAGGCTCCCGCTACCACCTCCGCACTTCCACACTCAAGTTGGTGAGCTGGGGTTGCAGTTGGCCACAAGAACCAGATGTTGGGAAGAACAACTGGACAAGAATTGGAGGAGAATGAGGACTAGCTGGAGTTGACTGTGCACCTCTGCATCCATCTGTCCCTCTAGCAGACCCCAAAGTCCTTCAGAGAGAAATGGCTGTAGCTTCACTTCTACCCCCAAAATTATGTTCAGGTTTCTTTTTTAACCACCCCTACTTGGAGTCACTTGGGCACAGGGATTCTGGGCAACCTAGTTCTAGCCTAACAAAGTCAACAATAGAATGACCCAGCACAGTCAGGTAGAATTTATACACCAAAGGACCGACCCCAGACTTTGACCAAGGCTCAGGCTGTCTTTGTTATTGTTTTTATTTGCTTGATTTTTAATATTCTCTCCTGTCCTCAAACATGGAGGACTATTTATTACCAGTTTATCTACCCAAAGTGCTTTGTGATTCAAAGATGAATTCACTAGAATAGTGATTCTCAGTTACAAGGATTTTGCCCATCAGGGGACATTTGGCAATGTCTGGAGACATTTTTGATTGTCATGACTGTGGGTGGGTAGAGGCCAGGGATGCTGCTAAATGTTTTTCATTGCATACGAAAGGCTCCCACAACAAGTACCTGACCCAAAGTGTCAATGTACCATTGTTAAGAATCCTGCACTAGAAGTAGAAGCCTACTATTAATTTATTCAATTCCTTTATTTTGCTTAATTAAGCACAATTAAAAATACTAAAAGAGAATAAGAAAGCATCTATTAATAACCATGGGTATTTATCTACTTCCTTTACCAAAAGAAAAAGGAGGATTCCAAATCTAAACTTTTGTGATAATCACAAGACTCTCACATTGTCTTCTCCTAACTGGATATAACAATGACATCATTCTTTAATGCATCTCCCTAAGATGTAAGCCTCCCTTGGTACCCCAGACCAAACCATATCCACAGTAGTCACTCCTACAGCACCCTGAATTTTGCCTTTTCATTGTTCATCATAATGACAACCAAACACTTACTAGTACAATCATTTGCTTGCAGCCTACCCCCTCCACTAGAATGTAAACTTTATCTCACATAGTCTGCGCAACCATTCTATGAGGAACATATTATATTTTACAGATGAGAAAACTGAGACTCAGAGAGGTTGGATGCTTGTCTGAGATCACGCAGATAACGTGGAGGAATCCAACCAATATCTGCTACAGTAAACAGTCATGAGAACCGATAAAATATTACTACCACAAAAAACACAATGGAGTATCTATTTTTTGAGTGTTTTCTCTTAAGTATTTAAATGATGGCTCTCTTGAAGTCCCTTCTGCCTGCAGATCTGTGAATGGAAGCAGACCCTGTTCCCAGAATCATCAGCCAGCGTATCTGAAGTCCTTTTCTAAATAGCTGTTAGTAAGAAAAATGCAAATGAGAGTGTCTAATTGCAAATTGCTCCAGCCCTACTTCGAAACCTCCTGTGGTGACAGAGCCAAAACTTCCTCCTAAGCAGACAAAAGTGCTGCCTCCTCTGTTTTGGAGCTTGGCTGCTACCTTGGCAGGGAACCAAACCTATGGCAGAATGATGTTGCTGTGCTCACTTCAGGGCATCGAAGATTGTGGTCCTTGCTAGAATCTGCCCACCGGGGGCACAGCTGTGAATGGGAGCCTCTGTGTCTGATCAGAATGCAGGACCTAGAGCCTTGTCATTATCTTTACAGCTGTTTCTGTCAGTGAAAATAAAACAGGCATCAAGACAAACATAAACATACACACACTCATAATATACATGAGGATGTATCACTGTATAGTATGCATGTGGCTAGAAAAGTCAAAGCCTCTAAAAATGAAAGTACAGTTTCTGGAAGATATCAATCTTGCTTTCAAATTTCACCCAGTTACAATTTAACAATGCCTGGTGCCTTGTTATTCAAGTAGGACTTTCCTATATAAGGGTAAATCAAATGAAATTGGCATTTTTATAGGTTAAAAAATATAGATAATGTGGTTTAATCTAAAACATATTGAGCAAATGGCAGGGTGAGGACAGAGGCAGGAATCCCTTCTCCAGGAGGGAAGAAATGGGGAAGCTGGCATGTCATGGTGGGAGGATCTCGAGAGGGAGGTAAGGAGACAGGACTTCACAACTATAACTGTGGCAAGAAATGTAAAATAAAATGTTATCTTGTCAAAAGAGCAGGGCTGATGTTACCGAAAACTCAGCCACTCATCCATGAGACCGAAGAGAAACGAGGACAAGTGGTTTGAGGAGCAAGAAAAGAATTTACTTTGCCAGTGAAAGAGGAAAAATGGTGGACCTTCTTGTCTCAAAATCCAATTTTTTCCTGCACATTCACAGAAATACAGAGCTTTTAAAGGAAGGGATTTTAGCTTCAGGCAATTATGTACAACTACAGCTGATGATTCTGATCAACCCATCTCCACTGAAGACAATCTCATGACCTCCGCCCCGAATCTCCCTTTACCAGGTCCTGGTGGGCCATCTCCTCTAGCACAAATAAACAAAAGACTTACCCTGCCCCTCCCAACCACTGGGCTGAGGCGTGATGCAGGCTTTAGTTCTCAAAAAGGAGTGGAGGATGTTTTAAAGAGACAGAAAATATTTTTGACATTTTTTCCAGGCCGTTCCCTCTGTTACGCTGAGAAGACAGTCAGCCTCAAGTGTAAGGGGATGTGTTGTTTCTAGGCTGCTGACTGAGGCAGCTGGGCCAGAATCTGGTTTGAGATTCATTAAACTACAGCTGAAAGAAAGCATCTACCCTGCAAGGAGCGGAGTCAGACAAAGGGGCTACTTGCTGGAGAGGGGTCAGAGAAAAGTGACATTCAAAGGGCTGGGCTTACCCTCAGGAGGGAGCACGTCTGCCCCCTACAAGCCGATGGCAGGAGAAATGTCAGCTGAGGATGGGGGAGGGGAGCTACAAGGAAAGGCCGCCCAGATGCTGTGTTCTTCTAGGAAGCAGGGGGTGGTGATATGTTTGAAGAAGGCTGGGATGAGAGAAGAGTGTGGAGTGACTTCTGGACTGGGAAGGGTCCAGAAGAGCTATCACCACAGAAATAGCAGAAGACAATCAGGAAACCTGGGCTCTTGTTTCATACTTGCTTTCAACTGCTGCGCTCCTTGGCAGAGGTTCTCTGAGCCTCAGTTTCTTCATCTATAAAATGGAAGTGTGGTTAAGTTTCTGGGTCAAGGTCACCTAGCAGAAGACCAATTGCTTGTCAGAGAGTAGTTCACTGGGGAACAAAGAGTGACATTCCAAAGCATTTTTATTTATCCAACCTAAGGATAGAATTTTAAGAGTGATTCCAGAAAACTGAGCCATGACACTCAGGCATATTTTAACCTGAGTAGATGTCTTAGCTCCTAAATTTTGGATCTGACTACCATTGCATTTTCTGGGAATTCCTTTGTTCATTGCTGGCTGCTTTGAAACACAGGCCTGTGATTTAAGGGATACATTTAGGACTCGTTCTCTCTTAAAGACATCTGCATGGCCACAAATGAAAATAGAAGCTCACTTTTCAGAGAGCAGGAGAAGAGGCACCCTACACAGCAGCCTCCCTCCCCTGGAGAGTGCTGCAGCAGCCTCGATTTGGGATTCAAAGCAGACTTCACAATGGCACCCTGTAGATGCTGTAGCTGGTGCCAAAAGTAGATTTTTTAAGATGCACTTTGCAACCTAGGATTTGTGTGTACAAATAAGTTAAAGTCTAAGTGATGTACAGGAAGGCCTTATGCACACAAAAAAACTCTTCATTTAGGAATTAAATTGATCATAATTTTCAAAGCATCTAAACATTGGTATATAGTTACATATGCTCAGAATTTTTTAATTTTGAAAAGTACAAATTTAATGCAGAAAGCTTAGGGAAAACACAAAGGAAAATAAGTCTCCTGGCCCCATCACCCAAAGTTAGCCATTATTTAAATCTGACGTCTAAACTTCTAGTCTTCCATTTACTCCACAGATATTTATGGAGTGACTGTTCATTGACAGCACATGCCAGGCGCTGTCCTGTGTGCTAAGCAGAAGGAAATAATACTCGAGGTTCCATTTTTTCTTTTTCTTCCCATTCCACCCTGCTCTTTCCTGTGGGCATTTGTAATGGAACAAGAGGCAACATGGCCTTGGGAAAAGAGAGGAGCACTGGCCTCAGTCCAGTCTTACAGATTCCTTGCAGGGATAATGATGAATAAATGTAAAGAGTCTGGCACTGAGCTTCACACTTGGCAGGTGCTGCGTTGACAGTAGCTATTGTTACTTTTTATTACTGTTATTTTTATGTGAGGGTGCTTATTGTCAATTGCAGCTAATTTTAGTTCTGCTTCTATAATTGTTCCAAATGCATTTTTAAGCACTGAATCTCCATCCTTGCTCTTCCCAACGAGGATTATGGACTCCAATGCTGTCTCCATAGTTCTTGTTGCTGTTATTTTTTTTTTCCCGCCAGTAATGACTTTCCTTACCATCCTTAGGTGTTTTCAGCTTTTAGATTCTATGTCTCCCACTCGGCCCATTGCCTTACCTTCTACCCCTTGTGGAGGTGGGGGTTAGTGTACACGTTACACTTCACTCCTATGAGCAGGAGAATGACCGCAGGTGAGTCATTCAGTTAAGTTATAAAGGGTGGCCTTGGGGAAGACACAAAGTCATTTTGCTGTATCCTGTATCCTCCTGCTCTGCCTTTCCCTCTAGTTTGAACGAGTCAATAGTTTTACCATATATCTGTCAGTCATTGTTCATGAGCTGCTTCTGGGGAGAGGGCACAACTTCCCAGGCATTTCCAGAGCAAGTTCCCTTGTCCAAAAGCAATTCTTTTCAGTAGAAGGGAATATCAGAGCCATTAGCAGCCAACACTCACAGCAGCTGAGGGATGGGTCCTCTGGCTTCATGAGGGAGATTTGGGATAGGCAACCTCAACATTTACACTGGTCTATTATATGTTTTTCTTTCCCCCAAGAACGAATGCAAAAAAGAACCCTCAATGTTCCTAAATGCCACTTGTTACAAGTGATATAACTCAACTGTATATACAACAATTATAACAGCAGTTATCTCTGGGGAGGTACTTAAGGAACTATACCTGCCTCATGGTGGAAAGAGGGGCAACCCAGGGACTTGGGTGTGGGCGGAATTGTGTTACATTAAAAGGTGGATAAATTGAACGTTACTCTAGAAAAGAAGAGGATGAAAAAGGAAACAGTTAATATTTTCATTAAATATTGCCAGTTACCACAATCCACTTTCCTAATACTTCAAAAATTGTTTGAAACATTGGACAAGCACATTTAAATAACAGAAAATACTGCATCATACATGTCGACAGAAAAGAACCCAAACTCTGTAAAATAATTTAAAGAGGTTTATTGTGAGCCAAATATGTATGACCATGGCCCGGAGAGCCACTCCCAAGAAGGCTTGAGCAAGTGGTCTCACAGTGGTTGGGTTACACTTTGGTTTTACACATTTTACGTAGACAGGAATTTACACGTAAAGTCATACATCGATACATGGAATGCATACATTGGTTTGGCCTGAAAGAGCAGGACATCTCTAAGAGGCGCTTACAGGTTATAGGTGAGTTTAAAGGTTCTTTGATTTGTAATTGGTTAAAGAAGCAAAGCTTTGCTTAAAGACTTCGAATGTTTTAAGTTAAGTAAGTCTGTTAATCAGAGACAAGCCACCAGACATATACCTGAGACTAAAGTGATCTGTTAAGTAAATTGATGAACTGCAGTTGTGGTTTAACCTTTGCCTTACATGGCCTTAGGCTTGTTAATGATTTTGTATCTTACTGTTACAAAGAATAACTCCAAAAAGGACAGGGTGAAATTAGGTGTGTCTGACCTCCCTTCTCCTCATGGCTGGTAACTCAGCTTTTTCTGGGGTCCCCTTGGCAAGAGGGGGTCCATTCAGTTGGCTGGGGGGGCTTAAGATTTTATTTTAGTTTACATGCATATGTTGAATGTTATGCATATAGTTTGGAAATAGCTACTGGGAATTTCTGGGTGACAAAAGCTTGTAAAACATACTCACCTTACCTGCATGGGACCCCGTGCAGACCCTGACCTGCCCGCGGGCACAGAATCCACCATAGCATTCGTTTCGATCCCCGTCTATGAGCAGATGCCTTTTTGTCCTGTCTTTTCTCCTCATGTCTGTCTCACTCTTAGCCATGGTTGCTAACTTTCCCAATTATATGGGTCCCGGTGTCATGCAAGCTTCTTGTCTGTATTTTCTTTTACCACTTGTGGTCCTGTGCCAATAACCTCTTCCTGATTTCTCAAGAAGGCTCTTTATTGGTCAAGGCAATGCCTTGGAATCCAGAAATACTCATCACGCCACTTGTTTCTTAAAAGAAAAGAAAAAACTCTTCTGTACATTTTAGCTAGAGTACTCTGATTCTGAAATTTCCTGGAGTTATTCTAGTTTCACATTCTGAACCATTGCCCCCAACCCGTTATGTATGAAACCATATGCCTTCATGTTAAAGTTATAACGCTGTCATTGTAGGTAGGTCTGATCTCAAATAAGACCATTTAGCTCTTGGATTCTTAGTCTATTAGATATTGCTGTCTTCATTATGGGTGTCTTAGGACATCAAAGTAGTATTTGCTGTGCCTGGCAGCCAATTAATTAAGCAAACCATTAGGCTAGGAGTGAAATGGCCAACACTATTAATTTTCTTGTCATTGTTACAGTGACACTAGATGCAGTAGTTGTCTAGCAACTAAAATATGGGAAGTGCAGATGTAAGCCTGAGCCACCAGTGCAACGATGTACTGGGCATTTCAACTTGTTACCTCAATTTTGAGATGCTATTTCAAATGTTAAACAACAAGAAGATAACAAATGAACTTGAATATATAATCCTATGTTCAGTAGCTGAGTAGACAATCTGTATCACAAACTTCTTGCATGCCCTGTGCTGATGGATATCACTGAGCCAAGCACATAGTATTATTGACTGTTTCCCACTGGACAAGCATTTTATGAGAAAATGCTTGGGAAAAATAGAAAAGTAGAAGAAAAAATAGAAAAGTAAAATTTATTGGAGGTACTTGCAAAAAATTTTTTAGCCTAAGCTATCTGATCATATGTGGTCACAACCCATGGTGATAATGCTGGATGGGACAGGTGGTAAAGCTGCTTGAGTCTCTAACACTCCAATCTATCTTCACACTCAAAACCTCAGCCTTGTCCTTTTAGGCTGAAATAACTTTATTAGCATTCCAGTAGTGCATGTAATTTTAATAGGTATGCTATGTTGTTAAAATATATTTATAGTAACATTTTTAGAGGGCTTAAAACTGAGCTGTTAATTTTGGATCAAGACTTAGAGCAAAGAAGGATAGTGGTAGTTCATTCAATATTTATTCAGTAAGTATTTATTATTTGCTACATAGTAGTTATTATTTATGCATGGGAGACACAATAGTGTTTAGAGTGGATGTTGCTTTATACTTGCCTGCGTGCAGTTTACAATCTAGTGGGGAGAAGATGCCAAGTAAAAGATCACCAGTGGATATAAAACAGCAAGTCACGCTAAGCACGATGAAGAAATATTACAGGGTGCTAAGAGAAATGGAGAACTATTGCTGGACAGGGTGGGGTGCATTCAGGGCAGGTATCTCTGAGAAAAACATTTAAGCTGAGACTTGGAGAATGAATAGGAGCTAACCAGGTGGGGAGTGAAGGGAAGAACAGCTCAAATGAAAGGAATGGCATGTCTGGAGGTATAACATTTAAGAAGGCTTTATGATTTTGAGAATCTGAACTTGTAACTGAAGCTTAGAGAGCAAGGGGCAGAGTCAAGGGAGAAAGTGCTGAAGTTGCAGGGCCTCGTGGGCTGTGGTGAGAACTTTGTACTTCATTGTAAGCAGTGGTCAAATGAGTGGAAAGTAGGGCTACAATTAGTTTCAAGCCCTTATTATTATTAGGACATAGTAATAGTACACCTTTCTTTAAGGAATTAATAGAAGACACTGCTGCTATTGTCTCAAAGATCAACATAAGAGTGCATGTATCTGAGGCTGTAAGGGGAAAAACACAAAAGAAAGAGTAGAAATTTTACAAAGGAAAATGTTTGGGACTCATCAGTACCCTCTATTGTCTCGTAACAGTAGAGGAAGTCTGAGGAGTATTGTTCAAGTCCTCGGACTTGAAGAATTTTCACTTGAGTCACAAAATGAGATTCACTAATCTCATTAAAACATCAAAAGATGTTTGAAGGCCCCTTAACAAATATCCCCTTCCTCCTCCCTTATTAATTTCTTCTAAGACTCAGATGTTTGTACAGTGCTGATGACAAAGACAGAAATTTTGCTGTGGATATCTCCCCTCCTTCTTCTCCTGTCCCCCTTTCATGACAGAGGGCTCATGGAGCTTGATTTGGAAAGATCAGATACCTGTGCACATTTATTTCTTAGAACTCATAAACAACCATTAGCTCACCTCTGGCAATATAAGTATTGGCCTGATGACGGGGTCTTTCTGCTGTGAAACATACATTGACCTGTATTGCTAGGAATCACTGGGATGGAAACATCAAATTCTTCTTCTGCATCTATGGAGAGACTCATATGGCTTTTCACCTTTCACGTGTTAATATGGTGAATTATGTTGATTCTCTTTAGAAAAATTCCACTTGGTTGTGATGTATTATTCTTTTTACATATAGCTGTATTTGATTTGCTAACATTTTTTGGGTTTTGTGTCTATGCTGGTGAGAGATATTGATCTGTAATTTCCTTTATGTCTTTGGTTTTGGTATCAGGCTCAAAAAAAAAATGAGGAACATGTTACTGAAAACTAGAGGAAAAGCCATCTTTGTTATATATTTGCAGAAAACTTAGCTGAATTGTGTACTACAGTTGTGTGGAAAACAAAATTTATAAGCAAGGAATTCGATATTTAGCTGAGTATATTTTCAAGCCAGGTGTTGAAGGAGTGGCTGATTTCTTCCTCCTACTTATAATAAAATACAAGATGAAAGACATAAGTTGAAAGAATTAGAACTGTTAAACAAAAAGAAAATAGGCCTTAATATTTGGGTAAATTCTCAGCATATCCAGATTTTTTTAAAAAAATGCTAAAATGCTAAAATTAGGAGATTTGCTGTTAGGAAAGCATGTTCTGGAAAGTACACTATGAGTGTGGCTGAATAACCTTCTTCTAGTGCTAACAAGATTAGCACAGTGACTTATGGATCTTCATATGGATCACAGCAAAAACCAGGAATAGAGGCCGGGCGCGGTGGCTCACGCCTGTAATCCTGGCACTCTGGGAGGCCGAGGCAGGCAGATTGTTTGAGCTCAGGAGTTCAAAACCAGCCTGAGCAAGAGCGAGACCCCGTCTCTACTAAAAATAGAAAGAAATTAATCGGACAACTAAAAATATATAGAAAAAATTAGCCGGGCATGGTGGCGCATGCCTGTAGTCCCAGCTACTTGGGAGGCTGAGGTAGAAGGATCGCTTGAGCCCAGGAGTTTCAGGTTGCTGTGAGCTAGGCTGATGAAACGGCACTCACTCTAGCCCGGGCAAAAGAGTGAGACTCTGTCTCAAAAAAAAAAAAAAAAAAAAACAGGAATAGAGATGAGATTATCTAGGAAAGATCTGTGGAGGATTCTCTCATATAATAGCATAAATCCCCATGACATACACAGGAGACTCACAAGGTTTTTGAGAATGTCATATCAGCAGAAACACTGCCAGTTTGGACTGAAAGGGACAGCAATAGGGTAAAATTGTGCCTGGAAGCCAATTAATTAATGCCATCATTGCACTGGTGGCTCAGCCTTACATCTGCACCTTCCATTTTTATTGCTAGACAACTACTTTGTCTAGCTGCACTGTGACAATGACAAGAAAATTAATAATGTTGGCCATTCCCAAAATTCCACAGACATGAAACAGCCTGACAAAACTACTCAGTTGCAACACCCTTCAAGAAAAAGGAAGAATGACTTCACAGCCAGAGCCACAGATGCAGAGGGTGGGGCCTAGAGCCACAGAGGACTCCCAGGCCCTGAAATAAAGGACTTACCCTTGCTGGATTTCAAAATTGAACAGGTGACTCCTCTTTTCCTTTCATTTTCTTCCCCTATGAATGGGAATGTCTATCTCTGTTACCCTATGCTTGTTCCGCTATTGTATTTTGGAAGCAGAGAATTTGTTTTTTAGGTTCACAGGTCCACAGATAGAAATGAATTTTCCCCCAGAATGTATCACACCCACAGTCTCACCCACACCTTATTTAGATGATTTAGATGTTGAGATTTGGAACTTTGGAGCTGATGATATTTAAAGGAGATTTTGGACTTGAGCCAAACTGTAATGGGTTGAGACTTTGCGAATGTTAGGTTGAGGTGAATTTTGCATGTGGAATAGACATGAATCTTTGGGGACTCAGGAGCAGACTGTGGGAAGCCGAAAAGTGGTCCCACAAAAGATAACCACCTCCTAATCCATGGAACCTGTGAATACTAACTTATATGGCAAAAAGAGTCTTTAAAGATGTGATTAAGTTAAGGGTCTTGAAATGGGGAGATTGTCCTGGATTATACAGGTGGGCCCTAAATGCGATCACGTGTATCTTTATAAGAGGGAAGCACAGAGAGATTTGAGACACACAGAGAAAAAAATGATGTGAAGAAAGAGAGGAAGCAGATTTGATAATGCTGGTCTTGAAGATTGGAGTGATGCATCCATAAGCCAAGGAATGCTAGCAGAAGTTGCAAGAGACAAAAAATGGATTCTCCCTTAGATCCTACAGAGAGAGTACAGCCCTGCTGCAGTAATCAAGACACGTGCCATTGGCAGAAAGGTAGACAAATAGACCAATGGAACAGAATAGAGAGTACAAAAATAGAGCAATGCACATACAAACAACTGATTTCTTACAAAGGTACAAAGGCAATTCTCTGGTGAAAGGAGAGTCTTTCAACAAATGCTGATTGGATATTCATATACAAAAAAATATTAACTTTACCTTGTATTATATACAAAAATTAACTCAATATGAATCACAGACAAATTTAAAACCTCAAACTATAAAATTTCTAAAAGAAAATAGAGGAGAAAATCTTTGTGACCTCGGGTTAGGCAATATTTTCTTAGATATGACATCAAATGCACACTCCATAAGAGAAAACAATAATAAATTACACTGCATCAAATTTTAAAAAATCTGCTTTTTGGAAGATTCTGTTATGAAAAAGGAAAAAAAAGCCACAGACCTGGAGAAAATATTTGTATATCATATATCTAATAAAGAACTTGCACTCAGAATGTATTAAGAACACAAAATATTCAACAATAAACAGACAACCCAAAGAAAAAATATCTGCACAAACACTTCACCAAAGAAGATATAGGGATGGCAAATAAACTCACGAGAAAATGCTGAACATCCTTAGCTATTATGGAACTTCATATTAAATACCTCATTAAAACCACTACACTCCTCCTTCTAGCTAAAATTAAAAAGACTGACCACACTACGTATTGGGCAGAATGTGGTAGAACTGGAACTCTCACACAGTGCTGGTGAGAATGTATAATAAAATGGTACAACTACTTTGGAAAATAATCTAGCAGTTTCTTAAAATGTTAAACATATACTTACTATATGATCTATTCATTCTACTCCTAGATGTTTACACAAGAGAAAAGAAAACATGTCCAAATATATGTATAGGACTTGTATGCAAATGTTCATGGCAGCTTTTTTTGTAATAGCCAAAATCAACCTAAATCTATAAAAAATACAAAAAAACTCTATAGTATAGCCATACAATTGAATACCATTTATTAATAAAAAGCAATGAATTATTGATACATACAATAACATGGTTGAATTTCAAAGGCATTATATTGAAAGAAGTCAGGCCAAAAACAATACTTAGTTTTATATAAAATTTTAGGAAGTAGGGAGGAGGGAGGAGGGGACAGGTATATGCATACACAAAGAGTGCAATGCGCACCACCCGAAGGATGGACATATTTGAAACTCGAACTTAGCGGGGAGGGGGGGCAAGGGCAACATATGTAACCTGAACATCTGTACCCCTATAATATGCTCAAATAAGAAAAAAAAATTTTAGGAAGTGCAAACTAATATATAAGTATGTAGGAATAGAAAGTATTTTCTATACTAATGTCATTCAATTCTTTAAACTCATATATTTTAAGACAAAAAAATCATACATTCACTAGTGTCAAACAATTTTTTTAATGCTCTATAGATTGTCCTTTATTTTATTTAAAGCATCATATGCTACCTCCCTGATCTGAAAAATTGTTTTTTACTAAGGCTTTAAGTTCATTTGCTTTCTCAATCTTGATACTATTATTCTGAATTGTTCTAGAGATTTTTACACCAAGTGTAATAAAGTATAATATTAATTTTCTGGATGGGGATGAAGTGGGCTTTTCTTCTGTCAAGTAGGAAAAGGATATTATTACATAGAATTTTGGAAAGGAGAACCAAGCAGACTATCTATCTATTTAATATTTATCTATCTATCTACCTACCTGCCTACTCACTTACCTTTCGTTCTTTAAATACAAAATTCACTTAGGATGTGTTTAGGTGCTGATATACACACCCATGTATTACTTTTAGTTCAAAAATTCTTTCTTCAACTATGAAATTGACAAAGATTCATTTAGTGAGTGCTAGATGAAAAAATACTCTAATGTATGTTTATGAATATGGCACAGTCATTTCCCTTTCATGACATTAACTTTTCTTCTTGTTTCATAAAACATGACAGTGTTTTAAGTTTTAATTTGTCTATCACAAGTCATTTTTCCAAAGACTTACTCATAATCTTCAAGGTGATGGTTCCCCTGTTAATTGTATACCTTTTTATAACCACATATTAATTTTCAAAAAGCTTACTTGTCTTTGAAAAAGAGAGAGCTGGCAACTTGGTGTAAGAAGAGACTATTGGAACAGTTAGATTTATTATTCACAGTGCACAAGACATATAATAGTATAATTGTGATGGCTGAGAGAACATTTCCATTGTGTGTGTGTGTGTGTGTGTGTGTGTGTGTGTGTGTGTGTTTATTCAAATGAACTTTAACATTTTTCCTAACAACTGGGGTAAAACAACTTTATGTAGGTGGGGAAGAAGATTGGAGATACAGACAATATGTTTTAGAAGATTGCAGAACAAATACTGAAAATTATAGAACTGTATGATGAAATATTACTTGCTTGCTCCTGGCATATTTGCATTCAATAAAACTAAAGAATTTTTTTCTGATTCCATAATGAATGCTGGGATGAGAAAGACATACAGTAAATAAAATGACACAGAAATAATTACATGTCATGGTCTACAAAGGGATGACATGTGTTTGTTAGCAGACCAGACATTAATTTTGCAGATATGTTACCTTTAGCTGATTATTTTAATATTGACTGAGTGAATAATGACAACTTCATTGGAAAATTTTGCCTCCTATAAAGAAGAAACATATCTCAGCCAGCTTATTTTTTGGAAGATAATGAAATTTTTTAAAATATTAGGTAGATTGTTAACAAAAAAATCCACTATGCCTCTCTTTCAATACCATTTCATTGACTACATAAAGGGATTAGAATTTGACGTTATTGCCTTGAGTATTTTAATTAAAGTTTTATATTTAATCTTGAAAAAGAGGAAATTTTCTTATCATTGAAGACACACTTGTACTTATAAGAGCTCTTTGAATAATAAAAGCAGAATTTATCAGTAAATGATTTTTCTGAGAAATTACTTTTGCCAAGATAATGAAAAGATCAGACTGGGTGGGTATGCAAATTATCATTGCTTTATTGGCCTAAAGCCTGAGTATATTTAGACTGAACTTAAAAAATTAATATTTAGTGATGAACAATTTCTACTCAAAAGGTCAGAAAAACATTAAGAAGCCTACAGCCTAGCAAAGCAGGACTTAATAGGTGATTTGATTAACTTTCCCTAAGTGAATGAATGCATTAGGAAATTTATAAGGCTGAAGATCAAATGGCCAACGGCATTGTCACAGGTACAGTGTCTTAGACAGTGATGTTTAAGTTGTAAATGGTGGAGTAGAGAAAGAGATAATAAATGTGAAGCTGATTTTCAACCAGTATACAGTGGTGTAGGTATACTATTATTAACGATATTTATTCACAGGTGTCATTCTTTCTGGATGGCCTGTGCCTGAGACATAGCTATTGTTAAACATTTTGAATATCACCATCGGGTATATGCATATGTTCTATGTACTGTGTATTTAGTCTCATTTACTTATTCAGCTAATGTTTATTGAACCCTTATTATATGTTGGTGAAATCTCATGTTCAACAGGGAGCTGTAATTTAGGATTGAAGGTGGCTCACGTTTAGGTGAATAGGTCAAAGGGCAGAAAAGATGAATGACAAAGAAATTCAAAAGGCTCTTGGACTATTTGATGAGATTGAATAAAATTTTATATTTTCCCTCACTTGTCTGGTTTGTCTACAACTGTGCAAATGGTTCCTGGTAGGTTGTTCACCAAGACCTCTTCCCACTCTATTTCACTCCACAGGAGGAGCATTCCCCTCACAAGGAAACAAGGTAGAGCTGCAAGCTGCTATTTAGAAACCAGGTCAGAAAAATAGCCACAGTATGACCACATACTTTTCTTTCTGGCCCCTTCAGGGTTGAACGATGTTGACTTTTCTTCAGTTAACCCCATGTCTTCAGCCCTTAACTTTAAAATTTAAGGGAATATTGGTGAGGTTTGCCAGACTTTCCTCCATTTGTTTCCTAAAACCCTATACCTCCTTAGAAGAGTTTTGTCTCATCTTCTTTCATTTCCTTCAATTTGAAATAAATTCAACTCTATCTGGTTGAAATTTAGCAGCGTTGGAACTACATAAGTCATTCACTCATTTATTTATTCAACAAGTATTTGTCGAGGGCCTACAATGGGCCAGTCTCTGTTTTAGGCAATGTGAGCAAAACGTAAAAGAAATTCCCAATATAGCTTTCATTCTGGGGAAAGTAATCAAAACAAATAAGTATGTAGTAAGGACTCTGGTGATTAATGCTATAGAGAAAACAAATAAGCAGAGAAAGAGGATAAGGAATTCTGGGAGAGTTGTTATAATTTTTAAAAGTGTGTCAGTTAAGGAACCATTGAAAAGATAGTGTTGAGTAAAGAAGGATGGGAGACAGCCATGCTATAGCTAGAAGAACATTCCAGGTAGAGAACAGGGCAAATGCAAAGGCCCTGAGTCAGGCATGTGCTTGGCATGTTTGAGAAGTAGCAAAAAATTTAGGGTGGCTGAAGCAGAGTGTGCAAAAGGGAATTATCACAGGGAATGGTCAGAGAGTTAAAAAGGGGGCCAGATTGTAAGGCCTATAGGTAACCGAGAAGGGATTGGCTGTACACTGAGTCAGAGGCATATTTATAAGAAGGTGTTGACCAAAGGAATGACATATCCAATTTATGTTTTAATGGAACCTCTTGTCTTACACTTTGGCCAATGTGCAAAGGAAAAAACAGCTACAGAATATATCTCTGTGTGATTCCCTCTTTGCCCCCAGTTTTGATTGCATTCAGAAGCCTTCAAAAATGTTTCCTTTAATCTGTGTTTTTGGATGTTTTAGAAGTTATTCGTAGGAACATAACCAGCTGCCACCATTCCATTTCAGCTGGAGGCAGAGGTCTGTCCCTCACTCTCTACCCACTTATTTTCATACAACTTGTCACCACCTGACACATTGCATATCAACCTGCTGGTCTGTTTTATTGTCCATCTCTCCAAGCTAGAATGTGAGCAACGTAAGGTCCTGGCCTTGGGTTTACTCATTGTTGTATCCCATTGCCTACATTATCTAGATTGCTTTCAATTTTTGCAGCAATGCAAAACTGATCTTTCTTCTTCTGTATTTATCCCTTAATACGATAATCTACATGAGCCTTTTAGTGTCATGTCACACCTCTGTTCAAAACCCTACAAAAAAGGCCGGGCGCGGTGGCTCACGCCTGTAATCCTAGCTCTCTGGGAGGCCAAGGCGGGCGGATTGTTTGAGCTCAGGAGTTCGAGACCAGCCTGAGCAAGAGCGAGACCCCACCTCTACTAAAATTAGAAAGAAATTAATCGGCCAACTAAAAATATAGGGGAAAAACTCCCTGACTGGTCTGAGCAGTGATTTCCTGAATATAACCCCCAAAGCACAGGCAACAAAGAGTAAAATAGACAAATGAGATTGCATCAAACTAAAAAGTTTCTGCACAGTAAAGGAAACAATTAATAGAGTGAAAATACAACCCACAGATTAGGAGAAAATATTTGCAAATCATACATCAGGTAAAGAGCTAATAGCCAAAATACACGAGGAGCTCAGACTGTTCAATTACAAGAAAACAACCTATTAAAAAGGGGGCAAAGGACCTGAATAGACATTTCTCAAAAGAAGACAAAGTAGCCAACAGATATATGAAAAAATGCTGAACCTCTCTAATTATCAGAGAAATACAAATTAAAACCACAGTGATATATCAACTGACACTTGTAAGATTGGCTATTAACAAAAAAACTAAAGACAAGTGTTGGCAAGGATGTGGAGAAAAGGGAAGCTTTGTACACTGTTGGTATTACTGTAAATTAGTACAGCTATTTTGGAAAACAGTATGGAGTTCCTCAAAAAAACTAAAAATAGAGAACTACCATATGATCCAGCAATCCCACTACTGGGTTTATATCCAAAAGAAAGGAAATCAGTATGTTGAAGAGATATCTACACTCCCATGTTCATTGCAGTGTTATTCAGAACAGTCAAGGTGTGGAAACAACCTAAGTGCTCATCAGTAGATAAATAAAGAAAATGTGGTATATATATATACAATGGAATACTATCTAGATTAAAAAAAAACCCAGAAAATTCTGTCATTTGTGACAACATGGATGAACCTAGAGGATATTATGCTAAGTGAAATGAGCCAGGCACAGAGAGACAAATACTGTATGATCTCACTTACATGTGGAATATAAAAAAGTCGAACTCACAGAAGTAGAGAGAGAAATGGCAGTTACCAGAGGCTGGTTTGGGGGAGGAGGAAAGTGGAGATGTTGGCAAAGGGTACAAAGTTTCAGTTAGGCAGCAAGAGTTAAGTTCTAGTTGTCTATTGCGCAGCTGGTGACTATAGTTAGTAATAATATATTGTATACTTGAAAGCAGCTAAAAGAGAGGATTTTAAATGTTCTCACCACAAAGAAATGATAAATATTTGAGGTGATGGATATGCTAATTAACCTGATTTGATCATTCCACAATGTATACATGTATCATTATTCCCCATAAATATGTACAATTATTATTTGTCAACTAGATAAAATAAAGATACTTTTCTCACGGATTATTGCTTTAATCCTTACACAAAATGCTATGAGTAGGTATTATTATTGTAACTTAGCATAATCGATTGCAGAAACATTAATCTGCATCTCAGCTGCTAGTGTCAGCATCCTCTTTACAATCCCCTGGTGACTCATTGGCATGTTGCTTACATTAAGATTTCCCATAGAATGTCTTTCACGAATTCGGAAGATTCAATAGAAATAAGGCACTACTGGAAGAGTATTTCATCCCCATTTTCACAGCTATAGCCAGCTAAACAAATGGAGGGCTAAAGGTACTCTCAAAATACAGACAAAGAGCTTCCTTGTATGCCCTTCAAAAATAGACTGTAGACAATACCAAAAAATACTCATTAATACCAACAACAATAATTCTCCCATCCCTTTCATTCTGTCTACATAACCAGTTCTTATTTTTTCAGACTGTGAACCAGCTGTCTCCTTTCATAAAGCCGTCTACTTCTGGCTTACAAGAGCTTCGGAAGTCCCGACTGAGACCCCCTGGTATCATCTGACAGGTCTCTGTTCAGATCGGCAAGGTTAGCCTCTCTGTGAAACATACAGCCACGGTATAGTCTTTGCAGTATGAATAATTAGAGTATCTGGTGCAGTCCTTCCTGTCAAAGCTCTGAAGCTGTCTTTCTTTGGTGTTAGGACCCAATTTCTGGCCTGTATCTTATAATAGGCATTTAGGCAAAGTGAGGTGAGAGAGGAAAAGCACCTGTTGATGATAAACCAAAATGACTGTTTAATTTATTACAATAACAAACAAGATAGGCAAAATGGAGGATGGTAGACTCCTTTAATGGAAAAGAAAATGTATATAAACATCAGGTCAATTATTATCCTGAAGGTGAGAACATATTATAGCTGCTGAGGAGCCTTAACAAATCTCCAAGTCCTTTCAATCCATCCTGCTAAGTAGGCACTATATTAAAAAAGAGTTGTCAGAGGAGATTGGCCACTGATTGTGATAGAAGCATAGGGCCTGAGAATGAAAAAAATGCTTGTAGCTTGGCACCCTTATTAACCAGAGTGGCAATAAAATAGTTTAAGATGAACATAACAGAAGGTGATATAGGAGCTTTAATAATTTTAGAAGCAAGGAAATTTTATTATTTCCTTATAAAATAATTCAAGAGAATGACAAAAGTCAGCAAAAAGACATAAAATTATCTGGTTCTCAAGGGAGAGTTTTTTGCAGAAGATAAGGAATCTCTGTTTTCTGGGCAGATTACACACATGTAGAAAACAATTCTTTATGACCTCTTGTTAAGAGCTAACAGAATACTCCGAACTTCAATTTTAAGTTATCAGTTCTCTTTTTCATCATCCATAAGCTTCCTTTGTTCATTAATTATAACATACCTTTGTATATATGCTTAAGTATACATACTAAACAAACAGATGACACTATTTAAAGCTTTCAACTTATTTTAAAATAAACTTTATATTAATAATCATGGCATGTATACATTGATTTTATCATCTTAACTGAGGTGAAGTTAGCCTTTAGTTAAAAATTTAAGAACTTGAATACTTTAATCATTTTTAAAACATTAAATTAAAAGAAATTATCCTGTAAGTACAACTGGATCTTTAAAGGGGAAACAAAGTTTGCATCTCTGTTTATGGAAATAACAACCCATTATTGCACCCCGGAGCAAAAATTTGTGGGGAATATCATTTCAGAACCATTAGAAAACTAGGTTTGAAATGAGTTTGTAACCTGGAGTGCCCAAGAGCGGAGGCTAACTGACAAGAACTAATTCACTTCCCAGTGCGAGGTGTAGAAATGGCCCCGTGAAGACGCGACGTGCCATAGCATAGGTGCTTGCTCGCCTATGTGCGTTGACCACTGGGAGCTCTTGAAGAAGGGGACCCTTTGCATATCCAGCACTCAGGAGCACGGATGAGGCTGAGGGGAGCTCAAGGGTGAAGCCCAGGTGGGAAGTCTTCAGAGAGTGAGGTCAACCCCGGGGCATGCAGGGGCTTTCCTTTCCAAGGATCAGGCTGAGCCCTTACCCTTCCTCAGCTCTTTCCCCTCCCCTGTCCTGTTTCCCTCCCTCCCTTACAGTTTTTTTCCTGAAAAGCACTCCTTCAGTAAGTCCCATGATTATGAATTTGTCTCAGGCTCTGTTCTAGGAAACCCAGCTCAAGACGGATAAGTGCACACTTGATAACACGACCCCACTCTGTTGATAACAGAGGATTTCATAACGCTTCTCATTCCACTGCTTACCCAGAGACTGAGCCTCCTGGGTTACTATCCCCCTTTCCTTCTCTCCACATCAGTCTTTCATGAATCCTATTATCAGAGTTCAGAGACACATCTCTTTGGGTCTAAGATCTTGGAAATGATTATACTCAAAGAGCATGTACCCCGTTCCCTAAAGGGTTATACATGCTGATCACGTCTATGGGGAAAAACACCCTAGTAGGGTGCCAGCCAGTACAAAATATGCTCCAAGGGACTGTTTCAAGATAAAAACCATTCCCTTGAACGGTTTCCCCTTCAGGTTGAAAGGAGGTAATACAAAATCAAGACAAGAGAGAGCCTTGAAACAAATGTTAAGTTCTCCTTTCCCCACAAAGCTGTCAAGTTTGGTCTGAGCTCCCATTAGCTCGGGCCCCAGAAACCATGCCCCAGCATTTAAATTTCTGACTCAGTCTCTAGTTCTAAGGAGCTCACCTGCTGTGTTTGCTGTTCCCTCTCTTCTTCCCAGGGAAAAGGCCTCAGGATTCAGGTGGCGGCCTCCATGAGCCTCAGCAAAGCCAGGCAGAAGCATACTCTCCAAGGCATGTTCCCCATTTCTGGCCATGATGATGGAGCAGGGAAAGGTGGCTGGAGGCCTGACCTCTGTTCTCTGGCTGCAGCTGAGTCACACTGTCAGAAAAGAGGATGGAGAGACTGACAGATGGGCTGGGAACCCGTGAGGGCCTGTAGAGGCCTGGGAGATTCCAGAGCAGTTGCAAAGACTACACGCAGGTGCAGAAGATAATTAGGAGGCCACGAGTGTGCAGCATCTACTAAAATGAGGCTGCCCAGACTGTATCTGGAGACAAATGGAAAGATGTTAATGCAAATGTGTCATCACTGCTCCTCTCTAAGGGCTACAAACCAGCTCACATCAGCAGCTCTGTGTCTGGGAGAAAGAGAGAAACAGCAAAACAGCAACAGACTTGTGTTACAGCCAGCCCAGTGCATGGCAGACCAGAACTGAGGTGGTGGTCATGGGGGTGGTACAAGGGGCAGAAATGTGCTAGCGAAGCCACCAAACGTTGCCTCATTAACTTTCTCAATTCTTAAGGGGCCTCCCATCCTTCAAAACCATCTTGGCCCACACACACCAACACCATCCCCTCATCTTTTCCAGTAGATTCTCCTATATTAGCTTCCAACCACAACCTCCTCTCTATCAGAGTGGTTATCAAACTTTGATTTGCATACAAATTAGCTACAGGGGTTTGTGAGAAATGTAAATTCCCGGGTTCTTATCCTGAGTCAGAGGGAGGAGAGTTAATTCTTGCTCACATCTCTCAACTCAATGGTTCTCGGGAACTAGAAGAAGACAATTGTCAATAGTTTGAACAGAGAATGGCTGAAGCCAATATATTCCTCCACTATAGTTGCTTCTCCATTGCAAATATCAAATCTTGACTCATCAGCCTTAGCACTGAGCCTCCTCTGTAATTCGCTCAGGCTAAAGAGAATAAAGGATGAGTTACGGGGAGGGTAGGAGAGATCATGGAAGCTGCTACTCGGGTAGGGTAAGGGCAATATACGTAACCTTAACATTTGTACCCCTGTAATATGCTGAAATAAAAAAAAAAAAACAGAAAACAAAAAGAGATCATGGAAAGAGACAGCAGGGTGTGAGGAAGCTTGTTGTCCCTTCCATAGGCTCGTGTAGAGTCTCACAAATGGTACCCTAACTTTTTCCAAATAAGCATGACTGGAAATAGTGTTGATATAGTGAGAAATACACCAGAATATGTGCTGACAGGGTGGACTTTGACTCTGGTTCACATTATCCTTGTTCTATCATATGTTGCAGGTCCTTGCTGGATGTAAGACTTTGCTAGTCTCTGGTTTCATACAAAGTGTAGAATTATTTTTCTAGATCTGCAAAAAATGATGTTGGTATTTTAATAGGGATTGCATTGAATCTGTAGACAACTTTGGGTAGTATAGACATTTTAACAATGTTGATTCTACTGATCCATGAGCATGATATGGTTTACCATCTGTTTACGTCCTCTGCTATTTCCTTCCTCAGTGCTTCATAGTTCTCCCTGTAGAGCTCTTTCACCTCCTTAGTTAAATATATTCCTAGGCATTTTATTTTCTTTGTTGCTGTTGTGAAAAGTATTGAGTCTTTGATTCTAAGCTTGACTTTTGTCGACATGTATGAATGCTACTGATTTGTGTACATTAATTTTGTAATCTGAGGCTCTGCTGAACTTATTTATCAATTCCAGAAGTCTCTTGGCAGAGTCTTTGGAGTTTTCTAGATATAAGATCATATCATCAGCAAAGAACAATAGTTTGACTTCTTCTGCCCCCATTTGGCCAAAGCCAATAGGAGCTCAGGCCAGACTTGGTAGCTGCGGGGAAAGGAAAACTTAACATTTGTTTCAAGGCTATCTCTTGTCTTGATTTTGTATTACCTCCTTTCAAGATGAAGGGAAAACCATACAAGGGGATAGTTTTCATCTTCAAACAGTCCTTTGGAGCATATTCTGTATTGGCTGGCATCCTACTAGGGTGTTTCTACCCACAGACATGATCAGCATGTGATAACCCTTTAGGGAATGGGGGACATGTTCTTTGAGTATAATCATTTCCAAGATCTTAGACCCAAAGAGATGTGTCTCTGAACTCTGATAATAGGATTCATGAAAGACTGATGTAGAGAGAAGGGAAGGGGGATAGTAAGCCGGGAGGCTCAGTCTCTGGGTAAGCAGTGGAATTAGAAGCATTATGAAATCCACACATGAACTGAGAAAGAATGATAAGCCTGGAAGGCAGATGGCTGGTGTGCAGCAAGAGGAAATCTTACGGCTGCAAGTCAAAGAAGAGAGACTTAGGTATCTGGGAATTTCTAAATGAAATGCTATATGTTGTATCAACTACCTCCTCTGTCTCTCTTACAGAATCGTTAGTAAAATCTACATTTGTGGACAGGATTTGGTTTTGGAAAGATACACATAAAGTAATAAATATTGTTGCAAGGTTGGCCTAGAGTGGCCCCAAAGGCTGGGGACTCATGGCAGATGGAGTAGGAGCAGCAACACATAGGTTACACCAAGAATTAAAAATGCAAAGCTCATAGAATCTTAAACTATCAGATACACCTGAGACAATTACAATACCTAGAAGACTAGAAGGCCCCAGGAATCACTCCTGAAAGAGAAGGACCGAACACATTGCCATGGGCTGACGTGCTCACAACGAAGGTGACTATCCGTAAGAAACAAATGCAGCTACGAATACTAACCTACTCAGGGCTGGTAATGGAAAATTCTTCCTTAGATGGGAGAGGCTATACAGTAGTAAAGAGTGTGGTTTTGAAATCAGACACAGCTGGGTCCAAATGTTGGCTGGCTCCAATTTTCTCTAGCTCAGACACGCCACTTTATTTATCCTCAATTTACTTTTGGAGGTTCTGTTGTCCCAACTCTGTTGTTTTGGAGACAGTCCAAACAACTCTCCAGTAGAGCAGACAGTTTTACTAGAAGGCTAGCTCAGTGTGAGCCGAAAGTAAAAAAGGCAAAAACAATTGCATTCTAACCCATTCTGATGGCACCTCCTGTCCAACCCAAGAATTTGGAACCTCTCCCCACTCCAACTGGAGAGAACTTACTAATTCTCTATTTTTTAAACTAACATAGGCATTAAATTACCTGTTTTAAAAATAAATATGGTTAAAGAAGGATGAGGGAAATGGAAGGAGGCAGGAGGAAGAGAAAGGGAGATGAAGGATAATGAGGCTGGTGGGAGATGAGGGTCTCTTGTGGCAATTCTGGGCTTAGTGGCAGATGTGGAAGGAGAAAAGAGCACTCCAGCAAGTGCGTGGTGGAAACGATTCACAAAGTTGCCCCATCCGGGTGTCATACTTAAGGCTCTTGGTCCTCTGCTGAGCATACCATGACATGAAGAAAGGATGGTAAGATAGTGACGGTATCACTCCATGGGGCCACCTACCTAACATTACCTATCTTTTCCGCACTCTGAACCCCCGTCTTAACAGTTCTGTTTTGTTACTACAGGTAATTTCCTTGAGTACCATTTTAATATCTCTGTCTTTCTCTCTGTTTCTCTCTCTCTCCCTGTCTCTAACACATGCACACACACACACACATTCACTGGCTCTGAACACACAGCCCACAGTCTGGATCATCCTTAAAAGCCATGTTGAAAAATAGAAAAGAGACAATCAATATACAAATCATCTTCTAGAAACTTAAAGGAAGTGATCACAAGACTTGAGAAGTGGGATCGTTTGGAGTGGAGAAGATCTCTAATGAGTAAAGATTTCTTCTAGCTTTTCCACTGATATGATATGATATTTAAATGAAATAATGCATGTGAAGCGCTTAGGCTATGCCTGGCACATGGCGAGCACTACATAAGAGGTAGTTGTTGTTATCACAACTACTATTAGTACTACTTGATGGTTAGGTAATAAACAGCAAATGCAAAAGCCTCATGAGTGGTACCCAGTGGGGTCTGATTTTTCCCTGGACCATAGTTCTGAGGCCCAGAGATGGAGTGGAGGGTGTCAAGGGCATGCCCTTTAATCTGAGCCCAGAGGGAGCACAGTGCATGTGTTCATATTTCAGAGAACAATTCGGTTCTCAGCTCTACCTGTGCAAAAATTCTCCAACCCTTTCTCAGCCTTGAGAAGTTCAGAAATTGATGAAGAAATGTGTGATAAAGTCAAAAGGATCTCTGGGTGGCTTTAAATATGTCCCTTTTGTTTTGGGACCTCAGGTTTTTCTATTTTTTCTCTCTCTCTCTCTTTTTTTATAGCTCCTCATCAGTCAACTTGAAGGTTTTCCATTTTAGGGAACTAGAATCATAAAGAATTCAGAAAAAATTATCTAATAAATTGTTTAAGTATTATATAATAATGCTTCCCCTAAATCTTCAACTCTTTCTTCTAAATCATCCTTAGGTAATTTAGCAACTAAATGACAAAAAAATACCTCTACATATCAAAATTGTATAGCATCCTATCAAGTAGCATTGGCATTCTTAGCTTAAAAGAGTGATTGATCTTTTTCTTGAATCTATTGATTTAAAGTTTTCATACTTTTTCTAAGTGTCATATCAAACTGCCAGATGAGGGGAAAAAAACTCTGTTTAACTTAGTAATGTGACAGAAATTTCACCTTGTGTTTTTTTTTCCTTTTTAAGTGACAGAATTTTACCTTGTGTTTTTCTTTACTTTTTATATTATTTATTGAAATATTCTTCCTCCTGTCGAGAATATGGCAACACATCTATCATTCTGCCAGATGAGGGGAAAAAAACTCTGTTTAACTTAGTAATGTGACAGAAATTTCACCTTGTGTTTTTTTTTCCTTTTTAAGTGACAGAATTTTACCTTGTGTTTTTCTTTACTTTTTATATTATTTATTGAAATATTCTTCCTCGAGAATATGGCAACACATCTATCATTCCCTTCCATACAGAATGCTTCTGCAGTACCAGCATTACCTATTATAATATGATCCATTGTCTGTTTCATCACGCCTCCTCCTCTGTGGATTCTAAACTCATTTAGAGGTCGGAATTGAACCATAACACCTACTTAATTATTACCTGGATTGTAGAATGTGACTTGAATCTGAGGCCAAACTCAGCTTTCCATGACCTTTTTCCACCTTACTGCAAATCTAGAGCTTGCCTCCATACAACACGGATAGTTCTGTCTGCAAAAGAGACTCCTCCAGTTACATGGATGAAAGATCTGAGTGTGCCTCAAGCCCCATCAAGTCAGATGAACAAGGGGCCCACCCAGGTGTGCTTATCACCTGGAAGGAGGAATGGGGGAAAGAAAACAGCTTGCCTCCATGTAGGTCAGCCAGGAGAGGGCCACTTCTTATAATCCTATCTGTCAGGTAAGTCATTTCTCCTGCCATGGAAGGGGTGAAGGGCAGGAGCTTTTCTTCCTGGGTAAAAGCTGGGGAAACCAAAAACAGAAATTGATAGGACCAAATTAGGAGTATTTGTAGTAGGAATAGAAAGGTGTTCTATACTCAATAACATCCTATCCATGGGAAATCATAGCAAATGAAGCCCTAAAACTTAACTCAAGCTCCATACCATCCGATCAGACAATTATGTATTTGGAGAGCCTGAAGACAGTGGAAATTATTTTTTCATGTCTCCTGGCCTTTCTAACCAGTGCTAAACATTCAGATGGAAAGAGCACTATGTCATTGTTTATTACAAACATTTAAATTATCTCACAGGTCTTAGGCATGCAGGCATGTTCTTTATTTTTTTTCCTTTTCCATTTTATACTGTAGGAAAGAATCATTGCCATGGTTGTTTGTTTGTTTTCCATATTGTTTTTAACAGCTATAGTGAGGTGTAATTGACAACAAAGTGCCCAGATTTAAAGTGCACAATTTGATGAAATCCATAAAACAATCATCACCATCAAGTTGATCATCCTTTCACCCCTTGGAAATCCACCCCTCAACCCCCAACAACAACTGATCTGCTTTCTTTCAGTAGATATTATTAAATATGTACATGGTACCATACACTATGTACTCTCTTTTTGTCTGGCTTCTTTCATTCAGCATTGATCACTTTTTTATTCATCCATGTGGTTGTTTGTGTCAACAGTTCATCCTTTTTATTGCTGAGAGCATTCCATTGTATATATGTACCGCAACTTGCTTATTGATTCACCTGTTGATGGACATGACATTTGGACTGTTTCCACTTTGTGGCTCTAAGCAATGAAGCCACTGTGAACATTCATGTACAAGTCCTTGTGTGGATATATGTTTTTGTTTCTTTTGGGTATATATGCAGGATTATTTGGGTTATATGGTAAGCACATGCTTAAAATTTAAAGAAACTATCTTTTTCCAAATTGGTTATTTAATAAAGACATATTCTGTCTTTTCTTTTTCTTTTGGACAAATGAAAAGAAACCTTTGCAATTTTGCACTTTAAACTTTCTTTGCATTTTTTTCCTTCTCTTCTTCCCTAGGAAATGTTTGTCTTCCTTTGTCATAGGTCTTCTGTTTTCATGGAATTAGTTTTAGTAATTATATCTTGGTCCCTTTACTTGCCTGCTTCTCATGTGAAAAATGCAGAGTCATCACCAACCTGCGGCATCTCAGGTTCAGAGTAGTCACATGTGCCTCAAAGATGCTGTGAAGATTAATGAAGATTTCAGGAAGTTTTTGAAGAAAACACGTCGATTATGGTGGACCTAAATTTACCACCTCCATTTGTGAACAGCACAGCATTCAGTAGACTGTGTTGACTGAAATTCAGTGACAGGACCCTCGAGTGGGAAAAATACCCAAACAGAACAAAACCTCTGTTTTTCAACTGCATCCTGATCTCCTCCTCACACTACTCACATTTGTCCCAAGACTTCAGATGTCAAAAACAGGAAAATTTATTTTGCTTTTTGGAGCCCCCACTGACATGTGAGAGGAGATTTTTTAAAAAGCTTGACAACACTCTTACAAAATAAGGAAAAACATTAAAGGGTGATACAGGAAGTGGTGGGGCCAGGAACTAAGAGGTTGCTGTAGGGAACATATTCCACGGATCCTTGCTTTCTGACCTAGCTTATGCCATTTGAAAGCAATTTCAGCTTCCTACAAAGTTTAGTTTTTTCTGTGGTTTCTGAAAAAAAATTAGAACACAAATCCACTAAGAAGATGGATGTGTGAGTTACAAACTTCAAACAAACGTGGTCCCTTTGTCACAGGGCTTTTACCATTGGGAAGAAAAACTCATTTCCCCAACCCTCTGAAGTGTGAAGGCAAGCTCCAGGCCTGGCTCCCCACTTGCCCTCCCCCACCAGGCCTCCTCCAGACGGGAGAGGTCTGGCTGGGAAAGCGAGTGAAACAAAGTGTGCCGCCTGAAGTGCGAAGGCGGTTGTGCAAAGCCTGCAGAGATCAGTGAGCAAGCAGGACCTGGGCCTGGCGGCCTGAGGGGCAGGGGGTTTGGACAGCAGGCTGCACAGGAAGGAAGGACTTTATGTTCACTCCAGCTGTCGCATCATCAGTGACTCAGAGATGAGGGGAACATTCAGTAGGGGCCGAGAGCCAAGGCAAAGGGAGCCCTTCAGGGGTGAGTCACTCAGCCCTTCAGAGGCAGCTGCAGCGCCGCCTTGCACCCTTCTTTATTTAATTCATCCCCCCCAGCTGCCCTGCCCCTGCGAGCCAGCTTCGCACAGCCTTAAAATGATCAGGGATTCTGGATTCAACTGGCACCATATGTTTGCCAAATTCATCCCACTTCTGTCCAAATATTTTGAAAATTTTCTCTGACGTGGGCAGAAACCTCAAAAGGGTAAAGGCAATAGACACCCATTTGTTTATCTTAACACATTAGCTCATTTTCTGCCCTCTCCTCACCATGCAACAACCATGACAATAACAAAAAACAAAACAATTTAAAAAAAACCCTGTCTTCCCCATTCTCATTCTGATCCTGATAGTAATTTTAATATTTTTGTGATTTTGCAACCTGTTATCACTGCACCTGCACCATTCCATGTTGTGTGTTCCCACTTACATTGCCATTAGAGGTGGCAAGTAGGTGGGATATCACAGAAACATAAAGAAACATGTTTCAAAGTCATGATACTATCCCATTATCTAACATACTAATGGTTGCCTGGCCTAGAGTTGGCATTCGTTTTTTTCCAGTGGACACATATTTGAACATACATATAATGCAAAAATAAACATTCTTTGTGCCTAGCTGTCTATAAATATATCTAGATTAGATATAGATATAGATACAGTTATAGATATATAGATATAGATATCATGGTGGGTAGAATTTTAAGATGGTCCCCAAGACCCCCTACTCACTGGCATTTGTACTCTATAATTCCCAGGACTGTGAACAGGAAGGATTTCACACCTATGATTAGGTTATGTTCCATGGCACAATTACCTTTAAGAAGAATGAGTGGGTCTGACCTAATCGCATGAGGCTTTTGAATCTGGGTCCAAGAAATTAGAAAGATCCAGAGCATGGCAGGTATTCAATATGAGGAAGATTCTCTGTTGAAGATGGAGAGGACCATGTGGCAAGAAATGTGGGCGCCCTCTAGTAGCTGAGAGTGGCCCCCTGCTGACAGCCAGCAAAGAAATAGGACTGCAATCCTACAACCACCAGAAAATGAGGTCTGCCACCGCCACACGAGCCTGGAAGCAGATTTCCTTCCATTCCCATCAGACAATAACTCAACTTGGTGATATCTTAATTTCAGCCTTGGAATACCCTGAGTAGGGTCACTCCATGCCAGACTTTTGACCTACAGAACTGTGGGCTAATAAATGAGTGTTATATTTGAAGGTGCTAGGTTTGTGGTAATTTGTTACGCAGCGGCACAAAATTAATACAGATATTATTTTCTTTCATTTCAATTATTTCCCTGGGATATATTTCCCAAAGCTAAAATGGTTCTATTTTCTCTTTAAGCACACAAACATTGTAATGTCATTTTATTTCCCTAGTTCAGTGGGTAGAAGTTAGTATTTCTTAAGCAAACTCTTAGATAAACCTTTGGATGATACAGCTGCTTATATCCAATTGCACTTAAAAATCCCTCCTTGTTAACACAGCTGTAAGGCCCAGCATAATTTGGTTCTTTGCACTTTTTTAACTTCTTCTAAATGCCATCCTTCCTGTATAAGTCAGGGTTCAACTAGAGAAGCAGAAAATGAATCAATGAATGAGGAGGGAGAGGGAGAGAGGGAGAAGGAGAGGAGAGAGAGAACTTTCCAGTTATTGGCTTTCATAACTATGGGGCTAAGCAGGTCTGAAATCTGTATGGTAGGCAGTCAGCAAGGGAAAATCATGCAGATGGGGGAGCTGGGGTCCTAAAGCAGAATTTCTTCTCTCTCTAGCTCTTTCTCAGAAGCTTCAGCCCTGCTTTTAAGGATTTCCAACCGATCAAATCAGGATAGTGGATTAGGGACTTAAAGACAACTGATAAAGGACCTTAACACATCTTCAAAATTCCTCTGCAGCAGTACCTGGATTGGTGTTTGCTGGACTAACCTGGGACGACAGCCTTAAAAATCCACACATCACAAAGCCATCACACACACTCTCAGGCAGCGCCGGCGTCTCGAATCTTATTTTTCTTTTCCTAAAACATCGTTGTCTAATGTTGCTGTTAGGATAATGCTGACCTGAAAAAAAAAAATTAGTTGGGAAGTGTTCTCTCATCTTCTATCTTCTGAAGCAGCTTATGTAATATTGGTATTATTTCTTTCTTGCATGTTGGAGAGAAGTCACTGCTGAAGCAATCTGAGTTGGGAGTTTTCTTTGCGAGAAATTTCTTTTTAACTTTAAATTCAGTTTCTTTAATAGATACAGAGCTATTCAGACTTTCAATTTCTTTTAGTGTCACTATGGGTACTTGTGTCTTTCAAGAAATTTATGTTTTTCATCTAAGTTGCCAAAAGTAATTCATAGTAATCCCTTATTAACTTTGTAATGTCTGCGTGTTCTGCAGCAATATGCCCTCTTGTGTTTCTGTTAGTGGTACTGTAATTTGTGTTCTCTCTCCCCACCCCCTCCCTCTCCCTCCTTGATCTAGCTAGAGGTCCTTGTAGATAGGGGCTTATTGATTTTATTGATCATTTCAAATGACTCACTTTTGTTTTCTTTCATTTTCTCTCTTGTTTAACTGTTTTCTATTTTAACAATGTCTGCTCTTTATTATTTCTTTCCTTCTGCTATTTTTTTAAGTTTAATTACTCTTATTTTCTACCTTTAAGGAGAAACTCTACATCATTGATTTTATTAATATAACTTTCATCTTCTCTAATATAAGCATGTCATGGTATACATTTACACCTAAGGACTGCTTTAGC
>NW_012133857.1:3671018-3673183 GCF_000956105.1 Propithecus coquereli | reverse complement strand
TATTTTTTCTGCCTAATCTCTCTCCTCTCCTTCTAGGACTCCAATTACTTATACATCAAACAACTAGATGTTGTCTCTCAAGTCACTGGAGATATATTTTCTTTTTCAGTTTTTTTTTTTCTTAGTCTTCTTCCATTTGCATAGGGTCTATTCTTCTGTTTTCAAGTTCACTGATCTTTTCTTTTCCAGTGTCCACTCTATTGTTAAGCTCATCCAGTGAATTTTAAGTTTCAAATATTGTACTTTTCAGTTTTTGAATTTCCACTCAGGTTTGTTTTTTTTTTTTTTTTTTTTGAGACAGAGTCTCACTCTATTGCCCTGGTTGAAGTGCAGTAGTGCAATCTAGCTCACTGCAACCTCCAGTTCCTTTGCTCAAGCAATCCTCCTGTCTCAGCCACCCAAGTAGCTGGAACTACAAGCATGCACCACCATGCCCAGCTAATTTTTTCCATATTTAGTGGCGGTGGGGTCTCGTTCTTGCTCAGGTTGGTCTTGAACTCCTGAGCTCAAGCAGTCCTCTTGCCTTAGCCTCCCAGAGTGCTAGGGTTACAGGCATTAGCCACTGTGCCTGGTCTCCATTTAATTTTTTTTTTAATATTTTTTATCTCTTTGTTGAGATGTCTCGTATGTTCACTGATTCTGTTTTTCTTTTTATGTCCCTCAATTTATTTACATAAACTTTTGAAGGTCCTTGTCAGCTAATTGCAGCATATATATTTTCCTGGGATGTGTTTCTATTGACTTTTTCCTCCTCCTGGTTATGGTTCACATTTTCTTGCGTTTTTGTATGTCTTGAAACTTTCTATTGTATTCTGTACGTTGTGGCTGTTAATGTAGCTGAGAGTTTACATGACGTTGACTTTCTTTAAAACATATTGAGTTTTGTTTTGGCTGACAGTTACTTTACTGGTGACTTACCTTAATCCTATCAAGTCTTGGTTTTACTCTTTATTTGGATGGTTACCGAGAATCCCCACTCTTAAGGTGTAGCCTTTATGGGATCTCAACTGAATTCCCAGGTGCTCAGTGGGGTCATTCCACTCTGGCTGGCCAGAACTCTAACCCATCCCTGTGTCACCTCTGCAATCTATTTATCTCGAAGATGAATAGGATCTCTGTTCATCTTGTAGCCCAATAGCTGTTCTCTATAGGTCTCGTAGGGTCTTACTCTGCTATGAACAGCTTAGTATTGGGCCAAAGACTTTAGCGGGGGGGCCTCATGAATATTTCCAGGTTGTTTTCTCTGTGCAACTCCCTCTCCTCTGCTTCCCTGCAATTTCAGTTGCCTCTGCAGCTCTGAATTTCAATATGTGCTTCCTTTGCTCAGAAGATGACTGCTCTCTCCTTGTGCTCCCTTTCCTATGCTATCATTTCGGAAGTGTGCTCGGATGGGTTAGGTACCAGGATGAATGTGGAGTTGACTTTATGTATTTTTTCCTTTTTCTTGAGGATCAAAGATCTGCACTATCTGTGATCCAAAGCTATGTTTCTTTATGTATCTTGTCCAGTTTTTTTTCGTTTAAAAAAAATTTTAATAGATGTAAGGGGTACAAGTTAAATTCTATTACATGTATATTGTATAGTGGTGAAGTCTGGGCTTTTAGTGTACCCATCACTGGAATGATGGGTACAGTTTTAGAGCTGTTTATACCGGGAGTATGATTTTAATACCTATTATTCCATCATGGTCAGAATCAGAAGTTTTGAAAAATTATCTGAAACATCTATAATGTATATTCTCTCATCCAAGTACTAACCAGGCCCAACCCTGCTTAGCTTCCAAGATCAGATGAGATCAGGTGCATTCAGGGTGGTGTGGCCATAGATTATAATGTATATTCTCCATCAGATTATTACATCATGTATATAGTTCTTCCATCACAGTGAATTACAGTCATCCATCCCTTGGTATCTGTGGAGGATTGGGTCCAGAACCAAAATCTACAGATACTCAAGTCCCTTATATAAAATGGCATAATATTTATAATTAAATTATGCACATACTCCCATATACTTTAAAACATCTATAGATTACTTATAACACCTAATACAATGTAAATGCTATGAAAATAGTTGTTCTACTATATTTTAAAATTTATGCTATTTTTATTGTTGCATTGTTATTTTTCATCATTTTTTCCCTTGAATATTTTTGGTCTGCAGTT
>NW_012133857.1:3669592-3670968 GCF_000956105.1 Propithecus coquereli | reverse complement strand
TTTTTTATTTTTAATTTAATTTCACTGTGGTCAGAGAACATATTCTGTATGATTTCAATTCTTTTAAATTTATTGAGACTTACTGTTTTTGGCCAAGCATATGATGCATCTTTGTGAATGGTCCTTGTGCACTTGAAAAGACTGTGCATTCTTCTAAATATCGAGTTTGTTAAATTATTTGATAGTATTACAAACCCTTTATATGTTACTTCTTAATTTAATTGTTCTAACAATAACAAAATAAGAGTCATAAAATCTCCAACTATAATTATGGATTGATTCATCTAGTTCTTTTTCAAAAAATTCTGTCAGTCTTTGTTTCATGTATTTTGAATTGCTGTTAGCAGATGCATAATGGTTTAAAATTGTTACGCATTGAAAGCTCCCCCTTGTCCTGAAGTGTACTTTGATATTAATATAGATATTTTGCCTTTCTTATGACTGGTGTTTGCATATTTGTAACTCCTCATAGTACACCTTGCTTTAATATTGCATCTCTTCATATCTATAGAAGAGTCTTACAACAAAATGTTTTCATTTATCCTCTTCCGGGTCTTTGCATTATTCCTTTCGCGCATTTTATTCTTACATAAGTTATACACCTCACAATACATTTTTATATTGCTGTTGGTTTGTTAAGCATTATGAATGAGAAAAAAACTTTTCTATTTAACCACATATTTATCATTTCTGGCAGTCTTTGCTCCTTTGTGTAAATCCAAGTTTCTGTCCTGTAATATTTCACGGTTGCCTTTTAGGCTAAAGGATTTCCTTTAGTGCAGGTTTGTGGGCAACAAATTCCCTCAGCTTTTGTTTATCTGAAAAGTCTGTATTTCACCTTCATTTAAAAAAGATATTTATTCTAGATACATTGTTCAATGTTGACTGTTTATTCTTTCAGCACTTTAATGATGTTGTTACAGTGGCATCTGGCTAGCATTGTGTTTGATAAGAAATAAGTGCCATTCTTATCATTATTTCCTATATGTGAGGTACATATTTCCCCTTCGCCTCTTTTGAGACTTTCTCTTTATCTTAGTTTTCATTAATTTTTTTTTTTTTTTTTTTTGAGACAGAGTCTCACTCTGTTGCCTGGGCTAGAGTGCTGTGGCATCAGCCTGGCTCACAGCAACCTTAAACTCCTAGGCTCAGATGATCCTCCTGCCTCAGTCTCCCAAGTAGCTGGGACTACAGGCATGTGCCACCATGCCCGGCTAATTTTTTCTCTATATTTTTAGTTGTTTGGCTAATTTCTTTCTATTTTTCAGTAGAGACGGGGTCTCGCTCTTGCTCAGGCTGATCTCGAACTCCTGAGCTCAAGCGATCCTCCCGCCTTGGCCTCCCAGAGTGCTAGGATTACAGGCGTGAGCCACCAC
>NW_012133857.1:3657082-3658447 GCF_000956105.1 Propithecus coquereli | reverse complement strand
ACCTGAAAAAGAGCAGGAGGTTAATCATCAAGGTTAATGAAGATATTCATAAATTTAAAAACAGATATATTAAGAGAATGAGAAGACAAGGCACAAACTGGGAGAAAATCTTTGCAAAACACATATCTAATAAAGGACCAGTATCCAAAATATATAAATAACTCTTAAAACTCAATAAGAAAATAAACAGCCCAATTTAAAAATGGGCAAAACACGGTTCACCAAAGAAGATACACAGATGACAAATAAGCAAATGAAAAGAAGCTCAACATCATATGTCATTAGGGAACTGCAAATTAAAACAACTAGATACTACTACACACCTATTAGAATGCATAAAATCTGAAACACGGACAACACCAAATGCTGGAGAGGATATGGAGCAACAGGAACTCTCATTCATTGCTGAAGGGAATGCAAAATGATACAGTCACTTTAGAAAACAGTTTGGCAATTTCTCGCAAAACTAAACATACCTTTACCACACAATCCAGCAATCACACTCCTTGGTATTTACCCAAATGAGTTGAAAACACGTCCACACAAAAAACTGCATATGAATGTTTATAGCAGTTTTATTCATAATTGCCAAATCTTGGAAGCAACCAAGTTGCTTGAGTAGGTGAATGGTTAGACAAACTGTAGTACATGCATACAATGGAATATTATTCAGTAATAAAAGGAAATGAGCTATCAAGTCACAAAAAGACACCAAGGAAACTTCAATGCATATTACTAATTGAAAGAAGCTCTTCTGAAAAGGCTACAAACTATATAATTCTAACTATATGACATTCTAGAAAAGGTAAAACTCTGAAGACAGTAAAATGATCAGTGGTTGCCAGTGGTTTAGGGGAGGGAGGGCTAAATAAGTAGAGCACGGGGGATTTTTAGGGCAGTGGATCTGTTCTATATGATATTGTAATGGTAGATATGTATCAGTATGCATGTACCAAAGCCCATAGATTGTACAATACAAAAAGTGAACTCTAATTTAAACTATGGACTCATCAGTTGTATCAAATGTATACAATTGGGGAAACTGTGTGTGTCTGCTCACATGTGTGTGCACGCATGTGTGCTAGGAGGCATATAGGAATTTTGTGCTTTCCACTCAGTGTTTCTGTGAGCCTAAAACTGCCATAAAAAGTAAACAACGTGAACAGGGATAGATCCACCAAACGCAGACGGAAAATACAGTATTCACCATCACGTGCAACAGAGGGCCGGCTTTTGTTTTATGTAATTTCACAGGGCCAACTCTGGGACTTAAGTATGTGTGGGTATACACCAAAGAAGTGGGGATCCTGGAACCAATTTCTCTCATATGCCAAAGGATGACTGTAATAATTTTTTAAATAATTT
>NW_012133857.1:3653202-3657032 GCF_000956105.1 Propithecus coquereli | reverse complement strand
GTGAGAATACAAAAGGCCAACTGTATTTCCTCATGTCTTGTAATTTGGGCTTGTGAAGTAATCATTAACAGAAGAACTTTACCTCTGGGAATTCTATGCAGTGTAGGTTGAGGGCATATTCTTCCAGGGTATTTTGTCTTTTCTTCTTCCAAGAACCCCATGAATGTTACTGGAAATTTACACATTAATTTCTTATCCTGTTTCCTTTAAAAAAAAAAAAAAAAAAAAAACAGGTAAGGGACCAGGCCATTTTTTTAGTCTCAATAAAGGGATTTTCTTCTTCTTTTTTCCTGCAAACAACAGCAAGCATATAAAAAGCATAATATAAGTAGTATTCAGGGAAATACAAAGTAAAACCACAATAAGATACTACTAAAATTACTAGAGTGACTAAAATTAAAGACCCTGATTATAACCAACAGTGGTTAGGACTGTGAAACAACTGGGACTCTCATGCTTGCTGCAGTGTGATTGGCACAATCATGTTGGGGAAACGGCCATCATTGTCTAGTAAAGCTGAGCATCCACCTACCCAATAGCTCAGCAACCCTGCTTCTAGGGACGTATCTAAGAGAAATGAATGCATACATCTACCAAAAGATAACTGATTGGTAATTAAATAGTGGTATATTCATACAACAAAATAATATAGAGGAATGGTAACAAATAAATCACGGTTACCTAAAACAATGTGGGTAAATCTAAGAGAAATAATACTGTGTGAAGAAAGCCAGACATAAAAGAACACAGACCAAATGATTCTATCTTTATGAAATTCAAATGGTCACAAAAGTTGGAATAGTAGTGACCTCTGGGGCCATAGGTAGGAGTAGGAGTTGAACATACAGGGCCTTAAGGGGGCCTTCTGCAGCACTGGAGATGTTCTATATTTTGATCTGGGTGGTGGTCACCCAGATATAGACATACATGGAAATTCATCAAGCTGTATGCCTGAGATACGCTAAACCTCAATAAAACATTTTTTTCTAAGTAGGTATTACGCAACAATCTTTGAGGAGTAAAATCTATCTCTAATCTTTGGAAATATGAATTAAACCATTTTAATTTAACTTTGAATGTGAAATTAAAATATTTTTAAATTCCTCTTCACATTGTTAATTAAAGGATGGATCTTTTCATAAAAACAAAGCAAAACCAATTCCTTTGAGCAAATCAGCCACAAATACTTTAATGCCTCTCCTAAAGTTTTATATTTAGGGCTTTTGCAGACTGCAGGAGCTAAATTCAACTTCATACTTGAAAATCTTCCTCCTGCCAGATGCAGAATCTGCTGTTTGCCACTGATAATTTAAAGGTGCTAAATTCAGACACTTTCAAACTGTGCTTCTCTGAAGATCATCCTTCTTTCTATAGATGAGGCAATTAAAAATAAGCTCCTAGTCTGTTGTTGCTAGCCCTTAGATACCAAAGTTGAGAACTTAAGGGAAATGAGGTATTTTATGGGGTTATAGAAAGTGTGGCTTTCACCAGGAATTGTGTTTAGTTTCATTTATGTTAGATGAAAGATTCATTTTGAAGTTTGCTGGAATCAGTGATATTTGATGGCATTTTCTTTATTGTGTTCTATCTGGGATGATTCCAAAGGTTTCTCAGTATGATTTCAAACAGTATCCATTCTCGAAAGTTTTTGTTGAATCAGAAAAAAAGTCAAAGTTTTTTTCCTTATCAATCATGCCTAAAATAACTCTGTATCCAAAAGCTACAGTGGACAATTATTGCTTTGAATTCACAGCATGTCCATTCTTCTGGAAACATGTCACTGTTTCTGAGTCATGCTTCTACCCCACGCCCATCCAATATCTTCCCATGCCTCTACCCTCTGGTCACGTATGCTTGTTCCAGTAGCATCTGATTCAAGCCAAGACTCTATATTTGTCTATCTATCTATCATCTATCTACTTATAGTTATTCTTGCATTGGGACTGAGAAAGTAAATCAGCTTCTTTTCAGTGAAGCATTGCTCAGGACTTGGTGGCCATATTTCCCACCAAAGCCAATACAAAGGTGAGCATATGCCTGGGATCCTAGCACAGCCCTTCCTCATCAGGCTCAGAGAACTTCTTGACTACTTGCCATGTGCTAAGGCTTATTTACTCCCGGAAAATATGGGATGGTAAACTGTCAATGGGAGAGCAAGGTACAGCAATGCTGAAGTTGCTCCATTTTCTTAAGATTAGTTTATATTACAGCAGAGGCAGAGAATGAAGGAAGGAAAGAATGTGATGTTCTTGTACCACCACATCATTCTTTGCTTGCCTGCTATTTTTAAAGACATTTTTAGAGAGCAGACAAGCCTTTAATAAAAATAGAGAAGCTAGAATCTGATGTCATCACTATCAGTCAACTGGGACATAACAGAGGGATACAGGTTACTTTGGGGGAGAAGCAGTGACCAGTTGCTACCAATGGTGCATCATAGTGGATAAACTTTTTATTGGTCCCTCCTAATACCTGGGGGCAGGGTGATCCCCAGATATGGTTGCCCTTTGAAATAGTTAAAGGATGGATGCATCAACAGCAGAGAACCAAGAAACAATGGAAGGTAACCTCAAATTTTTACCCAACAATATCTGGAGTAGAAAAAGTATTGAATTTTATCTAAAACCCCTTTTGATTGATATCTCTAAAGTTCTAAACTCTGTCCAATAACCTTCTTAAAAGAGCCTGTTAATTAATTTGGTACCTCGCTAAGAGAAATTTTCTCTTCTAATCTTTAGCCAAAACTTCTCCTAAAATATCCTGGCATCATCTGTAGGAAATCTGAGTAAACTAAGAATTCTCGTAAGTAGACAATATGAGAGAATGCATGTTGAGTACTCGGGAGGCATGAATGAATGTATGCTCATTGCTGAATCCCCAATAGTTGGTGCAGTGCCTGACAAATAGTAGGTGCTTAATAAATATTTATTGAATGGATGAGTGAATAGGTTTTATTTTGAAACATGGATCAGTAGTCTAGTCATTTAGTGGTTTTCTCCTTTTTTGTTCCTTTGTTTGCATTTGATGATCTGCACAAAATTTCTAAATGTAGGGTATTTTGAAAGTTTTTTGAAAAATCGTAAGAGAGTGGTCCACTTTGCCCACTAAATGGAAAAGGTCTGAGTGGCATCCTTCAGGAGGACCATACACGTATTATAATTCTTGCACCCCCTAATGGCCATACTGGGATCACACTTGAGAATTAGAAATTAACAAAATATATGGTCTGGATGCTAGAGCCAAGCAAGCACAGCCAAAAAGATGTTGTTTTTTCAGGCTTTGGCTGTTTATTCATGACCACCAAGAAGTGAAAGATCATCTCTACTTCTTAACACGCTTTCTATATGTGTAAAGGATGAGGTCAACAATTGTTCACAACACAAATTAACGGAAGCAATCTTTCACAGCCTAGCTTTGAAAATAAGAAAGCCTGGAATGGCAGAAGACCCCACTTTAATGGATTTTTTGAACAGCCAATTTAAATTTTGATTCCTAGCATTTGGAGATGGGACACTGTCAGCCTCAGCAATCTTTCCAGTGAACCATAAAAAGATGCTGGGTTGAGCAGGGCAGGAGTGTGATGGGAATTAGTTGGCCTTTCCCCATCCCAGACTAGTCAATCTTGGGAGACCATTAGTCTGTTGCAAGCCACTGCATCATATCTAGAAGTAGAAATCCCTCTCATTTAATGACATAATGGGTTCATTATGTAGTATGTGTTTTATTTTAATTTTTATTCCATTTTACTACATTTTTCTAATTTCCATGGATCTATGAGTTTTCATTATTATTTTAAAATGCTAGTTATTAAAATAAAGGATTCAGCCAAC
>NW_012133857.1:3646905-3649987 GCF_000956105.1 Propithecus coquereli | reverse complement strand
TTAACTTGATCTAGCCTCAATCCTAATCATCACTCTTCAGTGAGCTACTCAGCAAAAATGATATGAAAATCTTTTGTTGTTAAATGTACTAGAAAAAGCTTCACCATCTTAAAGTAATATATTTCCTATACAAGATTCAGTTAATTAAAAAAATTAGCATCAATGATGATTTGTATGTGACTTTCATGTTAGATTTCTGATGACTTAAAACCAGTCCTTACCACCTAGTTACTGTTAAATACATTATAATCTGTCATATTTTCTGGATATACAAATTGTATGTTTTATTTGTAGAGAAAAAGAAAAGTATAAAGATAAAAACTATAAGTTAATAACTACTATAAAAATCTTGTCATATTCCTTTTTGCTTTTTATTTACTCACATGTATGTTGTTTATTAATAATACATAATTAGCCATTAATTTCTCATTGATATATAAGATATTTTAAGACATTGTGTATTCTGCATTTTCACCTAAAATTATATTGCAATCATTTAATACATCTTATAACCTATTAAACTAATCCCCTACTTTTAGACATTTGTTTCATGAGTTGTTTTTTTTTTCCCTATTATAACTGATGTCGCAATGAGCATGCATGGCTCATCGTGGGCAGTTCTGATTTTTTTTCCTCAGGATAAATTTATAGTGAAAGTGCTGAATTAAAGAGTTTGAGTTAAAGAGTGGTTTTAAAGTTCCCAAGGTATAATTACAAATTGTTCTCCAGAAAATTTAAAAAAAAAGCATTAACCCTCCCACCTAGACTTGCCTCTCACCCCAAAGATTTTTGCCAGTTCAATAAAACAAGAATGGTGTTTTCTTTTATTTTCATTCTTTTTACTTTGGTAAAAAGTCATTTGCGTTTCTTCTTTTATAAAATGTGTAGGTCATTTGTGTTTCTTCTTTTGTAAAATGCTTCTTCCTGACTTTTGTCAATTTTTAATATTTATTTGTAAAACTCTGACGATAGAATATTGGAAAATTTACTGATTTCATGTTCTCTACGTGGCCATCTCCTTGACATTGTGACCACTGCTTATTTGAGAAAACAAATCATCACTGTGTGAATTTTTACATTCCTCTTCCGGTTTCAAGTATTTCCTGGTGTAACATGACAACCGAGAGGAAGAGTGTTAGGCGGCATCATGATCTCATTACACACACATGGCCACTGAATCTTCACTGTCAACTTGGGCATGTTTGCCTTCTTATCTACTTTCTGCGTCACCTGACACTCTGTATACAAGCTCTGAAAGCCAGGCTTTCCTGGCCACCCACGGTTTTGTGATCCCTCTGCTGTCTATTGCCACCACCACCAACAAAAATAATGCAAGATGGGGAATCCTGGATTCTTAATCTTTGTCTTATTCATAAGCTAAAATGCCTCAAGCTGGGCATAAAAATCAGGAAAGTAATGATACAAATAGAGCTATTTGGAATCTGAGACAATGTCAGGCCATTGTAGAGAATGAGCAATGTTGGATGAAAGATTAGAAGTTTTGCCTTCTGCTGAAATAATAGGATTTTCTTTTTTATCACTCTTGTGATATATTCTATTATTAAATTTCCTAATGTCAAATCAGTTATGCATCCCTGGGATGACCTTCTTTCTGTGTTATTATCCTTTCAATGTACTGCTGAATTTGATTTGCTAGTATTTTATTTAGGATGTCTCTATCAATGTTTGTGAGAATAATGTGCAGTTTTCTTTTTTGTGGTGTCTGTCACAATTTGAAGTATTAGCTATGCGAAGCAGAACAAGGTAGGTTTTACTATGTTACGTGGTATAGAGACCTTGGAATATTTTCACCAATATTTTTAAAGGACTTCTATAACGCATTTTTTAATCCTTATGGATTATTTTTCTTTTTTTTTATTTCAGCATATTATGGTTACATATATTGCCCTTGGTCCCCCCCGCCAAGTCCGTGTTTCAAATACGTCCATCCTTCGGTTGGTGCGCATTGCACTCCTTGTGTATACAAATACCCGTCCCCTCCTCCCGGATTTTTTAAAAAGTGTTTATTTTTATCTTTAACTTTATTTTTACTGGTATGTAATAAATGCACATATTTCAGGGATACATGTGATAATTTCATACATTCACATAAATTGTTAAGATCAAATCAGTGTAATTGGGATAACCATTACCTTAAATATTTGTCTTTTCTTAGTGTTAGAAATATTCAAATTATTCTCTTCTAGCTATTTTGAAGTAAACAATAGATTATTGTAAACTACAGTCACACTACTGATCTATTAAATGCTAGGTCTTATTTCTCCTATCAAACTGTATATTTGTACTCACTAATAGACCTTTCTTTTTCTCCCTTCTCTACCTTTCCTGGCCTCTGGTAACCACCAAACTACCCGCTATCTTCAAGAGACCCACTTTTTTACCTTACACATATGAGTGAAAACATGCAAGATTTGCCTGTCTGCACTTGGCTTATTTTACTTAACATACAGCCCTCCAGTTCTATCCATGTTGCTGCAAATGACAGGATTTCATTCATTTTTATGGCTGAACAATTTTTTCTTTTTTTTTGAATAATATTTTATTGTTTATATATGCCACATTTTCTTTTTCTATTCATCTGTTGATAGGCACTTAGGTTGATTCCACATTTTGGCTATTATAAATAATGCTACAATAAGCATGGGAGTGCAGATTTCGCTTCGTTATATTGATTTCCTTTCTTTTGGACATATACCCAGTAGTGGAACTGCTGAATCACATGGTAGTTCTATTTTTAGTTTTTGAGGAACCTCCACACAATTTTCTATAGTGGCTGTATTAATTTACATTCCCACCAAAAGTGTAGGAGGGTTCCTCTTTTTCCACATCCCTCCAGCATCTCTCAGTCCTTGTCTTTTTTGATAAAAAGCCATTTTAACTGGGGTGAAATAATATCTTATTATGGTTTTGATTTGCATTCCTTTGATGATTAGTGATGCTGAGCATTTTTTTGTATAACTGTTGGCCATTTTTATGTCTTCTTTTGAGAAATGTCTATTCATATCTTTTTTCCATTATTTAATCAGATTATTTGGGGGTTTTTTGACATTGAATTGTTTGA
>NW_012133857.1:3635764-3645967 GCF_000956105.1 Propithecus coquereli | reverse complement strand
TTTGTAATTACTTTAAGTGGGATTGCTTCCTTAATTTCTTTTTTGTATTGTTTGCTATTGGCTTATATAAATGCTACTGATTTTTATATGTTGATTTTGTATCCTGCAACTTTACTGAATTCATTTATCAGTTCTAATAGATTTTTTGTGGAGTCTTTAGGTTTTTCTAAGTATAAGATAATATTGTCTGCACACAAGGCTAATTTGAATTTTTTCTTTACAATTTGGGTGCCCCTTCTTTCTCTTGCCTACTTGCTGGCCAGGACTTCCAGTATTATGTTATGTAAAAGTTGTGAAAGTGGGCAACCTTGTCTTGTTCCAGATCTTAGAGGAAAGGTTTCAATTTTTCCCCATTCAATGTGAAGTTGGCTCTGTGTTTGTCATACATGGCCTTTATTATTTTGAGGTATGTTCCTTCTATACCCAGTTTGTTGAGAGTTTTTATCATAAAGGGATGCTGAATTTTATTGAATGCTTTTTTAGTAGCTATTGAAATGATCATATAATTTTTGTTCTTGGTTCTGTTAATGTAAGATATCACATTTATTGATTTATGTCTGTTGAACCATCTTTGCATTCCTGGGATGAATCCCACTTGATCATGGTGAATGATATTTTTAATGTGCTGTTGAATTCAGTTTATTAGTATTTTGTTGAGAATTTTTACCTCTATGTTCATCAGTGATATTGGCCTTAGTTTCCTTTTTGGTTGTGTCCTTGTCTGGTTTTGGTATCAGAGTAATGCTGGCTTTGTAGAATGAGTTTGGAAGTAGTTCCTCCCCTTCAATATTTTTGAAGAGTTTGAGTAGAATTGGTATTAGTTCTTCTTTAAATGTTTGGTAGAATTCAGCATTGAAGCCATCAGGTCTTGGGCTTTTCCTTGATGGGAGGCTTTTTCTTACTGCTTCAGCCTTATTATTTATTATTGGTTTGATGAGGTTTTCTGTTTCTTTGTGGTTCAATCTTGGTAGATTGTACATGTCCAGGCATTTATTCATTTCTTCTAAGTTTTCCAATTTGTCGACATATAGTTGTTTGTAATAGTTTATTATAATTTTTTGTATTTCTGTGGTCTCAGTTATTATGTCTCCTTTTTTATTTCTGATTGAGCTTATTTGGGTCCTTTCTCTTCTATTCCTGGTTAATCTAGCAAGAGGTCTATGAATTTTGTTTATCTTTTCAAAGAACCAACTTTTTGTTTCATTGATCCTTTGTATTACTTCTTAAATCTCAAATTCATCTATTTCTGCTCTTATATTTATTATTTCTTTCTATCTACTAATTTTGGGTTTTGTTTGCTCTTACTTTTCTAATTTCTTGAGGTACATTATTAGGTTGCTGATTTTAAGTCTTTCCACTTCTTGATATAGGTGTTTATTGCTATAACACATTTTTAAAGAAACAGCTTTATTGAAATATAATTCTCATGCCACAAAATGCACTCAAAGTATAAAATTGAATGCTTTTAGTGTATTCAGAGTTGTGTAACCATCACCACAATCAATTTTAAAATATTTCCATCAGCCCAGAAAGAAACCCCAATACCACTCAGTAGTCATTTCCTATTTCCTCTGACCCACAACCCCTAGCAACCACAAATCTACTCTCTATCTCTATAGATTTGTCTATTCTGAACATTTCATATTAATAGAATCATACAATAGTTGGCCTACTGGGCCTGTTTCTTCACTTGGTAAGTAGTTTCAAGGTTTGTCCATGTTGTAATATGCATCAGCCCTTCATTCCTTTCTATTGCTGAATAATATTTCATAGTATGGATATATCTCATTTTATTTATTCATCAGTTGGTGGACATTTCATTGCTCCCACTTTTTTTTACTATTATGAATAAATAGTGCTATGAACATCCTGACCAATTTTTGTTTAGACATATGCTCTCGTTCCTTTTGACTATATACCTACAAGTGGAATTGCTGGGTAATGTGGTAACTCCACATTTAACATTTTGAGGAATAAATAGACTGTTTTCTAAAGTGTCTGCACCATTTTACACTCTTATCGTCAATGTAGGAGGATTCCAATTTTTTTTACATCCTCACCAGCACTTGTTATTGTCTGTCCTTTTTATTATAGCCATTCAAGTGGGTGTGAAGTGGTATCTCATTGTGGTTTTGCCTTGCATTTCCCTGATGATTAATAATGTTGAACACCTTTTCAAGTGCTTAGTGGCCATTTGTAGGTAACTTCTTTGGAGAAATGTCTGTTTAAGTGCTTTGCCCATTTTTGAAGGGAGTTATTTGTCTTTTTTTATTGCTGAGTTGCAAGTATTCTTTATATATTCTGGATACAAGTTCTTTATCAGATATATCATTTGTAATATATTTCTCTTAAACATTACAAGTTTAAGATGTTTATAGTTAATTCAGTTTATAGGAATGTGATTCTTTTAGAGCATAAGCATCTTATTTTTCTGAGATTTAATTGTTGATAGAGACAAAAATGTATACAATTTGTAAACTATGGTACTAGATTATAAAATCTAAATTAATTTCTAAAGACCTATTTTTGATAATGAAATTTTCCAAACTTCATCTCAGTAATTCAATTTTAGTAAGGAATGATTTCATTTTTTGTGTGTCTTTTAAGAACAAATTTTGTTAATGATACAGTTCTCATGCTAGGATAACTATGTCAAAACCTTTGAATAGAAATTGACAATATATTCCATATTTTAAAAGAATTTAATCAGAATCATACTCTAATTTCCTCTTCTCTAGCCTCATTCTCTGTACAACAGAGATACACATCAAAAGGCACCCAGAGCTATCCTTCTAGTATGCTGTGCTATGGGAAATAACAAAAGAGACTGTGGAAATGATCCCCAGAGCACTTTCTCACACCCAAAATATGCCTTTATTCATTCAATAAATATCTACCAAGTCTTGCAACAGGCAGGCACTGTTCTAGACATTAGAATGACAATGGGAAGTAAAAACAAATATTGTCTTCACATTATTGAGGAAGACACCTTAATGAAATAGCCACAAAAAAGAATGCAATTTTTAAATTGTGACAGTGCTATGCTAGAGCATGATTAGCAGAGATCAAAGAGAGCTGCTTGGAGGCAACAACATTTGAACTTTTTCTGAAGACCGAGCTGGAATTAACCAAAGAACAGGCTGAGAGCCTCTTACTGCACTGCACCAGCCTTGAGAACTGGAGTGAGATTGGGATAAGTGGGGAGTAGAAGTGGCTGGATTGCTGAGAGATGCTCCCTGAACGGGCAGTCCAGGTGAGGTGGTGGTGTGGGCCCAAGCATGTGCGTGAAACAGGCTGGGGTCAGATCTCACTCCATTTACCTCCGGCTGTGTGATCTTGGGCAAGTTGCTAAGCCTCTCTGATGCTATTAAATGGGAATCATTCCTACCTAACAGGATTGCTGTGAGGATTAAAGGAGATGCAGAAATAAAATCTGTGCCTTACCTGTAGTAGTCATTCCAAATATTTGGGAGAAAATGGAAGCTGGTATGAGACTATGGTGCAAACTTTGCCTCTGGCTCTCCCACCACACCTCTGCCCCAGGCCTGGGCTCATGTCCCTGATGCCAACCTGGGGAGCCCTGAGCCCCTCACTGCTCACCTTGCTTTCCTTGCTTGAGTTACAACTTTCTCTCTCAAATGTATGTAGCTTTTGCTCCATTGTCCTTTAGTGTTTTCTTTTAGAGATATCTATGGGAAGTTTTTTTTGAAGTTCTATAGCTTGTATTTCAAAAAAAAATTTTTTTAATTATTTGTTCCTTCTGAATAGAAATGCACCATTTCTTCATTTTAGAAAGTTTTGAAAATAAAGAAAAAATTGTGTACTCATTTGTACATTCATCGAATATTTATTGAACATTGATGAGGCACCACGCCCTGTTCTGAGCACTGGGCATACAATGGTCAACAAAGCAGGGGCTGCCGCTGCCTTCATAGAACTTGGGCTCCAGTGGAGGAACACAGGCATCCATCACTAAGGCTCAGAGTCTTGATTTTATTGGGTACTGGGTTGAGGCTTTTCCAAATTGTCTACAACTTGAGTGCTGATGTCCTTTTATGCTGGTGTTGGCGGAGGTCCCCATGGGGCTTGTGAATTATTCTTCTATGTGAAAGGCTTGGCATATTCTCTATTGTTATATCACTGCAAACTTTTGCTTACAAATAGGATTTCCTAATTTAAATAAAAAAGACGTGCATGATCTCTGATCTCTTTGATAGCTTCAGCCATGCTATGATCTGTAAATTTTTTCTGATTTTAACATGTATAATCCTTCCCTTACTGTGATTCCAGCATTCTGCTGGGCCAGCTATATAACAATCAGGTTGATCACACATTTACACCCATTATACCATACATATTCAATGAAGATAGTTGCTTCTTTATTTCCTATGACTGATCTAACCTTCCCCTTAAGCCCCCCTCACTGGGTTGCCAGGAAAAACAAACAAACCTTGAGTTTCCCAGCAAATGATGAATGATGTCTCAGTCTCTTCTGGTTTAAATAATTTCCTTTGGATCTCTGAGTTTTGGGGGGTAGATATTCAGGGAATTTGAAGATCATCCTCCTCCTATCACAGAAGTTTTTCCTATTTCTTTCTTGTCAATTTGGCAAATGGCTATATGGGGAAGCTTAACAATCTACCTTACATGGGGGAAAAGAGGCTTCTCTGCATCCTGTGTCCTGGTTCCTCAGGGACTCTTGCTGAGGTGCTGGGTACTGCTTGTCCTTGGCAAATGCATCTGGCCTTCCTGGAGCCACTGACAATGTCTCTGGTCCCAGCCAGCATTTGAGCTAATAAGGAAGTTCTTTAAATTCATTAGAGACCAAGGTTCCTTCAAGTTTTCTCTTCTGCTATCCTAGGGGATAATCCAAGATGTCTGTTGGAGTTCCAGTCTTTTTGTTCACATTCCAGGCAGCAAGAAGGAAAAAAGGGGAGGGAAGTGTAGGCCCCTTCTAAGAATGGGTCCAAGAATTTACACACACCACTTCCATTTATGTTCCATTGGCCAGAATTTAGTTACATGGCTATTCTGGTGTGAGTCAGGCTGGCCGGGACTAAATAGCTATTCTGGGTGGCCATGTGCCTCACTAATATATATGGAGGTTCTACTACAGAGGAAGAAGGGGAGTATGTCAAGGGTGTTTGTACCTGTTGAAGAAGACAGCCCTGAAATTGTGCTGAAATTGATGAGAACTTGATCCTAGAATCCCATCTTGAGGGATTTTTCCTGGGACCACTCTGACACCAAATATGGTATCAATCAAGGTCCTAAGGAACCACTCCAAGTATTTATAATAGAAGGAATTTAATGCAGGAAATTGGCTACACAGGCGATGGAGAAGCTGAGCCGCCAAACAGGAGGTGTTAAGGCAACTCAGAAATTAATCTCTGCAGGTAGCTACTTTCAAATCATTTCATGGCAGAAACCCAATTTCCCCTTGCTTGTCAAGACCAACCACCCCAGACAGTAGCCAGCCCCTGCTCTGCCTGTTGTTTCAATGGCATGGGGAACCCAACCTGGCCAGCCTCTGTTTCCAATTCAATGGGGCCATTGTGTGACCCCTGGTGGAAGTGTGCCTTCCTTGGGAATGAAGACCAACAGAGCCCAAGGATCTAGAAGGGTAAGCAAAAACTCTGTCGGCAGGTTATTAAGTGTAATCACGACTACTCCCACTCCCACTTCTTTGTTCTCAAGCTCTGTGTATCAGTTGCAGGTTGAAAATATACACCACATCCTGAAGAGCAGCTCCCTGATCTTGCAGGGGCTTGTTTTCCAGCTGGCACTGCAGCTATTTTAGAGGGGCATGTTCTTCTCAGTGATGGGATAGGTGGTGAGAATTCCAGGGGTGAGAGCCAACTGTCATGCTTCCCATGCAGTGAGATGAGTTCCTTGGTTAGAAGCTATGTTGTGAGGGACACTTGGTAGGTTAAAAGGCTTTGGTAAATCCATGGATGCTGGTGCTGGTGCTGGCAGAGAAGCCAAATCCATTCTCTCAACAGGAACCTATTCCAGTGCGGACAAATCACAGCCACTTCCATGATGAAATGGGTCCAGGGTTATCAACTTAGTGATCCTGCCTAGCACATATAGAAACTTTAATGTTAACCTTTCATCAACATTTGTGTTAATAATCATTCCAAAAGAAATTCGTACTGTGTGCATGTGTGTGTGTGTGCATCTTTCTCTGGAGGAGGAAATTTTTAAGGGAAAAAATTCAACAACCTGGAAAATTTTTTTGAAAAAACTGGAAGTTCTAAATAGTCAAAAGTTTTCAAAAACATGTCTTGCTTAAATATAGAATAATTTCCTGCATGCCAAAGTAGTTGGTAGCCTATAACTTTCAGAAAGAGCAATCTGGTAGTTTCATAGAATTTTAAGTCTTGAGCCAGATATTTAACATCTTGTTGAAAGCGTTGCTTGTTTTAGTAATGTCTTAGCTATACTTGCATCAAATGGCTTGCCTGGGATGAGGACACCTATCTATTTCAAGTAATTTTATGTCTGTGGAAAAGTTTGCAGACCATGACAGGGACTTGAGAATTAAGTTTTCAAGGAGATAATAAAGTTGTAACTTTGATTTTGCTCTACAAGGTCTTTATATGATATATTCAACCATCTGGACAGAATCTGAGGTTTGGCCATAGCTTGAGATATTCATCAATTTTTTTTTTCAAGGGAAGTCTTTCAAAAGCTTCAAGGGTTTTGATTACTTTGTCTTAATGTACCTTTGATTTTGTTTTTGTTTTCTCAGTCACACATTTTGCTTTTGTTGGACACTTACCTACTGAAGAAGTGTTCTTAAAGACGCATTATATACTGATTGCTTAGCTCACAACTTTGTCTAGATTCTGAGTAGGTGCTTAGAGCTGAAAGAGAGCTTCATTGGGCCAGCTATCTCATCAAGAAATAAGAGTATTTAATGTTGCACTCCCTCTTACTCCAAACATAAATGCTAGCTAGGGATCCCAACTGACTGGCCAGCCAAGGGCTCATAGTGTACATCAGAGATTTTGCCAACTCATAAGATCCACCTCCTAGATTATCACTCCAGAGATTAAGTGTTATCAATATCCCAAAGACGATCATGGTCTATGGAGCAGGCTTACTCGTATCACACTGTCAGGGGACTGGTGGTTGTAGGCTTTGAGGTTGTTTTTCCCTTCAGTTAACTATGACACCTCTGAGAGTGAATCTGAGCCCTGCAAGTCACTGGATTCAGCAGTCAGGTTGAAGTTCTATGTCTGTCTTTGTTGGTCTTCAAGAAGGAGATTCTGTCATTAACCAGCTGTATAACCTTAGGCAAGGCACATTGTGATTGGAAGATATGACCTAACGTCCATCTCAAGACAATTCTAAAGCTCCCAAATGTGTGTCCAAATGCAGGACCTGCAATCTTATTGATATCAACATATGGCGTCAAGAAGTTGGTTACAGATGGCAGCACAGAGAAGAACTTAAAACTTGGACCAAAGCTGGTTTCATTAATAATAAAAATGGATTAGGCTTCAGAGACATTATACAAGCATGCCTGAAATATCTTTCATCTTAAGCAAAGCAAAACAAACACTCCTTTCACTCTTTGTCAACCACAGATATGGCCACATTTTCTACCCACTTCAAAGCCAAACCACAAAATAATTGTCTACACAGAGTTTCCACTTCCTCACCACCTGGTTTCTCTCCTCACTTCAGTCTGGCTTCTCCTCTCCCAGTTTCCTGAAATTTCTCTTGTCAAAAATCACCAAGAACCTCCATGTTGCCATATGTAATAGATACATTTCAGTTGTCATCTTGACCTCACAGTAGCATCTGGTATAGTTGACCTCTCTGTTTTTCATAAAATATTCCCTTGTCTTGGGTTCCATGACACCATCCACTCCTAATCTTACTGATCACACTTTCTTCAACTGACTCCTTTCCTAGTACCCTTCTCTTTGCTCCTCTAAGGGTTGGGCTTCTTCAAATTTCAGTTCTCAACCTATTATTTAACACTATTCTCCTGGTTGGCACATTGTATTGCCTCCAGCTTAGGTCATATGCCTACCCCATTGGGAGTCATGATTTCAAATCCCCACTAGTTGTACATGGAGTGGATAAGAAATTCCTCCAAAGGAACCAGGAGATGAGTGAATGAGAAAGCTACTCAGTAAGCAGCTATTTCTTGCTGCCCTTAGACTCACTGAAAAACTTGTTATAGCCTCTCCTACCATGGTGCTAACCCTACAGAAAAGTGGACCCAAATGCTGGGTTCACCTCTCAACACTCTGTTCTGCTCCTAGATCCTGAACCCATAATTAATTCTTCACTATCTTGTTAGTTCTCTGATGCCTCCAAACAGATTTATTAATGACACTTTGTCCTGCTTTTCTAGTTGTTCCTAATAATAGGCTGGTTTGAATTACTTAAGTACTGTTACCAGAACTTAGAATTCTCAGGAAAGAATCTTTGTATCACAAAAACCCCCAAATTTATTAGAGTTCCTGGTGTCTTGACTCTCAAATCTAATGGCCCATATGCTTTAGTTATAAACAAAAATGCCCTCAGATTCTGGCTTTGCTAACCACAGTGTTTTTGAACAAAAAGTTCTTTTCTAGACCTGTTAGGCCCTTTGGCAATAGAAGAAAATGTTGTTCTGTTTCCTGCATTGAAATCCACACAACTCTGAGTGGAATCTGAGTTGAATGTCCTAATTTTCTAAAGGCAGGGTGGCATTGAATCTGTTAACTAAAGCTCATTCTTGATGAATCATAGCTAGAGAGTCTGGATCACATAACAGTGATTTTACTGTTGATGTAAATAACTTGCAGAGGAAAAGCTGTGACTCTGTCACAGGTGTTCCAGTTTAATTGCAGAAACTTACTTGGTTCTTTGGATTTTCAGTAAGCACTGAAAACTCAGGGCGAGCATGAATGTCCTCATTTTGAAATATTTAGTCCATTATCTTCTTGGGTATGTGTGCTATTTCTTTTGACTTAGGGAAGCCATTAGACTTTACTCAGATAGAGCAACCTTTGTGGCCAAGAGTCATACCCTATTATCATCTCACAGAGTGAGTCTGGTCCAGCTTATTAATGCAGGAGAAAGAAGAGAAAGAAGCAGCAGCAGAGGCACATAAGAGTGAATACAAGCCTCTGTCCAGCAGCTCATGATTGAGATGGGTAAGGCCTTGAATGTTGAGACTATATCCACACTAGTCAAGACTTTTGGGGAAAAAAAGGTGACCCTTTTTGTCTCTACAATCAGAGCCACCCACTGGCACATGTTCAGGATCCCTGCAAGCTCACACAGCCACTGTGTACCCCAAGAGGAGAAGGAGCAACGCTAAGCAGACTGTAACTGACGTAAAAGGCTCTCAGGCAGACGTCCTTACCAGTTTCCACATTCCTTGCCACTTCTGAATGTCCTCAGGCTCAGCTAGGACCCCCTCCCCAATACAGATGCCCGGTCCTTGCAGTACACTTTTTACATTTGCTAACAAAGATGCCTGTCATCACCCTTGCGGAGTAGAGTTACACAAAATCTTAACTGGGACTCCTTGGTACATCTGTGCTCAGCTCCCAGGCATGCAGACTTCCACAGGCCATATAGGATGATTCTCCAGAAAGCTCTGCCAGTCCTTAGCTTCTGAACTACTATGGTTTAGAAGCACAGTTGGCCATACCCATGGGTTCTGTATCTGTGGCTTCAACCAACTGTGGATCAAAAATATTCAGGGGAAAAAAAACAATAAAAAACAACAATTCAACAATAAAAATAATACAAATTTAGAAAACAATGCAGTATAACAACTATTTACATGGTATTACGTACTATAAGCAATCTGGAGATGATTTAAAGTATATAGAGAGGATGTATGTAGGTTATATGCAAATATTTTATATCAGGGACTTGAGCATCCACAAATTCTGGTATCCAAGGGGGGTCCTGGAACAATCCCTCACGGATACTGAGGGATGAATGTAGTTCTGCTTTTGGTATGGTGGAGTACCCTTCCAACAAACTAAACCTCCCATGAGGGCTAGAAACTTCCCAAATTTGATAAAAGACATAAATTTAAAGATTCAGGAATGCAGCAAATTCTGAACAAGATAAATAAGAAGAAAACCATGCCTAGACATGTAACAGTCAAACTTCTGAAAATCAAAAATTAAAAAAAAAAGCTGGATAGAAACCAGAGAAAATGCCACATTATGCACAAGA
>NW_012133857.1:3612886-3634964 GCF_000956105.1 Propithecus coquereli | reverse complement strand
ATAAATTGTTATAATACTAATATAAGTAGACTATGAACATATGCTGTATGCTACATGAACAGAATTTAAAATTTTAGAGGGATTTTATAAATATTTTGATTCCAACCATCCTAAGGCAAGAAAAGTTTTAATTATCCCCTTTTTTAGATTTAAGAAAAAGGACTCAGAGCCATTAAGCAGAGAGCATGAAGTAATATGGTTAGAAAGAAGACAGACCTAAATCCTAATTCAGGGCCTGACTAGTCCATCTTTCCTCTCACTTAACCTCTTCTTGGCTTAACCTCATTATGGATTCTTCTATGTTGTGATTCCATCATTGGAAGCTATTAAAGTCTGTTGTGGGTTGAGTTGTGTCCTCCTAAAATTCATATGTTGAAGTCCTAACCACCAATGCCTTAGAATATGACCATATTTGCAAACAGTGCCATTGCAGATATGATTCGTTAAAGGTGTGGTTATACTAGAGTAGGCCCTTAGTTCAATATGACTGGTACCCGTTTAAAACGTGGCCATTTGGACACAAGCATGCACATAGGGACAACGCTGTGTGAAGACTGAAGTTATGCTGCCACAGCCAAGGAATAACCAGGAGCTAGGAGACAGTCGGGCACAGATCCTTTCTTAGTGCTTCAGAGGGAGCATGGTCTTGCCGACACCTTCAAATCAAACATCTAAGCTCCCAAACCATACAACAATAAATCTCTGTTGTTTAAGCCACTTGGTTTGTGGTGCTTTGTTATGGCAGCCTTAGCAAATTGAAAAAAAAAAAAAAAAAGTCTGTGAGTGGAGTTATTGATCCTCCCATCTGTCCCTCTCATCTTTCCTGTACCCCTGTCTACTACCATCATTCCACTACCTCCTCTATTTCTAATGTGCTTCTTAGTGGGCCAGGAAGCCACATCGCCAGGCATGTTAAATTTATCTGAAAATGCAGAGGATAAATCGGCTCTGAGTGGGAAGATGACAGACTCAAGAACTTAACTTTTTATAAGAGAAGCAATGAAAGATGAAGATAATTGGGTACTAGTTGACAGATACAGATGGTTTGATTTGGAAGAAGACTTAGTGACCATCTTTCAATGAATGATACCCCAGCTCTCCCATCACTAAGACAGAATCGAGACCAATCAAATATCTGGAATCCAACCTCTGTTTTCTTGTCCTCTCTTGTGATACAGCATTATTGCAATGAATGTTTCCTATGAACACTTACTTTTGATAATAAATGTCAGTAAATATTTAGAACTTGTTTAGAAAATAAAATACACATCAGAAGGGGTATATATGAAGCCCACACTTGGAAAGTCAGAAGCCTGGAGACACAAGAGGAGGATGTGCCAAGAGTTAATTGTGTGGACCATTTGGTTTGTCCCTTGAACTTCAAAGGCAAGTTGGCCTTATGCACAGAGCAGCTTTAACAAAGCCTGTCTGTCATTATATGGGGACTTAACTAAGCCCATACAGCCAATTCTTAATTAGATTATTTTTAACAGATGGGTCAATGATTTCCTCAGTAGCAGCTGCTTCCTGTGGTAACCATCAAAATAACTTGGCATACCAACTGACTTCAGAAACAGGTCAGTTTTCACTAACTATCACTGCTTCCAAAAATACTTTAGGCTGATGGAGTACCTGTCATCTGTGGCCTGCATGCGTAGAGAATAATGAATCCTTAACATCTGTGAGAATTAGAAGTCTTTCCTCTTGATTAATGAGTTGATAAAATAGTACATTAAGACTCGTCATCCCTAAAGAGAAGCATTTGGCATATTTGAGAAAAAAGTCAACAGCAAATACATTTTGGGTTTAATATTTGCTCCATATTTTTTTTTCTTTTGACATGTACCACTCTTCTTCTCCCAATCTGTTCTATTCCCTGTTCTAACCCCACCACTCTATGTGCTCCATGTCCCAGATCTAAGGTGCTTTGGATTTGCTTAATGATGCTGTACTTGTGATCACACCAGAGGCCACGTGGGAGGCAGGGTAGGGTGCCTGGCAGAACCCTAAACTAAGTATTCAGAGATTCAGAATTCTTGTCTCTGCACGAACTTGAAGTGAAGTCTTAGGATGGAGATGAGTGCCCATGTGGTGAATTTGGACCATATCATAGCTTCTGACTGGGGGTGGGCAAGGGCAATGTAACCTAAACATTTGTACTCACTTAACCTCTACTATTTCCAGTCTGCTATCTCAGGTGCTATTACTGAGATGAGGAAAAGGAGGAGGAGCAGGCAAAGACCCCGCTGGCCTCCTTCTACACACAGCACACACTCACACATTTTAGGCAGAGAAATGCCACAGACTATATATGCTTTTAAAAAATTAGAATTTGTTCATGGATTACTTGGAAAATGTTCAATTTGTGATGACATTTTTTAAAACCATGGATCAAGAGCCCCTTTGACTAAGGTTCCAGGAAAGTTACAAGCAAACTCCACTTACACACTAACATGTGTGCCTTGGATGGAACAGACTCATTGACTCAGGTTTTCCAACGTGCCTGTCCTGGAGGGAATGAAAATCTCCCCCTCCCTTTGTTTAGGCATTTTCTGGTCCCCATGCTGTAGAGAATTAATAGAGTGTATGCTGGGACAGTGTCAGCATCCCCGCATGCCTCCCCACATAGTGTGGGGAGATACTCTCCCCACACTAAGTCACTATAACCCTTTGAAACAAGGCAAGGAAGCTCCTCAAAAAAGGCCTATATTTCCAAGTGAAGGAATCAGTAGCCCCATAAGCCTGTGTTTCTTAATTTAGGGAGATTATCATGCTGGATCTCTTTCATTCCCCTCTGGACCCACTCTCCATATTTTGCTCTCTTCCCCATGAGGCAACTTCTACCCATTACCTCAATAGATTCTCTTGTCTTTGGGCTTCCAGTCTGAGTTGACCAATGGGAATGCCTGGGGATTGGATTCTTGGAGGGAGGACAGATAAGGCAGAGGAGATGGGCAGGAGTCATGCAGGAACATGTGGGCCATGAGAAAGACTTTGGATTTTAGTATAATATAATAAACTGTGGTATAGTTGCAAGCCAGGGAGTTAATGATCTCATTTACACATGACAAAGATCACCTAGTGCTAGACCTGGCTGAGGGGGCAGGCAATAATAATTGTGGCTGGCAGATTGGCAAGCCTGTAAGCATTCCCCCACTTCACAATCCCTCGCTCCCTAATTCAGGATTTGAGCCTCTTAGAAGAAGGAGAGAGTGAAAGCACCTGGGCAGAGGTACCTCCAGGGTAATGGTCATCTGAGAAAGTTGGGAAAGATTCTAGAAGGGGTTGGTCACACCCAGACTGCAACACTTATTCCTCTTCTCTCCCTCCCGAGATGCTCCTGCCCCATTTCTTAACTCAGCTAGAGTAACTCAAGTTAAAGTTTAGGCTTACTATATTCCTCCTAGGTCATATTATCAGCCAACTTAATTCATAAGGCAAAATAACCCAATGTCTACAAAATATAAGCACTGAAGAAAAACGTACTGAATGGACTATACTAAAGGAGGCCAGATTAAAGGCCCATATAGAACAAGAATTTAAAGTATGTTTAACACATATCCTTAGGGTAATAAAAAGGAATTATTAGAACATAAAGCTCAAACAAACTTTTATAGAAAAGAATCTATTATAATAGAAATACTGAGCATGACAAAAAACATTGCCCCAAATCTGTTCTAAGACAGAACTACTTTGTGTAATGTAATTAAAATTTTCCTTCTTGGAAGAAATTAGCAGTCTCCAAAAAACGCTTAGACAAGTTTCTTATAATTAATGAGAGTAACACATCTTCCAGGAAACCAGTGATTCACCTCACTCGATATGGGTTTGCCACCTTGTGTGCAAAGTCTTCATCAGCACCACTATCTAAGGCTTATGGAGTTCCCAGTCTTGCTTGACATCCCACACGACATTGCTCTGATCAAGGCACCCATTTGCCAGAAAGGAAGTCAGACCATGATGAGCACATGATCAGAGGATTCACTGGTCTTATGATCACCCAGAAGAAGATTACATAATGGAAAGGCTTAGCTAAGAAGCCAGTTTAAAGATACAACATATGAGGTTAGGGCCATGTCTTCTGGGATATATTATGTGCACTGAATCAATAGATACATAATACTGTATTGCCAATAGTTAGAAAACATGGATCTGGGAACCAATGGATAAAAGTAGAATTAGCCCTTCTAACCATCACCTTCAATTACCCAATCATGAAATTTATGCTTCCCATTCCTACAACCTTAGGCTTTTCTGGTAAATTGTCCTGGTTCTCAGAGGGAGAATGATTTCTCCCGAGGATAGACATCGTAAGAATTCTACCAAACTGGAAGCCAAAGGCAAAGAATAGAGTTTCTGTACTGATAAGAGTTCATCAACTGTCATTTCCATAAAGAGCTAGTGTGGCTACTGCACACACAAGCACACACAATGGAATGTCTAGAATCCAGGGAATTCACTGGGTATGCTTGCTCATGTCCAATAAGAGTTCTGATAAGAGTTTCTGTACTGATAAGAGTTCATCAACTGTCATTTCCATAAAGAGCTAGTGTGGCTACTGCACACACAATGGAATGTCTAGAATCCAGGGAATTCACTGGGTATGCTTGCTCATGTCCAAATGTGCCCTCCCCTTGAAGAACCTTCTCCTACGATATTGACACTCAAGTGTAGTCCCCTCCCATGTTAAATATGGGCCAACACTGTGTAGCAAATGGAAAGCAATGAAAGTAACACTGCATCATTTTCAACAGTAGGGCATTAAAAGCCTTGCAGCGTCTGAGCTGATTTCTTGGAACGTTGGTTCTTAGAGCCTGAGCCTCTGCGTAAGCAGCCTTCCTACCTTACTGGAGAGATCATACGGAGAGGCCCCGATAAGACATGGGGAACGAGAGGGGCCCAGTGGAGCCCAGCATTTCAGATGTCCCCAAAAGAGGCAGCATTCTAAGCAAAGCTGTCTTGGACCCCCAAAACAAGCTCAGCCTCCAGCTAAATACCAGCAAGTGACCCTAGTTGACACCACATGGAACAGAAGAATTTCCCGTCCAAACCTTGACATAATTTTTGATCCACAGACACGTGTGCCAAAAAAAAAAAGTGATGCTGTTTTAATTAATGATTGTGGGTCTTAATAAATTATAGTATACATACTTCTCAGAAGAAATTAATATCTAGCCAATATAATTGGAAAAAATTTTAAATTGCACCAAAATGAAGCATAGTGAATAGTTTCAAGAAGTGAATATGTTTATGTTTCTGCATGGTCAGGACCCCGGTATGTGTAGAATGACATCAGACTCTCATCACCCTGAGGGGAAGAATCTGGGGCAAAGGGAAGGGAAGCTTCTGTGGTTACTTCTGGGAAATTTTTAAGACTTGGGTTACAGCAGTAGCCTCGGGATTTAAATGATGATTAAATGGAGATTTACTTCCTGGGAGGTGTGTGTTTACATTTCAGAAGGGGATGAAACCCAGGACCAAGAAGACATCTCAGGAGTTGTAATTCAAGAACACTTGTCTTATCTTCCCTCAGAAACATTTACTTACATTCCAAAGAGTAAAAACCTTTCAGATACATTTTCTTTCCCACCCCAAGAGACTTTGGATGACTTTCCCCTTTGCTTACATGAGGGATCAAAGGTTTCTCTCAAAGGGAAGGGGAAATCTGTGCCTGTCCTATATTAACTCCAAGATTCATATTTGAGGGTTCCTCACTTATAGTACAGACCCCGATATGTGTAGAATGACATCAGACTCTCATCACCCTGAGGGGAAGAATTTGGGGCAAAGGGAAGCTTCTGTGGTTACTGCTGTGAGTAAGTAATAATCTTCCCCTGCTTGAGAAAGCACATATCTCTCTGTCAGGATAATATAAATAAATATAAAATATCAAAAATTTACCAATAGCATATATGAATTAAGACAGCAGAAGTAAGTTCTAAAATAACAACATTATAACAATAATGACAATATATATGAAAGGTGAAAACTAATAGTCACTTAGGTAGAGCCAATTTCATATAAACAAAACTTGGTTTGTTACATATTTTTCTATGATACATACCATAATGGCATTTCCTTTTAACAGACATTTGAGTTGTTAACGAAAATTTTTGCCATTGCAGAGAGTGAAACTATTATCATCTTTTAGGCAAATCCTTTCATGTATCCTTAATTTTAGCCCATGCTCTTTCCACTGTACCATGTTGCCAAATTTGTATCTCACATATATATAATGCTATAGGTGTTAATAAGGAAATATGCTCAAGACACAGTGTTAAGTGATAAAAAACATGTTACAGAACAGTATGTATATTAAATCCTGCATCTGTTAAAATATATTTATATATCTTCATATAAACATAGAATATTTCTGAAGTAACACTTTAGACTGGTTACTTCTGGGGAGTGGTTCTTGAGTATCCAAGGCAAGAGGAAGGAAATTGCATTTTACATGCTTTTGTACAGTTATACGTTTACCATTTTCATACATTACTTTTGTAATTCTCTCATTGGAAATTATCTAACAAGAACTAATGGCTATGAATACTAGTAGTATTAGAAGCAATAGTAGTAGCAATATTATTACAAGCATCGACACTAGTAAAAATTACAATAAGAAAAATAAGAAGCAATAAGCACAGGGCAGGTAGCTCTCTTTCCCTTTCCCTAAGAGTTTAGCCTCCTGGCCAAAGTGCTCTGTCTCTTCAAGCTTGGGCTGAAGAACTAAATTATTCTGGCCAGAGAATATTCTTCTTCTCTAGCTCTGCAATCCCCAAGTCTGTCTGATCCCTGAAAAGATCAATTATTTAAGCTTCCCATTTGATCTGGGAAATGTATTTCTTCCAATGCTGCATCATTACTCTTTGTAGAGTTTCCTATTCTTCAGCTATATGGACTTTATTCATTCTAAAAGTTGGACAAGGTAAGGGGTTAGTGAGAGTAAATAATGTGGGGTGATTCATATAGGACCAGGCCCTCCTCAAAGTTATGGTATCTTGTGTTTATTTTTCCAGCATTCATTTCCATTAGATTTTCTGCTGCATTACGAAGATAGTCACTTACATACAGCTGATACCTGAAGTTTCTACCCAGATCATCTTTACCAGGTTGGCCTTAAAGGACGAATCTAAAGTACCTGCTTTCCCTACACTCATACTTTTCCCTTTATGTACTAGAAAGGAGGTATGTTGTACCCACTGTGACCTGTACCTGCAGGTTTCAGGCAGCTATTTGATTTTCTGTTCAAGGAGAGCATTGTAACCCTAGCAACTGGACATTATGGTACAGATGGCAGATCTAATATCCAAAGGCTCTTTAATGGGGACACATACTAACACTGCAGGCAGAAACACCTCTTTTTCATACTTTGACAAGACTCAAAATTAAACTCAGTTCTGTAAAGTAGAATCTTCCTCTTTCCTGGACACAACAGGGCTACCAGTGGTTTACGTGGTTTACCAGCTCTCCCCTCCACCACCCCAAATCTAGCTTGAGCTCGATCTTTAATCCCTACCTAGGTCACAGAATCCAGAAAGTTAGTATCCAAAATACTAAGGATAACATACCATGGTTCCACACACAGAGATAATGAGCTGTAGGTAAGTTAGTCAAATGGACCAGCTTCTGTGATGAGGTCACTTTCTCTCTGTCATGAGTTCCACATTGGAACTTAGAAATCTGGTCCAGTACTGAAGAGACTTGGATTGGAGTATCAGTCTCACACTGGCTGTGTGAATGTGAGCATGTCAATAAGTCTTTCTTAGCATTTCTCTAGTACTATACTTCATCAAGTCAAAAATGAAGTACTGAAATATGGAAATATATACATCTTAAGATTGACTAAATCATGGTGAATAAGGTAGGCTAAATGCTATAGCAGGTAAACTTCCAAATCTCAGAAGTATAACACAATGGATTGTTTCTTATTCACGTAACTCAGTGATTTGATGACTCATGGTCTATACCCTTTTCAAGGTATAGCTCTACCCTCATGCAAATTTTCACACTCCTCTCCTTTCAGCTATGACAGGTATAATTTCTGCTCACCCTCTGTTGGCCAGAACTATGTGACCATGCCTAACTGCAGGGGAGTCTGGGAAATGTCATCTCACCATGTGCTCTGGAGGAAAAGGAGAAGTTTGGTGAATACTTAATGGTCACCACCACAGTCTGACACTCTATCAAATACCCAATTGATTTTTTTCTCCCACAGGGAGAACACCCTTCAACCTCTTCCACAAGAGAGACAGACAACCAAAGTCCCACTGTGACCTTGAGCACAGCTCAAAGTCCAAGATCTTTGGACTGATGCAAAGTCCTCCCTATTAGTCCCATTCTTTTAGGATTAAGGCACCTGGCACCCAATACAGCAGAGACACTGGCTTCAAATTCTATGTGAGGCACTCAGATATTTTTCTTAAAATGACAGAAATTTCTGAGCAGAGGGGAGAAGCTGGAAGGGAGCTTAGAGTCCTGGATATACAACTGGTAGCTCTAAATCACTTATCCATTAACATTCCCATGACCTCAACTATAGTCCCATACTGGTGAGAACTTGGGATGTCAAGACAACATAATCAAAAATGAAAACAAAAATGCTGTCAAGTGACTTTCTTGAGGTCACATGGCCAGATAAAACCAACCCTTGTAACTCCTCACATATCTCTTTCTTTTAGTTTCCATCAAGGATCTTCACTCATCCTCTTCGGTGATCTTCTAAAGACCTAAATTCTTCTTGCTGAGCAGACTAGACACCTCTTTTCCATAGAACTCTCCATGACAGATAGAAACAGGTTGCAACCCTATGTAATGTAAATATCCACATGTGAATGCGTATGTATGTGTATGTGTTTCATTCCATGCTCCCAATGGGTTGGCACCCAGTGTTTGTGCCATCTCTGTGGGACCCTCTCTGCATCTCCCTGTTCTCATGATGCAGTAAGCGGTGGTCCACGCCTTGCTTTGCCCAGCACCTAGCACAAGGTCTATTTATATAGGCGTTTCATAAAGAAGGGTCAGCAGTATCTCAAAGGGCAAGGAGGGTCCTGCCTTTCCAAAAACAGGAGACTAGGATTGTCCTAGTCCTGCTTCTACTCCCCATGAGTTATGTGACCTTGAAAAATTCCCTTCCCTTTTCTGAGCATTGGTTTTTGTTTTGTCTTTTGCTTGAAAAATGAGAAAACTGAACACAATCAATTTGAAAATATCTTGAAAGTAAAATATACCATAATCCTATAATTAGGTTCAGCTGACCTGTTAAAATTGGGTTGGCTAATTGTTTCGCTTTCTTCATAACTTTTGCTCTCTGAGTCTAGAAGCCTTTTTCTTATAGGTTTCCATTTCCACCTCTAATTACATACTCACACTATCCCACATGATTTTTTCTGATTACTACTCCTAATATACTCATGAGCACACATGCAGACACACATACACACACATACACACACACACACACACACACTCACACATACTCATAACCTTGTTGTTCTCTCTAGAACTGTTGGCTAGGCTGCCTTATGTTTTTTCACAAAATAACCTGAACCTCCATGGAAAAGAAGTAATATTTGACTGAATGTCTGTTATATAAACAGACACTTTACATTTACCCCATTCGATCCTCATAATTTTCAAAGCTAGGCCTTATTATTTCCCTTGCTACATAGGAGTATATGGGACTCAAAGGAACTAAACTTTTTGTTAGCATCAAGTCATAGGTAGAAATGGGATTCAACCTCAGATTTAGCTGATTTCATAGCCCTGCCACCTTCTAACAGTTTGTTTATGTTAGAATGGTTTTGGAGTCTCTCTCCTATTAGGTCACAGAACACATATTGGCTCAAGAAAAGTCATCTTCCTGAAACACTTAGGTTACACGTGTTTCTTGTTCAGTTCAACCTATCCTTTAACCCTATAGGCACTGTAGCTGCACCGTGGACCCTGTGAGATTAGACAAGGGAGAGTTAAAATACACTATTATTCAGGCATGGTGGTAATGGTAAGATCTTTATGAAAACAAGTAAGAGGTTACTTCATAAGACTAATTTTCACATAGTTGTCTGTTCGCTAGTGCTATGGAAACAGAAGTGGACTGGTGAAGTTTCTTTTATTGGGCATGTTGTCATGGCTTTGGTGAGTGACAGAGTATGGCTCATATAAAAATGTTGCCTAGTAATAGGAGAGCTTTGCTGTTTTCATTGGGAAGGGAAAAGTGAAACTAGAAAACATTTGATTGAGAACATGAATTAAAGTCCAGACATGAAAATAAATGCTCCTGTTTTTACAAATGAACCTTTTCCACCCACTCTGAACTACTATAGCTGCTATTTGTTTATTTTGCTTTCAGTGTGAGAATTTGTTTATTTTCCTTCAGGGTAAGTAGCAAAAACATTAAACAGATTTCTCTCACTTTGTATAAAAGCAAACTAAAACCACAAAGAATAATGACTTATATACAAAATGAATGCCTTACTTACGCCAACATACTTACACTCTGAGCAAATTTTTATATTTCAAAAGAATTACTCTGACTTCCATATATTTCTTTTTTATAAATTTAATATGTCATTTTCCTTGTGAAAAATAATAATTAACTATTAATATAATTTTAAAAAATAGAAAATGAAAAAAGATAAAAAAATCTTTCATGCCTCTGCCCCCATTTATAAATTACTACTCTTAACATTGTGGTTAATTTTTTTTCTATCTTTTTTCCCCTAACATGGGAAGATTTTTAAATACAGTGTTTGTATTTGTAATACAGGTATAAATACATAATTCAATCACTTGAATTTTTCACCTATCATAAATGCATTTCCATGTTTTTACAGCCTTGGTAAATATTTTTAAAAATAAGGGTACTTTCTATTAATTTAGTACTTTCAGCAGTTTTTCAAAACGTAGTTTTAAAACATTTTATTGAGGCAAGATTTATATACAGAAAAAGTCACCCTATTTAGTACACAGTTCAGTGAGTTTTGACAAATGCATACATGACAAATGTAACTATCACCACAATCAGTAAAGTAGTTCTAGCTCCAAAAAATTACTTTATGCCCTTTTTTAATCGAACTTTCCTCTATGCCAGCTCTGGAAACCACTGACCTGTGTTTTGTCCCTATAGTTCTGCATATTCCAGAATGACATGGAAAGGGAATAATACAGTGTGTAGCTTTCTGAGTCTGGCTGCTTTCACTTAGCTTAATGAATTCCATATCCCTCCTTGCTGGTGTGCGTATTAGGATTCTCTTCTTTTTATTGCTGAACAACCAATGTACGGCTGTGCCACAGTGTGTTTATCCAATCCTCAGCTGAGGGGCATTTGGGTTGTTTCCAGTTTGGGGAGCTTATGAATAAAGCTGCTATAAATAGACAGGTATAGGTCTTTGTATAAACATAAGTTCCATATCTCTTGGGTTGTATGGCAAGTGTATGTTGATAACTCTATAAAAAACTGCGAATCTGTTTCCAAAGAGGTTGTACCATTTTGCATTCCCACCTACAAAGTATGAGAGCTCCAGTTGTTCTGCTTCTTCATCAGCACCTGGTGTTGCCAATTTTTTTTTCCACTTTAGTCATTCTAGTAGATGTGTACTGGTATCTCATTATAGTTTTAATTTGCGTTTCCCTAATGACTAATGATGTTGAGTACCTTTTCGTGTAGCACTTTTTTATGAGTTTGGCAAGTACAGCTGTAATTGTATTATAATATCTTCCTAAAAATTGGCTTATACCTTTAACTATTATCAAAAGTAATGTGATATATATACATATATATTTCTTCATAAATGGACCAAAAGACATACAACATTTTGATAAAACTAGGTTATATCAAATTTTATGCCCATTAAAAATATATAAGAAAAATAGAGCACTGGTTTCAATACTACATTTTTAAAAATTTCTTAACAGCTTTTTGAGATAATTCATATACCAAACTATTCACCCATTTAAAGTATAAAATTCAGTGGCTATTAATTCATAGAGTTGGGCATCCATTACTAAATTCAATTTTAGGACATTTCCATTACCCCCTACCCCCGCCACCTAAAAGCCCCATACCCCTTAGCTGTCACATACCCCACCCCCACCCTCACTCCACCCCCCTTATCCCTAGGCAACCACTAATTTGCTTTCTGTCTCTGTGGATTTGCCTATTCCGGACATTCCACATAACCATGATCATAAAATATGTGGTCTTTTGTGACTTGCTTCTTTCACTTAGCACAATGTTTTCAAGATTCATCCACATTGTAATATGGGTTAGCACTTTCGTTTTATTGCTGAATAATATTCCATTGTATGGATATCGTGTTTTATTTATCCATCATTACTTGAAGGATATTTGGTTGTTTCTGTTTTTCAGCTATTATGAATAATACTGCTATGAATATTTGTGTACAAGTATTTGTATGGACATACATTTTTTCAGTGCTCTTGGGTAGATACCTAGGAGTAAAATTTCTAGATCATATTTTAACTCTATGTTTAACAATTTGAGGAACTGCCAGACTATTTTCCAAAGTGGCTGCCCCATTTTACATCCCCACAAGCAATGTATGAGTGTTCCAATTTCTCCACATCCTCGTCAACACTTGTTATTTTCTGACTTTTTGACTATATTGAAATTACCATTACTATTTTCTCAATTTCTCTGTTATGGTTAATTGTACCAATTATTTTCAAATGTTAAGCCTATCTTGAATTCTTAAATAAACACTACATTATCATATTCATTTATCCATGTGGAGAGGTGGGGATTTGGGAGGGACAAAAGAGAACATCTTGGGTCTCAGTTCAGTATTTCTATTCCCTGATTAGGTCTGAACCAACCATGGCCAGAACCTGGAGACATGAATGGATGGATGTTGCTGGCCAATTTCATCCAGAAATGGTGTTCTCATGCAGATATTTCTAAGGCACCTCCTCACCTACATCCAAAGAGATGGAGATGATCTCCTCTCACCTGCCTACGTGGGTCCCTTCTATAATGTTAGTCTCATGGGCTGAGGAAACTTTGAAGTGACAAGAGAGAAGCTTTCCCCAGGGGGTTGATGTGGGGTTGTGCAGGTAGGCAGAGTAGGGCAGAGCAACCCTTCCTGGGTCAGAAGCCAGGCTATTGAGCATATTTGTTTAAATTTTCAACGTTTCAACTTGCAAGACATTGCTAGAATAGTAATGACTATGTTCTGTTCCTGCCATCTGCAGCTCTAAGTCCTCTAGAAAAGACTATAACTTTAGCTATTTGCTCTTTAGTCTAGCCTCCTGCCTCCACCTTACCTTCAACATCTCCCCTCAACACACACTAAATCTCGGTGTCAAGATGTGCTATTCTGGCTTCTGTAGGGAACAGAGTCAGATGAGGTCCCCCTAGGGCTCCAGTTCTCACAGGGAATTGAGGAATCTTAGCTTTGAGGTAAACACTAAAGATGGGAAATCCTAGAGATGCTGGATTTTTCTGTCTTTGTGAAGCAAGATAAAACCTCTCGTGACCCTGTAAATGAGGAAGAATATATTGGGCACAGCTTAGGGTCTGGGCGATTGCCAACTTGCAAAAATTCTGCCTATTGCGGCCAAAAGGTCCTATGTGGAAAACACACATCCCTACTTATGTTCCCCACAATCCTTTAAGTATATACACATAGTCCTGGAAATTGTGGGGAGGACAGGTGGTCATTTTGAAGTTAGGCTGAGGCATCAAAGGCATCTTCCCAAACAGGTGGAAATGGTCCTGGATGACCCCGCTCTACCCCTCCCAGGGCCTCCATTCTTTGAAGTCTTCTACAGTTGCAAATGGGATTCCAAAGACCACCCTGTCACTGCTTTAGCTCCTTTGTTCTGGCTATCCTGTCAGTATTTGACCCAGAAATCCCATGTCTAAAAATCTTCCAAAAATACGCTGGCAAAAAATTTGAAATAACCTACTAGCAGTAGTATTTATAGGAAAATCTTTAACTAGGGTCAATATTACCATTGTCTTTGTGTGCAAAGCTCTGGGCATATTTTAGGCACTCAAGAAAAAGCAGCATTAGCATTGCTGGGTAAGATTAGAGAGCAGGAATGTTTTGGATGTAGGCTATTTGGAAATGGAGTAAGAACAAAAGCATAAAGCTTAAAAACTCAAGCTAAAATTCGTCCTCCTTCCATAAATGACCATCCTCCTTGGAACGCCCTTTCTGATACTGCTTAACAGCCACCATTACATTTTTAAAGAGCCATATTGATTTTTTTCTTTCCTCTACCAGAAAAATTATCCAGGCTCTGTCGACAAAGTAAAGCATTCGCTTTGCCTCTTTCAAGCTCTCTTCAAAAGTGGTGCACGCCGTCAGCTCTGCATGCCTTGGTTTGGGGAAAACTCAGCTTGGGAATGCTGCAGGATCTCTGCAGAGTGCCTGTCCACTCTCGGTCGATGTGTGCAAATCAGAATTGTGCAATCAGAGACAGTTGGAATTGACTCCAAGTCAGGTCCTGGAGAGATTTGTAGACTCTTTTTTTACCCTAGAGAAAGGAAGATGGATGAAATTCCAGAGCTCTGGTTCGCTTGTCTTTGCCCTTCAGACATGCATTGTGTGTCCCACACACACTCTGGCTGAGAGGGCAGGTGGCAGCTGCCAGCTCTTGCCAATGCCTGGGAAGCCAGATGCTGAATCTTTACCTTCCGTGTTTGCGACTCAGAGTCCAGACACACAGAAGGTGGCAACGTGGCCCTACAATAACATACTGTGAGGCCCAACCCTGCTAATCTGGCCCGATGCTTCCCTCTGCACGTTTGCTAGAAACACCTGCCCATTGAATGATGCCTCTCTGGAGTGGTGGAAAGAAAGAGGCTGCCCCTCTCTCTCCCCTTAAGCAGACCAGTGTGGCAGCTCCTCAACTCGGTGAGACAGCAGGGGAGGCAGGCAATGGGAGAACACAGTAAAGCCAGGCGTGTGGTAGGGAAAGCCCCAGAGAAAAGGCTAAAACCTGTTATCTGAATACTTTTTCTCACTTCCCTCCCCAGAAGTATGGGATTAGGGAAAGGTTAGAGAAAGCTCCTCAGGACTAGCAAGAACTTTGGGTTTTCATTCATTCATTCACTTGAATTCTTATTTGTTTAATGTTTAATATCATGACATATAGCAAAGACATACAGAGCAATGTTCTATCATGAAGTAAATATCTGTGTAATTACCACATAGGTCAAAAAATAGACCATTACCAACATGCCAGAAGCCCCATTAACACTCTCTTCCAGTCCTTGCCTCTACCTCCTTCCCAAAAGCGATCACTGTACTGAGTTTTGTGGTAATTTATCCCTGCTTCTCTTTATAGTTATGCCACCTAAGCATTCTTCTGTAAACACTGTAGCTTAATTTTGTCTGTCTCCTGAGGGGGGAAAAACACTTTAACTAAGTATAATTTAGGTATCCTCTTGTGTACAGCTGCTTTGGTTCAATATAATGTTTATGACATTCATCTTGTTGCCTGTGCTGTAGTTCATTCAATGCCATTGTTCTACCATATTTAAGTAAATGAATATACTATGAATTATTTACCTATTTTCCTATTGATGACATTAGAGTTTTTTCCCCAGCTTTTGTCTACTAACAATAGTGCCGTTCATGTCTATTGATTCACATGGCATATATATGGGGGTTTATACTCTGGAATGGAATTACTAGGTCCCAAGTTATGTGTATCTTTAAATTTTATAGATTATTCCAAATAGTTTACAAAGTGAATGAGAGTTCCTGTCACTCCACATCCTAACCAACATTTGCTCTTGTCAGCCTTTTTACTTTTGGCTATTCTGGCACATGTTCATTGTTTTTAACAAATATTTTCCTGATTATTGATGAGGGTAAACACTTTTTCATTTCTTTTTTGGGCATTTGTCTATATATTTTTTAATGTACCTGTTCAAGTCTGTTGCCCATTGTTCTTTAGGTTGTCTGTCTTTTTCTTATTGATTTGTGAGAGTTCTTTTTATGTGCTGGATATGACCAGATTGTCAGTGCTATGTATTGCAAAAATCTTCTTCCACTCTGTGACTTGACTTTTTTACCCTTTTCTTCTTTATATACTTATTCAATTTATCTTCTGTAATTTCTTCTATTTTTAAGATAATTTTTAAAAATTATTTCTTCACCAATTTATGTCATTTAATTTATCTTTAATTTGTCTTAAGCTCTTCTTTAACTTATCTCAATATTAATATGTTAGTTTCTACTTAGATTTTTTGCTCATCTTTTCTTAGATTTATTATTATGTATTTGATATGTTTGTGTGATTATGAATTGTATTTTAAATTTTATGTCATTATAGAAAAACAGTTGACTTTTGCTTATTTAATGGCATCTTTTGGTGAATATATATGTAGATGTGGGTTTGTTTTTTTTGTTCCATTGCTCCATTTGTCCATTTCTGGGTAAACAACTCATTGTGTTAGCTAGTAATAAATGTTGATATCTTATAGAGCAAATTTTTTTTTAACTTGTTAACTTTTTCAAGACTAATCTATTTTTTGGTCCTTTATATTTCCATATAAATTTTAGAATTGCCTTGTCACTTGTCACAAAATTTTCAGGGTTTTTATTGGAATTTCATTGCATTTATAGGCAAATTTTAAGAAAGCTGATAATTTTACAATATTGAATCTCCCAGTCCATAAACATGATTTATTCCTTCATTTATTTAGTGCTTCTCTAATTTTTCTCAATAACAATGCATTGTTTTCCACTTGTCACAAAATTTTCAGGGTTTTTATTGGAATTTCATTGCATTTATAGTCAAATTTTAAGAAATCTCCCAGTCCATAAACATGATTTATTCCTTCATTTATTTAGTGCTTCTCTAATTTTTCTCAATAACAATGCATTGTTTTCTACATGGACTTCTTGCCCATTTTTTGTTAAATTTATTACTACATATTTTATATTTTTATGTCACTATGGTTTCCAGAACACAGATAAACAATTGATGTTTGCTTATTAAAGTTTATTCAATAAAGTTGTCAAACTCTGATGATTCTTTCCTGTTTCATCTCGGTTAGGGTGAAATCTAGTCCCCAGTTATTCAATCAAATACTAATCTTTGTGTTACTATGAGGGGATTTTGCATACGTACTTAAAGTTCCTAATTAATTGACTTTAAGTTAATCAAAAGAAAGACTATCCTGGGTGGGCCTGAGCACAGGAGCCCTTTAAAAGATGGACGGGGGCCCTCACTGAGTTCAAAGAGATTCTCCTGTTTGCCTCAAAGAAGGAGCAATCTGCTGTTTACGTCTACAGCTGCAAGGAAATGAATTCTGCTGCATGAGCATGGAAGAAGCCCTCAGATGAGACCTCCACCCCAGCTGGCATCTTGAGCGCAGCCTTGTGAAACCCTGAGCAGGAAACCCAGCTGAGCTGTGCCTGGACTCCTGACCAAAGGAAATTGTGAGATAACAAATGCAGGTTGTTTAAGCTGCTAAATTGTGATAATTTGTTACAGAGAAATGGGAAACTAACATGGATTTTGGATTCTTAGAGTCCTAGACATTTTTACACAAATTATATTACCTGTGAATGATATAAGTTTTATTTAATCATCTTCAATCTCCTTAACTTTTCTTTGTCCTATAGCCCTGATTAGAACCTCTCAAGCAATGTTGAATAAAAGTGATGATAGTGGACATCCTTGTCTTATTTCTGATCTCAGTGAGAAAGCTTTCACTACTTAACCCTCAAGTGTTTTGTTTGCTGAAAGTATTTTGTGGATATTTTGATCTGATTGGGGAACTTTTATTCTATTCTTAGTTTTCAAAGTACTATTATAAGAATGAATGTTGAATTGTATTAGAAATGTCTCTGCATCTATTGAAATGGTCATGTGATTTTTTCTGCTTTATTCAGCTAATGTCAAGGATTTTACTATTTGATTTTCAAACATTAAATTAACCATGCATTCCTGGAATAAAGCCATTTGGTCAATGTGTATTACCATTTTAAAATATTTCTGGATTCAGTTTGTGACTCTTTACAGTATCTGCATCTCTATTAAAGAATGAGAATCACCTATAAGTTTTCTTTCTTTTAATGCTCATATCAGATTTCGGTGTCAAGGTTATGGTGGCCTCATAAAATAAGTGGGCTCCTCTCTCTAGACCTCCACCATCCCCTGGATCTTGGCTCAGTCATTCTTCAATATCTTGCTAGCTCCTCTGTGCCTTCAAGATTTTTTTCTTTTATTCAACTTTTCTAGTTGTCTTCAGTTGGGAGGACATTGTATTTCAAATTACCTACTCTTCCATGATGGAAAGTACCAAGTGTTTAATTCTCATCTATTCCTTATTTGGCCCATCCTGTGTGCTTGCAGCTAATGCATCAACAGTCTTATGCTGAAGGCACAAAAGGAATCATCAATTGCTGTCTAGTGTGGTGAGTTCTCTGATGGAAGCGTTATGTGAGTACATAAAAACTGTACCTCAATGATTTGGAAGAGCATAAATAAGAGGCAGCCAGACAGAGAAAGGGGAAGAGCATTCCAAGGAGAGGAAAGCGTATGCAAAGTTCTAGAGCTGAGGAGAGGTTGCTGTGTTTGGACAACTGCCCTGTTTCATGCTGGCAGGAGGAGAAGATCCAAGTGGAGAAGAAGCTGGGTCCCCATTGTGAAATATTTGGCTGCCATATATTTTCACTTGGACTTTATCCTTAAGGTGACAAGGAGCCTATGGTGGGTTCTGAGCTGCAGAGTGACACTATATGGCATTTATATTTTAGATAGATCATCCTGCCTGTGGTATGGAGAATGGATTGGGTAAGGAAGAGGCGGAGATGGGAGAGCTTTTGGAAGGTTGTTGTAATGATTAGATAATAGATGATAGTGTCTTTCTCTTGGGTAGTGATAGGAGGTTGGATCAAAGAGGGCTGTGTCATGAGTTTAAGAAGCCCAAAGTGACATGCATAAAGGTGAGGGGCAGTGAGAGAAAGAGTGGAGCTTAATGATTCCAACTTTTGTAGTTTAGACAAGTGGATGAAGAAGGGAAAACAAAGCCAACCCTATTCAATTACAAGAGGGGGGTTTTGCCAGAAACTACCTGAAGCTAACAATGAACAATGTGCATTGTTGGCCTTTTTATAAACATGAGACAGGGTAGCTGCCAGATTTGGCTTCCCCAGAGATCATCCTTCTCTCTGGACACAGAGCCCCAAGATTAGGAAGAATTTTTTTTTTAATTCCAAATGTACTGAGCACTTGTATCATTCATGGTACTTGGTGTCAGTCACCTGACATCTAGTAAAACATCACCACTGACAATAAAAGTGGTGAAAAGCTGGCTACTATATTGGCCCTGGGTCAATTCGCTGAAACTCAATTTGTCATACATGAATAGTTTTTAATTAACCCATCCAACTATCTACTGATCAATCGATGATATATTAAGCGAATAACAATTCACTATAAACTCTCAGGCAAGTAAGTTAGAGTAAAACAGCTCACTTTGTGATTTCTCCACAATAGGCAGGGCACGTGCTGGGCAAGTCCTAAGTACAGAATACTATTAAATATAAAACACTGGATTTTGTGCGTAATAGAAATGCCATCCATTGTTACACAAAATATAAAGACAGGACAATGTAAAAGCCAAGGCAAGGGCAGGGATGGTGCTGATGCAAAACTGAACTTAAAGAAAAATCCTTAAAAATTTAGCAAATTACTTTTTCAGTGAAATGATTCCAGGAAATTAATTGTCAGAGACTTGACCTTCTCTTATCCCTTAATCTTTCTGAACCTGTTTCCTTACCTATAAAAAGGAAGATCATGACAACGTCTACATTGTAGAGTCATTGTAAGGATTGCATAAAATAAATAGAAATTACCAAGCACTGTGCCTCTCACATAGGAAGTGATTAACAAATAAGTGATAGCTGATATTATTAACTCGATAAGTGGTTTTGAATAAATGATATAAAAACCAGATGGCCAGATAAAATCATTCAGTGACTATAGTGTGCCAGACATTTCCATAAGTTCTTTATTCAATCTTCATGCCACTGCTTTAGAGCAGACAGTAGTATCTCTGCTTGCAGTTGAAACATGTGAGATTGAAACAGGTGGAGCACATGTTCAAATGGTGCAGGACCTGCCTTTCTAATCCAGTGCTGGATCCCAGGGTAGTTTAATATTTTAGTTAAGTCAAGGCTTTGGATTCAGACAAACCTGGGTCCCTTCCAGGCTCTAACACCTACTAGCTTTCCTACATTAGGTAATTTATTAACTTCTTTTAGTTTCAGTTTCCTTATCAACAAGGTATAATTATACCCGTCTGAGAGGTGTGCAGGTGGTTGTCGATTCCCACTTGGGCTCCCTTCTCCAGCACCCACAGGTGCTCAGTCAAGTGTGTTCCCATTAGGGTGGAACGGCCTTTATTGCCAACAGTGTGTTCTGCCACATTTTCTGTAGGTGAAAGACTGTGATTAGCTTTCCCAGGGTTTCTAGGGGATGTTTAGAGGCAGGTTTCCCTTTCCTGATGCCATATCCTGGCAAAAAGACAAAATGATGATTGCTTAGACTTAAAATCAGGTTTTGTCCCCAGCAGAGTCACAATAACATGACCATTTACTCTTCACTGGAGCACTGTCCTTTGCCTTTGTCCTTTGCAGAGACCAGAGGGTAGGGTTAGTTTTCCAGATGCCCTGAAGGAAACATGCAGTGCCCCAGACCTTTAGATTAGTTCCTCCTCCTTCCTGATCCCATGTCCTGTGGTTCTATGAATTACCTCATGAGTCCCACCAAATGTTTCAGGAACCTCAACTACTTGGAAGGCCACAACTCATGTAGCCAGTGACACAAAAGAGTCAGTGGCATCTAAAACAGACATATGAGCTTGATGCAAAGGCCCTGCCTCCCAAGTTAAGCAACTATAATTTCCCAATACTCATGAGCACAGTGTTATTATCATTGATTTAAAATGAAATGAAGAATAAAAATAACAAACAAAATTAAAATAAAAAATAAAATGAAATGAAGGTCAATTTAATCTGCACTAATTACAGACTTTGAGATATCTAATAGGCAATATGCATTTGTCTGAGAATGAGGAAACATGAATTATACATCCAGTTTTCTAAAATAGACATTCAACAAGTCACTTCACTTCTGTTGGCCTTAGTTTTATCCTGTGAAAAAATAAGACACTTTTGAAAATGCCTTCCCAGTTTAGCTCAATAAGAATGGATCTGATGAGAAAATGGATTTGAAAGGGTTTAGGGAAAAAGGTGAAAGCATTATATTTATGCAAAGATGCACCATGTTTAGAAAAGGTTTCTTATTTTTGCATAAAGGGCATCGGACTAGATCTCAGAGGAGAATTTAAAATTTATTAATATGGACAGAAGACTATGGAAGCCAATTACTGTAGTAAGAAGCAGAAGGGAACTCTGTGGAATCCCTTTTAGCAGGTCTAGACACAGAGCCTTCAGAAATGATGATTATGAAGAGGAAGCATTATGAAGTTCTGTTTCAAGGAAAGGTGCTATTCTAGCAGAATGAAAATTGTTCATGCCAATTATGGATTTTAGTTTAGCATGCTAATGGGGTACAGAATACACAGTAATGAATTCCTCTCTGTCTCCTACTCTTTGTGTCTCAAATGGTTGCTTACAAGAAAATCCTAGAGTACAAAGAAAAGAAGGAAAATCCAAGAAATATCAATTGATCAGAATGCATATGATACTATTCCAGTTAACTGAATCTTCTTGATTAAGCATCAATGGAAAACCTCTGATGTATTTAATCATAGAATATGATTAAATTGGACTTGGAAGGATCATAGTAAACATAAATTTAAGAATCTGTACAATGATCCCTGGAGGGGTTCTATTGATCTCCTTCAAGATCTGTCCCAAGAATAGGAAAAAAGCTGAGAAGATGAGGTTCTGAGGCCCCTAACATAACTGTATTCCCAACTTTATACAATAGCAGTTCTATTTTGTATCCAATTAAGATTTGGTATTCTCTGAAAGACACTGATGCTCTCAAAAATTACATGAATGGAGCTTACAGATTTTGTAGGATAATAGCAACCATCTAAATTAGAATCTATTCATATATCCTC
>NW_012133857.1:3590691-3609876 GCF_000956105.1 Propithecus coquereli | reverse complement strand
ACATGAATGGAACTGGAAAACATTATATTAAGGGAAATAAACTCAGCACGGAAAGACAAATCTTACATGTTCTCACTCATACATGGGAGCTAAATATTAAACCAATTGCTCTCATGGAGACAGAGAGGATAAAGATGGTTACCAGAGGCTGGAAGAGAAGTGGGGAGGGGAGCATAAAGTGGATTGTTAATGGGTGCAAAAAATATGGTTAGATAGATAGAATGAACAATATTTGATAGTGCAACAAAATGACTATAATCAATAATAAAGTATACTTTGAAATAACCAAAATAGTGGAAATGGAATGTTCCTAATGTAAAGAAATGATAAATGCTGAGGTGATGGCTACCCCGATTACCCTGATTTGATTAATTCACATTATTTGCCTGTATCAAAACATCACATGTACCCTATAAAGATATACCACATACTCATATTAATATACCCACATTAATATAACCATATTAATTAAAAAAAATAACTAAAGGTATAAGAAGGTATAAAGAAAGGTATAAGAAGTAAATGCAAACTACGTGAAAGCACCTGCCACAAAGTTGGCATCAGTGGGAACAAAGGCCATGTCTAGTGAGTGGAAAACTTATAACCTGTGAAAGGGAGTCTGAAGGTCGAGGCTACTCTATTGAGAAGCTTGGCTTTGAGTCCAAGAATAGGGCAGCAACAGAGGGTCAAAGGTTTTCTTGAAAGCTAGATAGACCTAAGTAAGTTTACACTCAGCCAGACAGGAGCCAGGAGAGGAGAGCTCTTACACATGTATCTTGTTTATTTAAGGGAATTAAAGAGATGAATTCTGTAAGCTCTCAAGGAGTTTGCAGCCTAGTAGAAGAATGAAGACATAGTACAGTTTGGAGGATGAATATTCCAAAAGACAGGTCAAAACAAAGTGTTCAGAGGTACAGAGGAGAGAAAGAGAAATCTCAGCCAACAAAAGGAGTCTATAAAATCTCCATGAAGGAGGTGACATTTGAGATGAGACTTAAGAAATTGTAATGAAAATTTTATTTGATATATAAGAAAAAGCCGTAGGCTTTAGAATTAGATAGATGATCATGAAAGTCTGCCTGGTATGCTGTATTATACTACACACACTGATTTGTTACTTTTTTCCAACAATATATTGCAAACATTTCACCATATCATTGATTATTCTTCTATACTACATAACCATTTTAAATGATTGAATAGTATTTCATTATATTTATTGCACTGCCTGGACTTAATTTATTTATCTAATTTTCTCTTATTATATAATCAAGTCATTTCTATTTTTTCTGTATTATTAATAGCATCATAAAAGGTATCCTTGTTGCTATATTTTTGTGCACATCCACATTTTGCACACACCAAAGGCAAATTTGAATAATTTTGCTGAATTTTTCTTCAGGAAAGCTGTGTCCATTTGTTCTCCCGTTAGCTGTGTATGTAAGATAACAAGAAGAATCCTTTTCTGCTTGGAAATGGGTCACATGTTTGCACAGTCATATGGCACTTTCCTGAGCACTATCATGAAACAGGGAGATATCATTTTATTACTTCCTGCCCAACATATAAACTTCATCATAATTCCCAAGAGTGTTGACGATGAAATAGAATGATATATTCAGTACCCCACATAGTAAGTGCTTACTAAATGTTTCCCATTGCTCTTGTTTTCTTGAACTCAATTGTATTTTTTGCCTTACAGTCTCTTAAGACTGAATATTTCCATTTTTACTAAGCACTGTATTAAAGAGATTGTTTTATTATACAAAGGCTTGAACTACTTTGATTTCCAGATTTCACAAACTGAAAGAGCAGGAGCATGAATCAGTTCTGTGAGAATCAGTCACAATTGACTGATTCACACTTCTGCTCTTTCTGTAAAACTTCACTCACCTCCCCTTAACCTTTTGGCTATTCTAGTGAAAGCCCTCTTGTTTTCATTGGCTACCCTTGGAGGTCTCACTATGTCCATAACCAACAGAGCCTCCCTTCTTCTCTGTCCTAGCCATTGACCTGCACCCCCTCTTCCATATTGGCCATTCGAGAAGCAGAAGTGGTGGCCCCCTTTGTCACGCACACAACCTCTAGGCAGGGGCCAACTGACTCACTGCCCTGCTAAGTCAATGAATCATAAGCCACTGGTGACTCAGCCTTTTTCCTTTTGTTAATATAATGAGGAAGCCTCTTCAAAGAGTCACCACTGTGGCATTCATTTTCAGGAAGAAAATTCATGGAGATCAGTTGATGAACACATTTTTATTCATTAGAGAGAAAGGTCACATTAAGCTGAGAAATAGAAAATCAGAAACTATCTTATAGGTGATATTGGAGGAAGTAAAATAGACCAACGTGTCTTTCTTGAGTCAAGCTGAATTATTCTCTGCTCCCAAGTGAGATGTAATGACTGCAGCCGTGGGTGAATTATTGAACTGAAAATGTGGCTGGATGGTGTGAAAATTACAAAAAGCTATTTAATGTGATTCTAATCTCTGACACATAAGAAGAATGACATAAAAAATGAGTATCAAATAGTGTCATATTTTTATGAAGTAGTCAGTCTCCTAGGCTTGAATTGCTTATGAACAAATTCTTCTTTTTTGAATTTCCAACTTTGATAATCTATCGTAAAACATTGTTGGAAATAATGGTATAATACAAAATATATTTAGTCTCTGTCCTTGGTTCCTGTCACAGAGTTCCTGAAACCCCTGGAATTTCCTGAGTGATGGGAGTGTCTTTTGTTATTTGTAAAGAGCACATTTTGATCACACCAGAGTTTATACTATCTGGGGGGGTCCCTAGAAGCCTCAGGATGCAGCTGGCCAGCCGCCAGAAAGATCAAGTGATTAGAGGGTTGAAACTTTCAGCACCACCTACCTACCTACCTCTGGAAAGGAGTAGGGAGGCCTGGAGATTAAGGTCTATAAAAACTCAGGAACAACAGGATTTGGTGAGGTTCCAGGTTGCTGAACATGTGAAGTGCTGGGAGGGTGGTGTGCCCAGAGAGGGCATGGCAGCTCTGCCCCCACCCCTAATACCTTGCCCTATGCATCTCTTCCGTCTGACTATTCTGAGTCGCATCCTTTATAATAAACTAGGAAACATAAGTGAAGTGTTTCCTGGAGTTCTGTGAGCCATTTTAGCAGATCATGGAAACCGAGGGAGGAGTCATGGAAACTCCCGATTTATACCTGGTCTGTCAGAAGCACAGGATGCCCAGACTTGCGAATGGCATCTGAAGTAGGGGTGGTCTTGTGGGATTGAGATCTTAACTTGAGAGCCCTGATGCTAACTCCAGGTAGATAGTGTGAGAATTGAATTAAATTGAAGGACACCCAGTTGGTGTTTGGAGAGTTGGAGAATTGCTTGATGTAGAAAAACCCCGCACATCTGGCATCAGAAGTGTTGTGTGAGGGTATAGAGAAACAGAGTGTATTTTCCCAGAGAAGCTTAATATGCAAACACAGCATCGTGTGACTCTAGGAAGACCAAATTTGGTATCCGCTCCTTAAAAGTTCATAGCTAATTGGACCCCAAATTCATGTGTATATTTAATCATTGATTGTTTCTTCAATGTCTGTCATGTAGCAGGTGCACTGGGGGTAAAACAAGATGGAGAGAACACAGCTTGTGCCATCTGGAGGCTCACAATGAAATGGTTTCCAATTTCAAAGTCACATTACAGAGGCCTCGGCATGACCCACATCTTTCAAACACTCTTTCACATTATTTCATTTATTTTTTATAGCAACACTGAGGGAGGTGTTGTCCTGTTTTACAGGGAAGAAAACTAAGACTCAGTGACATAAAGTCATTTGTTTAATGTGGTACAGTTAGCAAGTATTAGGGCTGGGATTTGAACCCATGTTATTTTACCATAAACGCGAACTCTTTTTAGCATGCCATACTCTATATTGTCCCAAGAAAATGCTCTAAAATCTGATTTGATACAAGTTCAAGTGTAAGCTAGTTTTCCCCTCTGAGTTTAGAATTTACTACCTTAGAGATAAAATAAAATCAGAAGTAAGATTTTAGTAGCCAGACTGGTTGGGTGTGGATTGATGCTGCTTCAGAATGTCACAATCACTAGTGTTAATATGAACTAAGGTTGGTGTGATGCACACCTTATGGGTACAATGTGCATGGTCTGGGAGATGGACATGCTTGAAGCTCTGACTCCGCTGGGGCAAAGGCAATATATGCAACCTAAACATTTGTACCCCCGTAATATGCTGAAATAAAAAAAAAAAAAGGTTGGTGCGATGGTTCATTTTATGCGTCAATTTGACTGGGTGCCCAGATATTTGACCAAACATTATTCTAGGTGTTTCTGTGATTTGGGGAGGGGTAGATTAACATTTAAATCAGTAGAGTGAGTAAAGCAGATTGCCTTCCCTAAAGTGGATGGCCTTCAACCAATCTGTTGAAGGCCTGAAATGAAAAAAAAAAAAAACAACAAAGCCAATGAACCCCAGAATAAGAGCAAATTCTTCCTGCCTGACAGCTTTTGAACTGGGACATCAGCTTTTTCCTGCTTTCAAATTGAAACATCAGCTCTTCCTGGGCCTCAGCCCTGCCAGCCTTCAGACTGGAACTACACTGTCAGTTTTCCTGCTTCTCCAGCCTGCAGATTCAGACAGAAATCACACCATAGGCTCTCCTGGGTCTCCAGCTTGTGACTCACCTTGGGATCTCAGGACTTGTCAGCCTCTATAATCACATGAGACAATTCCTTTATAATAAATCTTTATACACACACACACACACACACACACACACAAACACACGAGTGCGCGTGCGAGCATCCTCTTAGATCTGTTTCTCTGAGAACCCTGACTAATATAGCCAGAAAGACTTAATAATAAGGAAGAATGAAATCAGTCATGTGGACAGCTAAGCCAGAGCAGTGCCTCTCAGTAGAAATTTCTGTGATGACAGGAATGTTTTATATCTGCACTGTCTGATGTGGTAGCCACTAGCCATATATGGCTATTTAAGCAATTGAAATGTCTAGTGACATTGAGGAAGTCAATTTTTTAAAATCTTATTTTAATGAATTTAAATATATATTTAAATAGCTCTATAGGACTAGTGGCTACCATACTAGACAGCCCAAATTTAGAATTTCTCCACTTTATATAAACTATTCATATTAACTCTGTGTGTACGTGTGTGAAATATTTTTATGCATGTCTATAGATATAGACAGAAAGAGGGAGGGACAGAGATGGATATTGTTTATTTTCTATCTTCCTCTCTAAAATGTAAGGCCCTTTAAGGTGGAGAAGATGTCCATTTCATTCCCTACTCTAGCCCCAACACCGAGATTAGGATCCAGAAGGAAACTGGATATTATTAATTATTAAATTATTAAATAATTATTAAATTATTAAATAAGTTAATATTTGTTGAATTAATGGTTTTGCCCACAGGTATTTAATAGTAACATTTAGGAGAAATGTTTCAAATTCCTAGAGATCTATATTTGTCTAATTCGGTGTTTTAGAATATTGATGCCTACCTGTTCCATATTTTTTGCCTTTACTGGCTCTGCATGGCTCTGAGCCAGCTTTCTAGTTGTAAAATTTAGGCGAAACTTTGGGATCTTCAAATGTGAGACACTGTTCTCAGCTCTGGAAAGTCTGAGCTGAGAAAACATTTGGGGAAGCAGCTGAGTGGCGTGAACATAGTGAAGAATATGTGAATCCAAAATAAATGGGCAAAAAAGGGAGATGTATATAAACCTGATCCCAGTGTGCTCCTTGAGAGAAGCTTGAGATGTCACTTTGCTTTGTCAGCTGGAATCTCTTTGTAAGGATAAAAACATTTCCAGGCGGTATGATCTGGCTGGCTCCGTGGCTTTCCTGGTTCCCCCTCCTCTGCCTGGAACCTCATGGCTTTACGGTGGAAGAGTCTCCAAAGAGTAATAACCACAGGCTGTGCTATTGTTATTTCAAACAGAGAAGCAACACCAGCTTGCACAGGTGCAGCAGATCTGGGAGCCAAGCATGGGGCTTGGCTCCCCAAGGGGAAGGAAGGAGAGAGCAAGGGGTAACTTCATTTGCTAAGAAGGATGCTCCTCGTCCTCTTTTTCTCTCCTTCTATTCATAGTATTATACTTGCCCTGCTCTCCCTAAACCTTTCTCAATGGCCAGACACCGCAGATCTGGGATGTGGCCCTTCCAGTGTTGCCCCGGAGGCCCTGAAATTGCTAGCATCCTGCACAGTTCTGTTTCTCTCGGAAGCCTAAAACAGGCAAACGTGGGCAGGGAGCTTCGCTCAGGCAGCACAGTAACAGTTGATGTTCTGAGTGTTTGCATTTATCCTGTAGCTTTCATGAAATGAAGGCATCGTTGCTTGGGTTTGTAGTACAAGACGGAAAACCAAGGTCTGGTATCCCGTGGAGTTACCAGGCCTTTTGCCGTGCTATGCATAGTGGCCCCATGAAAACAGGGAATGAGGAAATTCATTAGTAGTGTCTCTATATTCTCCCTGGTTATTCCTTTCAGGTCGATCACTAGGCCTTCAAACACCTTCAACACAAACTCTTCAAAATCATCTAATAAACTCATTTACATCAAGGAGTTGAGGCCCCTAAATGTACCTCTTCCAGATAAGAAAATAACAATAGAGAATCTGTTTAACACCAGGGAGAAGTTGACTAATGGTGGACCATAGGCATCCACTGTTGGAGGGGTGGGTGAGCCAAGCTTTCCCAAGGCCGATACCCTCACAGGTATGCAGGGCTGCCCACTGCACACGCCCAGGGGATGTGACCTGCAGCAATGCCTGCTCTGCACCTGCAAAGGTGCAATTCCCTTTCAGGCCTCCTGTGAGGCTCCATTTTGCAGGCCATTGAGATGTTCCTTCAAGACAGTCGCAGACCACCCAGAGCCACAGAGCTGTTTACGAGATGAGATGGGATTTACTGGCCAAAACGAACCTGGTGCAGTCACTTTGAACCCATCCCACTAATAACATTTAATCTTATCACCAAACATAAAAGGGAGAACAAATGCATCTGTGTATGCATACATACAATAACAGGGACAATGAGAATTCTCCCTATTCTTGTTCCAAAGAATAGTCACTTATACTTTTCCAAAGTGGTATAGATGTGAACACAGGACAGGCTGAACGAAGGCCCCACAGTGGCCACTGGGAATAATTCTTCTGCTCCACATGGTGTGGACAGAGATCACTCAGTGGTATTCTGCTGGTGGATGGCTGGTCTGCAGGGCCCCTGATCACTTCATTCTCACAGCTTGTGCCTCAGCAGGCAGGACGGAAAGCTCAGCTGGGCTGCGACTGTTGGCCAGAGCATCCACGTGGCCTCTCAGGGTAATCTGACACAGGGGGACAGTCACACTCCTGCAACCCTCTCATGACCTAGATCCAGAACATCATTTCCACCACCTTCCATAGGTCAAACAAGTCACTAAAGACAGAGTAAGTCCAAGCAAAGGGGAATTAAACCCCACCTGTCAAAAGAGTAGCAAAGAATCTATGACTTAAAAAAAAAATTCTGATTAATTTTTACTGTGGTAAAAAACATAATACTTACCATCTCAACCATTTTTAAATGTACAGTTCTGTGGTATTAAATACATTTATACTGCTGTAAAACAGATCTCTAGAACTTTTTCATCTTGCAGAACTGAAACTGTACCCACCAAACACTAATTCCACCTTCCCTCATTCTCCAGACTTTGGCAACCACCTTTCTATTACTTTCTGTTTGTATGATTTTGACTACTTCGGATTCTTGAGAATCATACAATATTTGCCCTTTTGCCACCCAGCTTATTTAGCTCAGCATAATGTTCTCAAATTTTACCCATATTGTAGCATGTGACAGGACTTCTTTCTTTTTTAAGGCTACATAAAATTCCATTGTATGCATATACCACATTTTGTTTATCCGTTCATTTGTCGACAGACAATCAGGGTTGTTTCCACCTCTTGGCCGTCGTGAGTAATGCTGTGATGAACATGAGTGCAAAAATGTCTCTTTGACATCCTGCTTTGGATTCTTTCGGCTGTATACACAGAAGTAGTAGGATTTCTGGATCATATGGTAATTCTATTTTTAATTTTTTGAGGACCTCCATTGTAACTGGTATTTTGTTTTTTTAGTTTTATTTATTTATTTATTTGGAGTCCTATATCTTTTTTTTCTTTTTTTTTCATTCCAGCATATTACAGGGGTGCAAATGTTTAGGTTACATATATTGCCTTTTCCCCACCTGAGTCAGAGATTCAAGCGTGTCCATCCCCCAGACGGTGCACACCACACCCATTAGGTGTGAATATACCCATCGCCTCCTCCCGCTCCCAACTGCCCGACATCCGATGAATGTTATTACTATATGTACACTTAAGTGTTGATCGGTTAATACCAATTTGATGGTGAGTACATGTGGTGCTTGTTTTTCCATTCTTGGGATACTTCACTTAGCAGAATGGGCTCTATCTCTATCCAGGATAATACAAGAGGTGCTAGATCACCATGGTTTTTTGTGGCTGAATAGTACTCCATGGTGTACATATACCACATTTTATTAATCCACTCACGTACTGATGGGCACTTGGGTTGTTTCCACATCTTTGCAATTATGAATTATGCTGCTATAAAACGGTTTTTAAGCTACAAAATTGGCTTTGTAACTTTGGGCAAGCTACTTAACTTTCTAAGCCTCTGTCCTCATCTGCGTCTACTTCACAGGGTTTTGCTAAGAATTAAGCAAATAGCATAAGTTAAGTATGACTATAAAGGCTTTCAACAACTGGATATTTCCTTTTCTCTTCCTTTCCCATTATTTCCCTCTTTTCTATACCTGTTGTTCTCATTGTTAACTGGGCATGTGTTTTTCCTTAACTGTTGATAGGGTTTGGATGTTTGGCCCCTCCGTATCTCATGTGGAAATTTGATCTCCAGTGTTGGAGGTGGGGCCCAGTGGGAGGTGTTTGGGTCATGAGGGCCGATCCCTCATGAATGACTTGGTGCTGTCCTGCAATAATGAGTGAGTTCTCACTGTATTTTTATTTATTTATTTTAAGAGAGAGTCTTGCTGTGTCTCCCCAGGTAGAGTGCAGTGGCATCATCGTAGCTCACTGCAACCTCAAACTTCTGGGCTCAAGCGATCCTTCTGCCTCAGCCTCCCCAGTAGCTGAGTCTACAGGCGTGGAACACTACACCTGGCTAATTTTTCTATTTTTTGTAGAGACGGGGTCTCTCTCTTGCTCAAGCTGATCTCCAACACCTAAGCTCAAGCCATCATCCCACCTCAGCCTCCCAAAGTGCTAGGATTACAGGCGTGGCCACCACACCTGGCCAAGTTCTCACTTTAATAATTCACAGGAGAGCTGCTTGTTTAAAGGAGCCTGGCACCACCTCCTCCCTCCCTCACACCGTCTCTTGCCATGTGACACACCTGCTCTCCCTTCACCTTCTGCCTTGATTGGAAGCTCCCTGAAGCCCAGCAGATGCTGGCACCATGCTTGTACAGTCTGCAGAACCATGAGCCAAATGAACCTTTTTTCTTTATAAATTACCCAGTCTCAGGTATTTCCTTTTTTTTTTTTTTTTTTTTTAGGTATTTCCTTTATAGCAACTCAAAACAAACTAAAATACACCTGCCAAGTTGGGAAAATCAGATTTTCTACTGGAGGCAATGGGAACCTGCTTGGTGCAGGTCTTAGTACATAAGACCCACCAAATAAATGTCACCTTCCCTTCTCTCATCACTTCCCCCTTTTACTGACCACTGCATAGGAGAAACCACATGGTGGAAAAATCAAAGTCATGGGAAATTTTCTGGGTGAGGACTTTCCATCTTCCTGCTCCTCCCCATTCTCCAATTCTACTGATGTTGTGTTCAAACAATTCTCATTTTAAAATCGATAGCCTTTAGGAGCTGTGGTTGACCATGTCACCTTTTTTCTCAGTGTCCCTCCAGGAGTGCTCCTTCCAGGAATTCACCTGGCCTTTACTTGATGACATCCTCCCTCCCCCTCCCTTCAAGCTCCTCCTTGATGGTTGCTTGTTGTGGAAGCCCTTCCTAACGCCCAAGTTGGAGTGGTTGATGAAGACGCTCTTTAAATCCCTATAACTTTTCCCCTGAAATGTCACCCATGGCCCTGATGTCAACCTGCATTGTTTTATGACCATTTCGATGCGTGACTTACTTATGTCCACACTTGCTACACCTAGCCCAGGGCTGGGCATATAGTAGGTGATGAATGAATGTGTAGGGCATCAAACTGAATCCATGGAACTGAGAAATCCATCTGCTCTTGGAGGGTCACCTTTGGGGTTTCTACAAAAGGACAGGTTCCGGACACTGAGCACCCTAACATGGGTGGGGAAAGTGTTCAGGATTTGTTGGAATTAAAATGGCATTTATCCTTCACAGTCCCAAATTCTTTCCACTGAGCTCTATATTCCAAGATCAAGACAAGGTCTGGGGAAGCCAGGGTCAAGCCTCTCTGTCCGTGCTGCTCACGCTATTAGTTTTTACTGAAACCGCCTCTCTGGCATATACAGGTACTTGTCACTAAGAGAACAAGGATGCTCCTGTTTTCGTAGCTCCACCCTGATGTTCAAAACCCAGCAAGTACCTTATCCTCCTCTTCCTCACTCACCTTCCCCGACTTAATCAACCACCTGGGCTCATTCATTCCGTCCTTTAGATGCCTCTTAAATCTGTTGACTTCCTTCCATCCTCACTGGCACTGCCCTGGCTCTGCCACTATTGTCCCGGGCTTGGAATCCTCCCTAGTCCACCCTCAACAGCTATCCCTGTCCCCCAAACTGATCCTCCCCGCTCCTCCTCCATCTGCAGCCCATTCTCCATGCCACCAGTACAGACATCTCTCTGAAATGCAAACATGATCATATCTTGCCGCTTTGTAAAACCCATCACTGTCTCCCTGTTGCCTTCACGATAAATCCAAATGCTCAGGCATGGTACCTGTGACCTTCAGGTGACCACTTCTGCCAATGTCTCCTGCCCTTTCCCACCTGGTTCTGCCACAGTGAGCCACCTGCCAAGACACCACGTCCTCTCTCATTCCTAGGCTCTCGCATATATTGCTCCTCCCCTTCCCCAGGGGGTTGTTCTGCCATCTTTTTTGCTAATACTTATGTACACTCTAACACTTAATCTCAGTCACAAAGTTTTCCCCAATTCCACCCCACCAGCACCACCTGCAGGTCACTAGGTGTAGTCTCATAGCAACCTGGGTGCCCTGCCTCTGGGACAGCACTTGACACCCCAGGCAGAAATGGTTGTTTCTTTTCTTCTCCACAATGGACTGAGTTGTTCACCATTGGATCCTCTCCACCCAAGGCAGTGCCCAGAACACAAGACATGCTGGGGGAACAAATGTTTGTGAATGGAAGGAAGAAAGGAAGGAAGGAAGGCCAGCAAAGAGCTTTTCTCAGTTATCACAGCTTAAGGAAGAGGCTGTCTCCAGGGTTTTCCTAATCTTTATGTCCTGACAAGGAAATGCCAGCAAGAATGTCCCCACCACATACCTTGCTTTGCCGTGTTCTCCCATTGCCTGCGTCCTGTCCTCTCTCATGGAGTTGAGGGGCTGCTACACTAGTCTGCCCAGGGGCTACTGACCAGAGGCTCTAGGGATGACTCTCTCAGGTTGTGAGGGCACTGGAGGGCAGCCTCTTTCTTTCCATCACTCCCAGTGGGTCATCAATCCATGGGCAGGTGTTTCTAGCAAACGTGCAGAGGGAAGCATCAGGCTAGACCAGCAGGGTTGGACCTCACAATATGTTATTGTGGAGCCACGTTGCCACCTTCTATGCATCTGGGCTCTGAGTTGCAAACACAGAAGGTGAGGATTCAGCATCTGGCTTCCCAGGCTTTGGCGAGAGCTGGCAGCAGCCACCTGCCCTCCCAGCCAGAGTGTGTGTGGGACACACAACCCATGTCTGAAGGGCAAAGACAAGCAAACCAGAGCTCTGGAATTTCATCCATCTTCCTTTCTCTAGCATAAAAAAAGAGCCTACAAATCTCTCCAGGACCTGAGTTGGAGTCGCTTCCAACTGTCCCTGATTGCACAATTCTGATTTGCACACACTGACCGAGAGTGGACAGGTACTCTGCAGAGATCCTGCAGCATTCCCGAGCTGAGTTTTCCCCAAACCAAGGCATGCAGAGCTGACGCAGTGCACCGCATTTGAAGAGAGCTTGAAAGAGGCAGAGCAAGTGCTTTGCTCTGTCGACAGAGCCTGGAGGATTTTTCTGGTAGAGGAAAGGAAAAATCAATATGGCTGTTCAAAATGTAATGGTGGCTGTTAAACAGTATCAGAAAGGGCATTCCAAGGAGGACTGTCAAGGCCTTGGAAGATGCCATGCCCTAGCTACCCGAGGAGGGGCATGGGGCAAGTAGGAGGAATGTTCAAGAAAGCAAATTTCCAGAAAAAGTGGGATGCCTTCACATTTGTCTTTCCTCCACTCCTGAATTACCTTCTTTGGAAGCATTCTTACCACTCTCATCCTACGCAGCATCAGCAATAGCTTCCAGATCTTGAGTATCTATCCTGAGTCAGGTTTAGTCAGTACTCACTCTGTCTCAGGAAATATGCTAAGCACTTTACACACAAACTGCAAATATTATCCCCATTTTACATTTGAGGAAATTCCTGCTCAGAGAGGTTAAGTAACATCCATCTTTGCACAGCTAATGAGTAGCAAGATTCAATTTAAACCCAGATCTTCCTGATTTCAAAGCACATATTCTTTACATCTTAGCATGTTACTCCAGTGAGAGTCACCCTCGAGTAGGTTTAACCTGCTTTCATAGATTGGGGTTGGTTAGTAGCTTTAGGGCTTCTCATAAAGGTGTCACATGGACGTTTGGCTGTGGTTCAGCCTCTAAGCTACCTATGGGTCAACTCATTGGTCATCTTGGCAAGGAGAGTGGGTGTATGGAGCCCAGCCTGCAGGATGGTGACATCTTTAAGGAGAAGGTCTATAATTTTCATCTATGGTGCCTGACCCAAGTTGCCTGACATCTTTGGGGCTCAGTCTAGTAGTCAGTGGTCTGTCTCCCATTTAGGAAAGGGACTGGTGCACAGTGGGAATTTCATGTCCAACCCAGAACTTGAAAGGCGATACATACCTGCTTTCCAGTTAACTCTTTCAGTGGTTTTTCTATATCTTTTACTTTTTTTTTTTTTTTTTGAGACAGAAGATTTTTGAGACAGAGTCTCGCTTTTGTTCCCCGGGCTAGAGTGAGTGCCGTGGTGTCAGCCTAGCTCACAGCAACCTCAAACTCCTGGGCTCAAGTGATCCTCCTGCCTCAGCCTCCCAGGTAGCTGGGACTGCAGGTGCAAGCCACCACGCCTGGCTAATTTTTTATTTCTATTTTTAGTTGACTTGCTAATTTTCTCTATTAGTAGAGACGGGGTCTCGCTCTTGCTCAGAGCTGGTCTTGAGCTCCTGAGCTCAAGGGATCCTCCCGCCTCGGCCTCCCAGAGTGCTAGGATTACAGGCATGAGCCACCGTGCCCAGCCAGTTTTTCTATATCTTTAAAGAAGTTCTGAGTATGAGGCTGTCATCTCTTCCCAAAGATGGGAAAATAGCAGCAGCAAAACTAATGTGCTTTCCAGGAAAAGAGGAAGGAGAGGAGGAGTAACCGGCAGTTCTGGGAGATGGTCAGTCCCTGCTTTTATGGCGGTGGGAGGGGGAAGCAGAACAGCACCGAAGTCCTTGAACTGGAGGTTGGGAAGAACAATGTGTGTGTGACCGGGAATTTTTGTTGTGAAGCCTCTTGCGTGAATTAAACTAAAGAGCTCTAATATCATGTTATTTTAATAACAATATTTTTTCAGTGTTTACAGAGTCATTTTTAATTGGGATGGATCTCTGTAGCAATGAATTTAACATATATGTAGAATGGTAGGATCCACTAAACTCCGCTTTTAATTTAACAATTCCATTTAATTTATATCATCATAATTATTATAATTAACAACCACAGCCCAGAACATGAAACGGTGTTGTTAAGTGCTCGTTTCTGTAAGATATCTAACGTGAGATTTGCTTTTCAGGGGAAATGTTTCACATAATATAGCTGGACACACAGATTTTTTTTTTTAAGTTTTTTTTCCAACTTTCCTCTCCCCTCCAGGATGTAATTCCTGGCAGACGGACTGCAGGGTGTTCTTCTCGCTGGGCGTTGTCTACTGTAAGGCTTCCTTCAGGAAAGGCAGTTCGGGGAGCACTCGGCAGGGCCCTCCCAGAGATAAGAAGGAGAGATGACGCACCATTTCCCTGGAAATCCAGGAAGAAATTTCTAGGGTGGGGCCTGGCTTTTGCCTAGGGGATCCTCTCTTGGTTTCCCCTCAGTGCCCTAAGTGACCCTCCGAGCCATAAACTTCACATCCAACATGGGTGTTGGGGTGGGGGGGCACTGACCAAGACCATTTGCCTCCCAGCGTTTGGTGAAAGCCTACACCTTCTCTGTCCATGGCCATCTCTCAAACTGCTCACCACACAGCGGCACCCAGCCTGCGACTGCAGGACAGACGATTCCTCTGACGGGAAGGAGAAACAGCAGGACTCTGCAGAGGGGAGTTTTCCGTTTACAGAAGAATCAAGCTCATTTTTCTTGATGCCTGTGCCATGAGTGGTCCTGCTCAGAATCTAACTGAAGTCTCCCACCAAAGCCCCCATAAGATCCATAGTTTTATTCCTTTTTTTATTCTTTAATTGTGAGCAACGACAACAAAACACATAGCATAAAAGTCACCATCTTAACCATTTTAAAGAGCACAGTTCACTGTTAACTCTTCATTCTTTCACACCCCTAGTCCCTGGGAACCACCAGTCTACCTTCTGTCTCTAGGATTTTGACCACTCTAGACACCTCATATATGTGAAATCATACGGTCGGTATCCGCCTTTTTTGTGACTGGCTATTTCACTTAGCATAATGTCCTCAGGGTTCATCTATGTTGTAGCATATGTCCCTATTTTTAAAGCTGAATAATATTCCACTGTGGGAATATATTACATTTTGCTTATCCATTCCTATATTTATGGACATTGGGCTGCTTCCACCTTTTGGCCATTGTGAATGAATAGTGCTGCTGTGAGCATGGGTGTGCAGTTTTATTCCTATTTTTACATATGAGGACCCTTAGATTCAAAAAGTTGAAGTAGAAGCCTGAGCTCACCACTTAGTAAGTGATAGAGCTGGAAAAAACTAAAAGACCTATAGGCTGAGGGGATTTCCTAAATTGCAAAGTAAAGTACAGCTCCTTGGGGGCCCAGCTCCTACGAATGTCTACCTGAGGCAGAGGTGGAGAGGAGAGCTCTTTGAAGCAGGGCTCCTGGCTCAGCTGCCAGTGCTGCCGGCCTGAGGACCTTGTTCTTTGGGACAATTGACTATGCTCCTACTGCAGCGTCCCCAGCTCAGGGCAGGAAAGAACCAAGTGCCAAGGGTGGCTGGGTGGACCCAGAGAAAGAAGCAAGCACCCTAGAGCGTTCCTCCTGGGGGATGAGCAGGAGAGGGTAGAATGAGAGATACGAAGGGGAATGCCAGGTACTGAGAAGCCTGGCTCAGTGTGCCCTGAGACGGGAGGGGTTGCTTTGGAGTGTGGTCAATGGGCTAGTGACAGCAGTATCCCCTGCTAAATTGCCAAATCTGGGGCCCCGCCCTAGACTGGCTGAAGCAGAACCTGTATTTGACAAAGGTCCGCAGATGGTCTGAGTGAACACTAAAGTTTGAACAGCGCCATCTTAGAGCATGTGGAGGCGTCCCCACTTGGCACAGAAGGCGGGGAAGGGACCCAGCTGCCTGCGCTTTCTGTGTCTCCCAGGCAGAGGGGAGCTCTCCCCCGAGAAAGGCATTTCTCATGGCTTGAGGTCCTTGTGGGAGATTGCTGAGGTAGATAAGAAATTACCAGATTGGGCAATATCTCATTGTGATTTTGATTTGCATTTCCCTAATGATTAGAGATGTTGAGCATTTTTTTATATGTTTGCTGGCCATTATTCTGTCTTCTTTTGAAAAGTTTCTGTTCATGTTCTTTGCTCATTTATTGATGGGGTTGTTTGATTTTTTCATGTTGCTTTTTTTGAGTTCTAGATAGATTCTTGTTATCAGCCCTTTATCGGATGTGTAGAGAGCAAATATTTTCTCCCATTCTGTAGGCTGTCTATTTGCTCTAATGATAGTTTCCCAGTGAGATTGGCCTTTATCAAAAAATCCCAAAGCAACAAATGCTGGCGAGGATGTGGAGAGATAGGAACACTCTTACACTGATGGTGGGACTGCAAATTAGTGCAACCTCTGTGGAAAAGAATTTGGAGATACCTCAAAGAGCTAAGTATAGAAATACCATTTGATCCAGCAATAGCACTATTAGGCATCTACCCAAAAGAACAAAAGACATTCTATAATAAAGACATCTGCATCCTAATGTTTATGGCAGCACAAGTCACTATTGCAAGGATGTGGAAACAACCCAAGTGCCCGTCAGTCCATGATTGGATTAATAAAATATGGTATAAGCATACAATGCAATACTACTAAATAATAAAAAACGACAGTGATCTAGCACCTCTTATATTTTCCTGGATAGAGCTTGAGCCCATCCTCCAAAGTGAGGTATCACAAGAATGGAAGAATCGGCTCCACATGTACTCGCCATCAAACTGGCACTGACTGATCAACACTAAGGTGCTCACACAGTAGTAATATTCTTTGGGGGTTGTGGGGGTTGGGGCTGGGTAAACTCACAGCTAATGGACACGGTGAGCGTTGTAGGGGGAAAAGAGCATGTCTCAAATCATGGTTTGGGTGTGGCAAAGTCATAACATGTAACCAAAATGTTTATATCCCCATAATATCCTGAAATAAAAAAAAGAAAGAAAGAAACTGCGGGAGAGGAGGAGAGAAGGGGAAAAGGATCACATTTCTTGAGTAGATTCTACTCTGTATTAGGCATACCTCTTACAGATTTATGTCATTTAATCTCACAATAACCCTCTGAGGAAGTCACTGAGTTTTTCACCATTTTGTAGACAAGGAAAAAAGTTCAGAGAGGTGAAGTGCCTTGCCTGGGGTCACATAGCTAAGTGGCTACTTCCCTCTCAGGCTGTTCCCAAGTATGGCTCTTTCCTTCCCTTGCTGCCTTCGAGTTTCAGGTCTGATGTTCAGGTCCCAGTGTCAAGTCTTGTGCCCCACGGTCTTAGGACACTCAGGCAATGGCTACAAGTTCAGCTCTCACTCCAGGGCCAGAAGTAAAGGGTGTTTGAATTGAAGCAAGTAAAATGAGGAATAACAAGTGTAGGGAAGCCTGGGTCTGTGTCATCTGATGAGGACATTCCAGGCATATATGGGACACTCAACAGACACACGTTGAATGAAAGAATAAAGAATAGATGACAGACCCTTCTCTCCCACTTAGACCCTTGGAGACACTTGTGAACCTGTTTCCAACTTTCTCCCTGTTCCGGGGCCAATGCTGGCCAGCAGGGGATATCTCAGAGGCCACTTGTCCACTCCTCCAACAGTGTGGCAGCCTCCAGCTTTCTGGGAAACTGGCTGCGGCTCAGAAACCATTGCTTAAGGATACAAAAGATGATTCTGAAGTGGAAACATTAAGGAAAAGTTTTAGATACAAAGAGTCCAAAGATTTAATCCAATGCAATCATACCCCACCCTATCCCCCTTTTTAGTCTCTTGTCTGTTACGAAGCAATACACAAATTCAATGCTTAATTAAGGATTTTATTTTTGTCTGAGTTTGCACTATAGTTGTATTCTATCTAACCCATTTCTATGCATTCTACACAGTTTTCATACTTCTTCCATGCTGCTGTAGGAGGAAAATCCTGTGTTGTTTCCGTTTGTTTTATTTTCCCACTTTCTCCCAGTCCTGCCCCGAGAGAACACCCATCTCTCTAGCCCGTTTATTTTTTCCCTCTATCTTTTTCCTCACTGCTTTGCTCAGAAGGCAGGCCAAGCACACGGCAATCCGTCTTTCTGACCAGAGCAACTGGGAAAAGGGGCCCCTAGGAGCTGGAGAATGTGGGGGAGATGCTGGAAAGGAAAGAGCATTTCTGTGGGACATAGACCTAGCAGTGGAATTACTGGGTCATACCGTTTGGGTTCTTCTTGTAGTTTTAATTTTCACTTCCCTGATGTTGAGCATATTTCATATGTTTTATATCCCCATATGTGAAGTGTCCATTTTTCTATTGCATTGTGTATCTTTTTGTATTGATAAGTCACAGTTCTTTATGTTGTTAATATACGTATTGCAAATATTTTCTCCCATTCTGGGGCACCTTCACTTCCTTCACGAAGTTTTGATGATAAGAAAGTTCTTAATTTTAATGAATCTCAGGTTGTCAATCTTTTCCTTAAGTATTCATGCTATCTGTGTCCCATTGAAGAAAACTTTGCCTACCCGAAAGTCATGAAGATATTCTCCTATGCCATCTCCTAGAAGCTTAAGGTTTACCATTAAGGTTTAAATCAATAATCTCTCTGAAATTGGGCTTTGTGAGTAGTGTGAATAGTGTGAAGAAGGGGATCAAGCATCATTTATTGAAAAGACCCTCCTCTCTCCACTGCACTGTAGTGTTGACTTTTGTGACATCCAGGTGGTGCGTATGTACAGGCCTGTCTCAGGACTCTCCATTCTGTTCCATGGACCCATTTGCCCAAACTTATCTACTTCATGGACATTATACATTCCCCCTATTTGTCTAAGTACTCTTTGAAGTCCTCCTGTTATGACTTTTGGTTTTCAATGTAGAGGTCTTGCATACATTGCATTATATTTATTCCTAAATCTTTGAGAAATTTTATGTAATTGTAAATTGCATTTGTAAAATAAAACTGCAGTTTTGTTTTCTGTATTGTTTGTTCCCAGTATAAAAAAATACAACTGATGTTTATATATTGACCTTGTAGCTCAGTAACTTTTAAAATTCACTTATTAAAATATAGATTCTTTTGGCCTGACTGGTACATGGTCATATCACCTTCCAATAATGACATATAGTAATTGTATTTTTTTTCTTTCTGTCTGATATTTTCACCTTCTTTTCTCACCTTATTATGCTGCCTAAACCCTTCAGTGCAATATTGAATAGAAGTGATGAGATCAGGCATCTTTGTAACATTGCAGATCTCAGGGGCATAG
>NW_012133857.1:3578694-3579256 GCF_000956105.1 Propithecus coquereli | reverse complement strand
TAAAAATGCAAATAATGCAAATTCTTAGGCCTCTTTGAAACACTGGTAGAGCCCAGGAACCTGGACTGTTTCAGCCAACCCTTTGGGTTATTCTAAGGTGTGTTGAAGTTTGAGAACCAGTGTTGAAAGGAAGGATCAGAGAGAACATAGGCCCAAATTGATGTCCTCCTGCCTGGGAAATGGGACAGCAAAAGGACTCTGGTGTGCACACCAAGGATCATGGGTAGGCTTTTGCAAAGCTCACAGGTCTCAGGAGGAGACCCACTCGGGACCATGACATACAGCTTCCTCCTGTAAGTCCAGTTCCTTTGACCTGGAGTCCAAGCCTTTCCACAGCTGACATCTTCTCCCTCTACAGATTTATCCACAAAAACTCCCTGTTCTGTTCTAGCTCCTTTTCTTCCGTGTTGTGTGGACACTCCCCACTCACTCACGTCTCCACTGGCCTCTTATTGTGTGCTGCCACCTTTCACAGAAACGTCACACCTGTGACAATCCTCCCAAAATATAAAGATCTGGATCAGCTTTCCCGAAATGTGTTCCTCTTCGGGTCGATAGGTGT
>NW_012133857.1:3563030-3578644 GCF_000956105.1 Propithecus coquereli | reverse complement strand
ATTATTTTTTAATGGATAAGATAGAGATTTCAGCATGCATTCCTGACTTATTTCACTCCAAAATAATTACTTTTAGCATTTCCCTGACAGTACTAGGCAATTATAGCAGTTTAAATCCATTTACCAGCATCCCATCTTTTGTATTATTCTTGTCATGCATTTTTAATTCTGCAGATATTTCTATTCTCAGAATGAATTATTTGTTTTTGCACAGTCAGTGTTCATTCATGCTAATGTACTTATTTCCCCTTTCTGATGATTTTTATCTCTTCTTACATTTCCCGGTTTCCTTCTGGGATAATTTTCTTTCTGCCACAAAACTTCCCTTTAGTATTTCTTTTACTGTAGGCCTGTGGGCAACAAATTTTCTACTTTTGTCAAAAATCGTTTTTGCTTCACCTTTATTTTTGAAGAATATTATCACTGGGTATATAATTCTAGGTTAGTGATTTTTCTCTGCCAAAAGTTCAAAGATAACATTACATTGTGTTCTGGCTTTCATCATCTCTATTGAAAAATTAGCTATCAACCTGATTGTTGTTCTTTTAAATATAATCTGTCTTTCTTTTTTGGTTAATTTTATGGTTTTCTCTTTGTATTTGATTTTCAACAGGTCTACTGTATGCTATGGACTGAGTTGTGTCCCCCTCCCCCAAAATATATATGTTGAAGCCCTAAGCCCCAATATGATCATATTTGAAAATAGGGCCCTTGGGAGATAATTAGGTTTAAATGATGTCATGAAAGTGGGGCCTTCATGAGGGGATTAGTGCCCTTGTAATAAGAGACCAGAGAGCTTGCTGTTCCCACCCCCACCCCCACCTCCCACTCCACCCAGCCCCACTCACCCCACACCCTTCACTTCCCTCCCTATCATGTGAGGACACAGCAGGAAGATGGCCATCTGCAAGCCAGGGTGCAGGCCCTCGCCAGGAATTGAATCAACCAGCACCTCGATCTTGGACTTCCCAGACTCTAGAACTGTAAGAAATAAATTTCAATTGTTTAAGCCACTAATCTATGGTATTTTGTTATAGCAGCCAAAGCAGACTAACACATTATGATATACCTAAGTGTGGTTTTCGTTGCATTCCTTCTATTTGTGGTTATAGACCTTCCTGCATCCATGAATGATTAGAGTCTCTCACCAGTTTTGACAAATTCTCTGCCATCTGTCTTCAAATGTAGCTTCTATCATATTCTCTTTTTTCTTTCTTAAACTCCAGTCACCGATATATTGAAACTTGTGTCCCATATGTACCTTATTCTCTTTTCTGTATTTTATATCTTTTTTCTCTTTGCTTCAGTCTGGATCTTTTTTATTGTCTTTTTTCCAGTCATTAACTCTCTCTTCTGCTGCATCTAATCTGCTAAAGTAATAGCAATTTATAGTGTTCTCATGATTTTATGGTTTTGCTAGATAGTTTTCCTCTCCTGGGCCAGCTTGTCTGGGGCTAAATTGTCTATTACGTACTCACATATCTAAGGTCTTAGTTAGACCCAGCTGGGATGGCTCGAATGGCTGTGACAGACGGGGTCTCTCTATCTTTGCAGTCTCTCATCCTCAAGAAGGCTCACTCAGAGATTTTCTCATGACAGTCTCAGCGTTCATAGTAGCAAGAAAGGACAAGACCAATCTGCAAGTGCTTTCAAGTCCTGTTTGTATCACATTTGCTAATGCCCCATTGGCAAGAACATGTGACATGGCCACGACCAAATTCAAGGGGTAGAGAAATAGACTCTACTTTTTGCTAGAAGGCAGTGCAAAGAGTGTGCGTCTGCTTTTGGCGATCTATCAGGAAGATGGAGGATGGATTAATGGGACGCGTGCCTGTTTTCTCTAAAGGAAGACTCTTGGAAGCTGCCACAGGTCATTTTGCACCTCATTAGCCAGAGCTTAAACACATGAGCATACCTAGCTGCAGCACAGACTGGAAAAACAGAAACCAGATGCCCAGCTAAAAGATACCCTATTACTACTTTTAGAAGCAGAGGAGCATGAATTTTGGAGGACAGCTAATGATCTCCTCCACATCCATGTCCTTGCTTTCTGTTCCTCATCCCTCATCTCTGGCCAACTTGGGGGCAATGCAAAGAAGACACTTGACAGGAAGTTCAGCCCATCCTACATCCCCTATTAAGTCAGAAAATAAATGGATGTTAGAGCAAAACACGGTCTAGAATGAGTCTGGGGATTTACGAACAAATTTAATTTGTCTGTCACATCCTACTAGTATTCTAAATTATAAGTGGGTTGAATTTGTAGGACTGCACTCTCCAATGCTTCCCTGTATTCGGTATGATGTGACATGGAAGATATTTGGTGTGACTGTTATTATTCTTAGTCAAATTTTAAAAAGATTTGGTGAGGAATCTGAATCAGACACTTGGGAGCTTGATGCTGCCATAAATATAAAAGCGGGTAACCTTACCCTGTGTGTTACAGACCATGACAAGGACCATTCTTTAAATCAGCTGCAGATTTCTAGCTTGCACTTCCTTCATTAGCAAAAGCAGCCCAAGCTCACGCAAGCCTAACTCTGATCTATTCTGGGTTGTTACCGGCCTGTGACTCAGGCAAGAGGCTGCATTTCTGTTTCCAATTAAGGCTTGATTAGCTCCTAGGCAAGAAACGTGGGGTGCAAAGCTGGCAATAGAGAAGTAGGAGAATTAAACCTGGTAGAGCAGAACGGAGAGCATCTAGCAAACCCAGTCCATCCTTCGTTTGAGTTTGCCCTGTGCCCGTGGCTCTGCCTCATAGTAGCAATAGGAAAAACAGCACAGCAGATTTAAATCTTCTAGATCTTCAGGGAGTCTCTGCATACCTCCTCACTCCTCCCTAGCCCATAAACCACTTATAAATTCTCCTGCCATGACCTAGAGGTAGTACATGCTCAGAGACAATGTTATATACAGGGAAAGGACTTAGATTTTGAAATTAGACACTTTAGATTTTAATCTGGGCCCTTTTACTCACTAGCTGAGTTATCCTGAAGCCATTCTCTGCCCTCACTGAGCCTGTTTCCTTACCTGTAGAAAGGCCACAGTGAGGGCCAGTTGGCAGCTCAGCCCCGACTCTGGCATGGCATGAGTTGAGGTGAGCTGAGTCTCCGCTCGAACTCTCTAGCCTGCTTCACTCATCATCACTGGCTACCTGGACGCGTCCGGGATTTGGGTTTGCCAGCCCCGACGTGGCACAAGCACCAAGCCACTTACGTTTCTGTGTGGAAACGGAGACCCAGATGAGTGAAGCAGCTGCTGCAGCCATCTTTCCATCTTAGTTGATCAGGTTCCCATCATCTGTGTCCTGTGTATGTTCGCCAGTGCAGAAACTGTTGGTGGGAAGAGGGTCAGTGATATACGTATTCCTGAAGGTTTATCCTAAGGGTGGTCACCAGACTGGCAGCATCACAATTATATTTGTTAAAAATGCAAATAATGCAAATTCTTAGGCCTCTTTGAAACACTGGTAGAGCCCAGGAACCTGGACTGTTTGAAAGAACAGAAACGTCACAGAAACGTTTCACAGAAACGTCACACCTGTGACAATCCTCCCAAAATATAAAGATCTGGATCAGCTTTCCCGAAATGTGTTCCTCTTCGGGTCGATAGGTGTTACTGAAAATCAGTTCTGCGGTCAAGTGAATGTGGAAAACCTGCTGTGGGAGTCATCAAAAATTTTAATGAATTAACATCCATCATAAATCCCCAAGAGAATGGATACAAGATATAGAATTTTCAAAACAGATCGAAATGTAAAACCTCTTTTTGTGAAGTATTTTGAGGGACTGCTTTTGCAGGTCACACTTTCAGAAAGGCAGCCCTAGGCATGCATTATATTTTCACGTACTCTCTTGCACAGTTATTTAGGTTGTATTCATAAACCCAGTCTCCCTGTCTGGGCTGATTATACAGCTGTGCCATTGAGCTAACACCACGTTTTGTGTATCTTAGGTGTTCAGTAAGAGTTTGCTGCTGCTTTTCATCTGAATAACATTTCAAAAGTAACCATTTGATCTTTATAGCATCTCTCTTTAATTACTGTATGTTGATCTTTAAAGTGCTTTAAGATCCAGATAGAGCAAAGACTTCCTCAAAGGTTAAAAAGTGATATTTGCAGGATGAGCTGGATCAGCATGCAGATGTCCTGATTCCCAGCCCAGGTTCATCTGAGTCTTGACTGGCTCTGGGGGGAGGAACAGGTCTTGGCATTTCTCCATGTGCCTGAGTGGCCCAAGGTCAACAGAGGAGAAAAGAGGCTGTAGGCGCCAGCTGGTGCCTGAGGAGCAGCACCAGAGCAGGAACTTCCTGGTTGTTTCTGCCCTTCTTTGCCCAACATTGAAAATATTTGAATTTCAGCAAGCACAACTCAGTAATTCTGGCTTGTCCAGAAGCCTAGGAGGGGCCTTTCTTTAATAAATACAATGAGAAAAGCCAGTAGGCCCAGTAATGAAAAAGTGGGGAGAAGGGACAATGATGGAGTAGCAACATGAGTCACTCTTGACCTCCTAGTTGGTCCATAGACTTGGTTAACCTCCCAAACCACGAAACACTGGTCACCAAATCACAAATCACTCTACAGAGCATTGCAGCATCTCAGCATCTGAAAAGAGGAATACACTGGGCACAGGGGCTTGGGGCGTGGTCAGGGTGTTCCAGTGCCCAGGCCTTAGGTCCATCTGCCCTGGTTCCACTAAGGCAAAATGGTGGTAATGTTCAAAATATTATTTGAATTACTTCAATGAATCTATTTTTAGTACAATGACATACTAGATACTTCCCAAATCACCACCATTCACTTCACAACACCTAGATCTTAAAGAAAACTTACTTTTTGGATTTCTGTGCTTACAGGAAGTAGGGAAACTCTCCAAAGAGTCCTCTCTCCTAAAAAAAAAGAAAAAAGAAATCATGAACCAGAACCAGAGCTGGGAGCACTAAGTAGTGAATAAGCTGAAGGAACAAGGTTGCCCTGAGGGTAAACGTTGAGAGCAGCGCTGTGATTTGCAATTGTGATATAAGACCTTGGGCCACAGCAAGGAAGGAGAGCTGAACAAAAACATCTGCATCATCCTAAGCCAGGAGCAATCCTCTGGGTCCCAGCAGAAGCAGCTGCACATTGTCCCAAAAGGTTTAAATAGCTGTGAAATAGAGTCTCCCTGTGCCCCATGCATCTTCCTTTCCAGGATTTTTGCATCTGTTCTCATAAGTTTATTTTTTAGATAAATTTTATATTGTGGTATCAAACTCCACCATGATTTCACAGATTGTTTTGAGAAAGATGGACATTTTTACAACATTGAGTCTTCTCGTGTATGGACAGCATGTGCCAGGAAACACTGTCTTTAGGTACAACAGTTTCTCATCCCTTACGTAGGTCACCGCTGTGCATGTCAAAGATGGCTTTGGTGAGGTTAGGCAGGCTGACCTGTGGGAGAGTTGTTTTAATACGTTATTGAAACTAAAAGACATTCCATTTAAAGACCACTTATTCTGATCATCGCATGGGCCAGGTACTACATTAAGTACTGTTGCGGAGGGTACAAATATGAGTGAAAACCTATTAGAATAGCTACTATCAAAAAAAAAAATACAGAAAATAACAAGAGATGGCAAGGATATGGAGAAATTGGAACCTATTTTTAACACTATTGGTGGAAATGTAAAATGGTATAGCCACTGTGGAAAACAGCATGGTGGTTCCTCAAAATATTAAAAATAGAATTACCATATGATCCAGCCATTCCACTTTTGGGTAGACACCCAGAAGAATCAAAAGCAGGGTCTCTAAGAGATATTTGTACACCCATGTTCATAGTGGCATTATTTATAATAGCCAAAAGGTGGAAGCAACCCAAGTGTCCATCGACAGCTGAATAGATAGACAAAATGTGTTATATACACAGAATGGAATATTACTCAGCCTTTAAAAGGAAGGACACTTCAACACATTTTACAATATGAATGCACTTTAAAGACAGTAGGCTAAGTGAAATAAGCTAGTCACACAAAGACAATATTGTATGATTCCACTTATATAAGGTACTTAGAATAGTCAAATGCATAGAGACAGGAAGTAGAATGGTGGTTGCCAGAGGCTGGGAAGGAGAAGAACGGGGAGATGTTGTTGAATGGGTACATCATTTCAGTTTTACAAGATGAAAAAATTCTGGAGATCGGTTGTACAACAATGTGAATGTACTGCCCAACCGTAGACTTAAAAATGGTTAAGTTGGTAAATTTTATGCTATGTATACTTTAAAAATAAAAATGATAACATTTAAAAATAACAGATGAGTGAGAAAATGCCTGAGTGCTCAGGAAACTCAGCGAGGAAGGAACAATGGCAGGAGGCACAGGACACAGGCCCGCAGGCCAGTCACAGATGTCTACAGAGAACAGCTGGATGACATGGCCCTTGCCTCATGAAGGACCACGAGGCAGGGAGGTTAGGGAAGGACAAGAGGCTAACAGAATAATGGTCAGAAGAGGCTTCCTCAAAGCACAGTCCAAAGACCATAACAACAGTTATTTTGTTATTTGGTATGCTCATGGGCTTCCTGAAACAGAAAAATCCCTGCCGATTTATGAATTTCCTCCCTTTCTCCTTCCGGTGTTTGTCCTCACAAGTCTCTGTTGGGCTCCCTGACTTCTGGCCTGACGTCTGACCCAGCTCAGGCAGCCACCCGCAGCTCTCAGGTGCACAATGCACATTTCCCCTGCTCCAGAGGCTTCCTTCCATTTCAGAAAGTCACATTATTAATTACAATGAACCAAAGCACATATTGGAAGCCTGCAGGAACTGCAGAGTTGACCATTAATTGGAAGCATAGATGTTGGCATTAAGCATCCAAAGAAATCCATAAAAATGTATCTAAATATAATCTAAATATTGGACAAAAAGGCTGAAATGCTTTCAGTATAATTCCTGCAAAGTCATGACCTAGGATGTCAAGCTCCCAGAACCAACAGCAGCTCATACATGTAAAAAGACAATCTTAGTAAAGCTTTTTTGTTTTGGAAAATACAGTCATTTATTATAAAAATATATTATTTATGTTAACATCAAATAGGTTTGTTATTATTTTATTTTATTATTTTTTAATTACTGTGAGCACATAATTGTGTATCTTTATAGGGTACACGTGATGTTTTGCTACAGGCATATAACATGAATTAATCAAATCAGAGTGATCAGGGTATCGATCACCTCAGGCATTTATCATTTCTTTGTGTTAGGAGCATTCCATTTCCACTCTTTTAGTTATTTTGAAGTACACTGTAACTTATTGTTGCCTACAGTCACCCTGTTGTGCTATCAAATATTGTTCTTTCTAGCTAATTATATTTTGCACCCATTAACTATCCCCACTTTATCCCCATCTCCTTGCTACACTTCCCAGCCTCTGGTAACCACCATTCTACTCTCTGTCTCCGTGACATCAATTGTTTTTAATACTTAGCTCCCACATGTGAGTGAGAACATATGAGATTTGTCTTTCTGTGCTTGGCTTATTTCACTTGACATAATGTTCTCCTGCTCCATCCATGTTTTTGCAAATGGCAGAATTTCATTCTTTTTGTGGTCATATAATATTCCATTGTGTATATGTTCCACAATTTCTTTATCCATTCATCCACTGATGGACACTTAGGTTGATTCCAAATCTTGGCAATTGTGAGAAGTATTGCAATAAACATGGGAGTATAAATATCTTTTTGATATACTGATTTCCCCTCCTTTGCATATATGCCCAGCAGTGGGATTTCTGGGTCATGTGGTATTTCTATTTTTAGGGTTTTTTGTTTTTTTAGTTTTAGTTTTTTGAGGAATCTCCACACTGTTCTCCATAGTGATCATGCTAATTTACATTCTGTGTTCCCCTTTCTCCACATCCTTGCCAGCATTTGTATTGCATACCTTTTTAAAATATATATACATAATATATTTATTCTTGTGTGAAAAGATACATAATTCTGATATGTACTTCTATGGATATTTGCAAAAATATAAAGAATAATAAAGTGAAATAAAAATGTGTATGTAAAAATAAATCCAGCCCCTTCTACTAACTTACACAAACAAGCCGACACAAACAACCAGCTTTGTCTCTTACACTGGAGAGCTTCACACCACAGAAACTAGGAACTACATCTATAAAAACAGATTACATGTGCATTGGAATAAATATGTATAGTTTTCATTATCTAGAGGAATATGTAACTTAGAAATTGGTGAATAAACATGAAAAGATAAAAACTCTATCTTTTACATATGCGTAAAGGTATGAACTTTGGGCACTATCACCAATTGCTTTAGATTTTTCTCCAGGCAGGATGTAAGAAGACGTGGGTGCATATATGTGTGTGTGTGTGTGTGTGTGTGTGTGTGTGTGTGTGTATACATGTTTGTGAATATATATACATGTAAACACATTAATGTAGATTGTTACAGATTTTATGGATATACATACACAAAACAGAGGTGATTAAAAAGACATATATCTATATGTATATAGAGAAATATCTATATATTCAAGTGAATATGCAAGAGAAAACCAAAACATGTTCTCATAGAAACTCAGGGACACAGAAACACACCTACAGTCACCAATAGAAGCCCTCCATTTTCATCAGCCACCCTTGGGCCTTCTTGCCCCGTGATGGTAATGAAGGGAACTCAAGGGTTTAAAGAGTTCTTTACTGACTGTTCCACAGGATCTTTGCTGACTCAAAACACCTGGCCAAAGACCTTCAGGGAGAGCCAGCCCAAGTTCCATCACCATGTAAGGGCAGAGTAGCCCAGTTCTCCAAACCTAGTCATGAGAATAGGTGCTCATTTTTTACGCACCAAAAATGGGGTCATACACTAGTGTGCCAGTTGGAGTCATCGAAGAAGATGATTTCAAAGGAGAAGAAGAAGAGCTTTCAGCCCTCAGGAGATGTTTGAAGCAGTGTTAGTTTCAGTGGCATCAGATGGCATGGGAGCCAAGTTCAGAGCCACTGGCTCCGAACCAGCATAGCTGCAGGAACTGTCCAAGGACTGCAGCCTCTGGAGCCTGACTGCCTTATAAATTTAGTCCAGGCCTCAGGCTGTTTTTTAGCAGCTAATGGTGGGGTTAGCTGGAACTCAGGTTTCAGGGCTGAGGATTTCTCTCTGGCTGGGCCGATCTAAATGCTCCCTCCATGGGGACTGGCAGAATTCTGCCCTGTGCTGTGTTCCCCTGTGCCAGGATGACCCTGAGTTTTAATGCAAAGTCCCACAAGCACTTCACTCTCCCTCCTCTGGGCACAGAGATTCTCTCCCTACTCAGCCTGCTGGCATGGCACAGCCGGGGCATAATAGGGGAGGGGTGACATAGGCAAAGCAAGCCTGTCTTTTCTGCCGTCTTCAGTGATTCTTTCATTGACAAAGTGTTAAAACCAGGCAGTATGATCACTCATCTGATTTTTGGTTCTTCTGAAGGTGTTTGCTTGCATACATAGTTGTCGAATTTGGTGTTTGTGCAGAGGGATGATGGCTGGAGGTTTCTATTTGGCTATCTTGCTCCACCCCCTCCTATTGTCATTTTAAAATGAATTAATATATACATATTTTTAATGTCTTGCTGCTAATTTTTAATATGGTAAATATCAATATATATAGTCCATATAAGGAAACTCTTTCTTGTAGTCTTCAATAAATTATAAGAATTAACACAGTCCTGAGACCAAAAATTTGGGGAACCACTGGTGTAGAAGTTCTCCAGGACAAGAGGGCAGATGCAACCAGTGGCCAAAGTGTCCAGTGTGCATGTGGTTATTCCCCAGATTACACCGGCTAGAAACAGAAGAAGACAAACTCACGGTGTTGCAAATGTCCACTGCAGGCTGCAATGTGGTAGTACAACAGGCTCTGTTTGTGATGGTCACACATTCGCATCACACATTCTTGCTCACACACACTCACACAAACTTGCACACGCACACATGAAGTCTGCTCATCTTCCTTCCCCTATTGATTTGTGCAAGCTCAAATAGACCTGGTTTACTCCTAAAGACTGGAAAAAGAACTCTGTTTTCCCACCATCTTTCAAAACAGAACCACCAAGAAATACTAATTTTGAGCCTACTAACAATAACTTAAAAGTAGCCCAAGATGAAGTTTACTTAGAGGGCAGGTCCATGGCTCATTCCTGTCCAATGTCTCCCAACAGCACCCAGCAAGTGCCTTTGTATAAAGAAACAGTTTGCCGAACAATGCAATAGTGTAAATTAGATTATAGGAAGCTGTTTAACTTACTCAACAGAATAACCTCCTATAAGTATTCTTAAATTAAGAATTGTATAGAAAAATATTTAATGCTAATTATGTCAGCCTTAATCTATTTCTTAATGTCTTTCCATAAGTTCTACCCACTTTTTAAAGATATAGAATAATCCAGGCTTTCTCTAGTTCTGCTTCTATTGCAGAATTGGTGCAATTTCTATGTTTGCACATCTCATTCGTCTTCAGAAAAGGGTATTGAGCCCTTCCCTTCACCCTCCATTACTTCCACATCAGCTATTACTCTGCTGTGTGAAAACTTCCTGGGATCCCGTTGCCGCCAAGTCAATAAAGCAATTACACATAAAGAACAGATGGTGAGAGAGTTGGCCAAGATGCAGAGAAAACTCATCAGATAAACGTTTTCTTCTTTACTACTCTTTTCCTCCTCCACAACTGTCTTCTTAATGAGTAAAAGTGAAAGATGAGCACTATTAGATCAGTTTCCAACAAAAACTGTTGCCAAGCCTCTGAGAATATGGCTTCCCATGGCTCTGTTCACAAGAACAGGACTCCTTCCCTCAGTGCAAGGGTGGAATACAATGTCTTCTTGCACCACGGAGAATGGGCGATTTCTTGGAAGTCAACACCACTCTTTTATTAATGTTTGTTAAAGTAGTAGCAACAGCTTGTGTTCACTGAGCACTTACCATGACAACCGGAATATGAAACACCTTTCATACATCCCCCAAAACTCATGAAGGATTTACCTATGATTATTCTTGCTTTTCAGAGGAGGAAACAGAGACTAAAAGAAGTTTGGGAACTTGCCCAAAATAAGTGAAAGAGCCCTGTCTCCCACACTCCGACCATTAACCACCGTGCAACTCATCTTCTCTTCTTCCAGTACCTGGATGCTAACATTGCAATCAATCAGGAGTTTCTATGTTCAGAGTCCGATTCAACTAACTCACTAGGCCCTTGCAAATAAGTTAATGTAATGTTAACTAGGCCCTTGTAAATAGGTTAATATACATCGCTGTTTAAATATAAATATGAATAACCTTCTGAGGTCATAATATCTTCATCTAAAATATGTTCGAGAAAACAGACAGATTTGTACAATGTTGCATAGCTAGAAAGTCACACTGAATGTTTCATAGAGCTAGGCCTTCACCATCCCTCCCTGGTGGACTTGGAACCTAGATAAAAGGGACACCCCCACACTCTCCCAGCCCTTTGACACCATCAGCCACAGGAATCGTGGGAGCAGACTGACTGGGACAATGCTCCTGGCGTCTCTCCTCACCAAGCCCCAAACAGGACTCCGGGGCTCTGAATCTGAGTTAGCCCTCTGGCCCATACCCTTTTATTCCAGAGGTTTCCTGAAGGGCAGCACCTTCAGGTGGTGAGCTGCAGTCCAGGTGGCGAGCCGGTGAGGGCATCAGGGGGCCTGGCAATGGGAGGAAGGAGACAACTGACCCCAGCTACAACACAGAACTGCCCTCTGTCAGCCTCTCTGCCTCCTGCTGGGGCCAGGGAGAGGTAGTATCTATGCCCTTCGCACAAAGGAAAGACATCAAACACCCGTGAACATAGGCAGCACTTACAAAGTCATCAGGGAAAATGCACTGTGCCCTGGCATTGCCCCATCAGCCTGCACATTTTTTCCTATTCTCATTTTCCTTTGCTCCAAGTCTCTTTTGTTTTTCTTTTTTTTTAATTTTCTTTTTCCTTTTATTATTTTGTGTTACCCGTATTTCTTGAACTGCCCTCAAATCTCCTTTGTGAACAAGATAAGAAGGAGAACAAATGAGAAGAAGGAGGAAAGTTCCCCTTGCATCCTGGCATACTCCAAACTCATGCTTCCTCGTCTCCTCAGAGAAAGGTCTTGGAGAATCAGAAAGCGCCTGGCCCTGGAATTCTCTGCCATTGGAGGAAATAGCTGGGGATGAATCCAGACATTTGCATCCTTTCAGGAATTCAGCCACAGAGTACTCAGGAAACTTGTTTCTAGTAGCCCAGCTAGGAGGAATTTCCCAGAACAGGGATACACAAGACCCCCTCTGGACCTGGAAACTCATGGCCTTGGGCGTTGGAAGCACACGTGTGGTTGACTGGATTTCTAATCAAGTTGTCCCAGCTGGTGACCATCTGAAAGTTGAATATGAATTTGGTTCTTCTCTGAGTGCGAGTATCTGCAGGAAACACGTGGCCATCTATTAGGTCTATTGGGCCAAAGAAAGCTTGCTTGGTTTCTTCTGCTTCTGCCAACAATAAAATGTACTGTCAGTACAAAACATTCATTGGGGAGAGAATGCTTTGGGCACTCAAGGTGGGAATCCTATAATGGGCAGGGCTCTCAGCCAAGACATATTTGAATAATGTTGATAATAGTGTGTGCACCTTTGTTTCCCCAGTGCAGCATTCTTTGTAAGCAGGGATCCTGCCAGCTGGGCAGGAAGCCACAGTCCACACCACATTTTATGGAGAGGGAGGTTGAAGTGTGGCAAACTCCTCCAGGGCACTAATCAAGGTCAAACCAATGGTCTATGATAGAGGTCACCTCCTTCTGTAAGGCTACATCCTACTTATCCTCCAAGGACACCTGCCTTCAGGCCATGCAAGTACCACATTCACTCTGTGACATGACTCACTCCGCAAATGTGCTTATTTGAAGAATCCTGAGATAAATCCTTAAAGTGAAATATTCTACTGTAAAGTACACCTACCCACACACATACAATGCACAACTACACATGGAAGTACCTCCCTTCCCTACACCCATCGCATTCTTACTTTTTCACTATTTATCACTTTTGGGATCACAGAATTCCAAATGGAGGCTCTCACAGGCTTGGTCTGCTGTCATTAGGTACCTTAGATATCTTTTGGTCTATAGGGAAAGCATCCCATGCTTGGTAGGTTTATGTGGGACTACATCAAACAAAGAGTAGCAATGTCAAAACTAGGAATAAAACTAGACCCATATCCCTATTTTTTTTTTCATACCTGGACAGCTAGATGTGACCAGGTTGTCACAGTGAGGCCCCTATGGAAGTTGAGTTTTCCCTTGAGATTAATTAACGGAATACTGAGCCAGGCCCATGAAGTATCCTATGGGGGTTCTAATGAGGATTAAAAGCTGTGCTACTCCTGTCCTGGATAGGCCAGTTGTTACTTCTATGCCCACATCATTTTGGGGTGCAGAGAGTGACTCCAACCACAGTTCCTGCTGACAAGATAGACTGAGATTGGCCAAAGTTGACTAAAGATGGTCATCTGACCCCACAGTGGGTGGGATGAGGTGGAAAGCAAATCCATGGGCTGGGCTGGGCCTAACAGATTTCTCTGTCAAGAATGTGAATTACAAAACCAAGACCTTCTGTTTAAATCTTTAAATCCTAGGTCATGGAGAGTCAGGCCCATACTACTGCCATGGGGAGCCAGAGCCAAAGTCATCCAAATTGTTACTGAGTATCTGTTATGCGGAAGAATCAGAAGCAGAAATGGGAGAGGCCTTATGGCCCAAAAGCCAGAGATCTCAGGTTCTGACTTTGAACAGGCCCTGTTCATGAGCCTGCCTAGACTTTATTTTCAGCCCTTGGAAGTCTGTACAATTGCCTATTGGGGTCTCACAAATAACCTCCCTTTTCTTAAACCTACACAAAAGAGATTCTACTTCTTGCTGCTCTATGTACCCCAAGCAAGACAGCTCCTTATCTCCACGGTCAAGGTGCAATGCCAGTGGGATGTATGTCAGGCCAGTGACACTGCTGCCAAAAGTGCAGCACGAGCCTGCCGGAGCGACCGCTGTCTCTTGAACCAATGCGTGTCTTCGGGATGTAGGCACACCCTGACCAGGGACAGGGCTGTTTGTGAGAGGCAGAGCTGCTGTAGAAAGTGCTCAGGAAGAGAAAATAAAACTGCCAGAAACGAAGCAATTTAATGTATTTCATTGATTTTAGAGCATGCCTTTTTCATTTTCATGGTTTCACATTTGTAAAATCAGAATGCATCTCACCGTCACTGTCAGCCAAATAGAACCACCGCAGTGGTCATGAGCAACCCCGGCCACGACTATTCATAATGCTGCCACTTCAACCGAGTTATATGCATTGTCAGCGCTACGAATGTTGAATTTGTCATTAAAAATATCTCCAGAAAGATTTCACCATGATTTAAGCAGCCAAACAAAAAGTCATTGTGTTTGCAGAAAGGCGTGGAAATGAAGCACTGGAGTATATATTTTATATTAATGAAGCAAATATTTGTAGTTGAAGGAATGATTGCAATCTCACATTTCTTTCAAAGCAATAACCAAGTACTTTAGAAACCCACAGGTAGGAGAAATTGTGGTACATTTTGTTACTGAGATGAATGTGCAAGAATGGCTTTTCATCCACCAGCACAATGCAACTAAGGAGAAATTGCCAAATCCCTCAAAACAGAAGAAAGTCATTCCAAAGCACCAAGAAGCTGGTGCCAACAATGCCAGGGTGCGGGTCTTGGCATTCCTTTTCCCTTCCTGTCTTTTCCCTTCCCTTCCTTTCTCCACCACTCTCTTCCTTCTACCTCCCTGCAGCAACAGCATGTACATACTGGAAAGAGAAGAAAGTTTAGGTGAGACAAGGAAATAACTAGGGATGAGTTCAATATGTTTGCCTACGTGTGTGGGTGCACACATTCACGTGTACATCTGCGAGCAGAGCCAGTGTTTCTTCTCTCATTCCCAAATTCAGGATTTTACAAAGGCCTGCAGCACAGGGTCTTTAGAGGTAGCAATGTGAAACCGTGAGTTCCTCTCAATGCACAAACAAAAATTACCAAGAAAAAATATACATTACCTTTGATAAGACTTCCCAGCCAAAAATACCTCCGTTTTCATCTATCAAGAATATAGTTTGATATATGTTGAGATTGGGAATCCTAATATTGCATTCTTTCAGATAAAATACAATTTAGGCCAACACTATATATTAAATAAACCCCTGAATTAAAATGCCAACCTTGTCATAAATCAATTCTCATACATTCTGGGATTTACATATGGACCCTGCACCCTGCCTCACAGACTCATATGTTTGCTGCTATGCCAATATGGTACTTTAAATGTCAATAAGTTCTACATAATAAGTTTAAATGAATGATAAAGCAAATATGCAATCAGCATTTTACTTTTCAAAAATATTTTAGCTATTTTTCCATATGAATTGTAAAGTAATTTGAACAAGGTAACAAAAAATTGGGATTCTGATTCGAATTGTATTAAGTATGCATGTATGTGTATAAAAGATTAATATTTTTGACACTATGTTTTCCCAACCGGGTATATAGCATATCTCAGTTCAGATTTGTTTCTAATAAC
>NW_012133857.1:3559888-3561615 GCF_000956105.1 Propithecus coquereli | reverse complement strand
CACTAGCAAGATGTGAGAGTTCCAGATGCATCATACCCATAGAAACATTTAATGTTATAAGTCTTTTTCATTCTTTTAACGCTGTCTTTCACAAAGTGCATTTACTTTATTTTAATGAAATCCAATTTATCAATTTTCTTAAATGGATTATGCCCTTGGTGACATATCTAAGAACTTTTTGATTAATCCCTAGTCATGAAAATTTTCTCCTGTCTTATTCTAAAAGACTTATAGTTTTATATTTTACATTTAGATCTGTGATACATGTTAGGTTAATTTTTCTAATAAGTGTGAAGTTTAAGTCAATGTTTGCTATTTTGCATGTGGGTGTCTAATTTTTCCAAAGCCATTTGTTGAAAAGACTAACATGACTCCATTGATTTGCCTTTGCATCTTTGTCAAAAATCAGTTGGCCATATCTGTGTGGGTACGTTTCTACACTCTCTATTCTGTCCTATTGATGTATATGTCTATTGCTTTGCCAATACTGTACTGTTTTGATTTAGGGTAGCTTTATAGTAACTCCTAAAATTGGATAGTGTAAGTCCTTCAACTTTACTTTTACAAATTATTTTGTCTATTCCAGTTTCTTTGCCTTTCCACATAAACTTTAGAATTAGTTTGTTTATAACACAAAAATCCTACTGTGATTTTTACTTAAATTCCATTAAATGTGTAGATCAATTTAAGAGAATCGATATCTTGACTATGTTGTGTCTTTCACTCCATGATTACAGTATGTCTCTCCATTTATTTAGATCTTCTTTGATTTCTTTCTTCAGCATTTTGTAGGTTTCAGCGTACAGATCCCATAGTAGCCATGTTAGATTTATACTTCAGCATTTCGTTCTTTTGGAACCATTGTAAATGGTATTTTTTCCTAAATTTTAGCTTCCAATTGTTCATTGCTAGTATATAGAAATATGATTTACTTTTGTGTGTTGACTTAGTGTCCTGCAAACTTACTAAACTCATTCATATTCTAGGAGGTCTTTTTTTCTGCAGGTTTCTTGGGATTTTCTGCAAAGATAGTCATGTGCAAAGAGGGGCAATTTTATTCTTCCTTTCCAGTGTCTATGCTTTTCACTTCTTTTTCTTGCCCTCATGTGCTGGTGGGACTCCAGTGCCATGTGTAATAGCACTGGTGACAATAGACATGTCCGCCTTGCTCCCAGTCTTAAAGGGCAAGCATCTAGTCTTTCACCGTTAAAAATGGTATCAGCTGTATGTTTTAGGTAGTTGCCTTATCAGGTTAATAAAATTTCGTTCTGTGAGAGTTTGTATTATCAATGGATGTTTAATTTTATCAAGTGCTTTCACTGCACCAATTGATTGACTGTGTGCAACATATCCAACAGAATATGACTGTGCAGTTTTTCTTCTTTAGACTATTAATATGGTGGAACATGTTGACTGATTTTCAAATATTGAACCAGGCTGACAATCCCAGAATAAACCCTATTTTGTCATAGTGTACATTTATTACTATTTTTCTGGGTTTGATTTGTTAATGTTTTATTAAGAATTTTTACATGTATGTTTATGAGATATATTGGTCTGTGGATTTTTTTTCCTTATACTATTTTTTTTCTGATTTTAGTATCATGGTAATTCTGGGCCTAATAGGGTGAGTTGGGAATTGCTTCCTCCTCCTGGGTGAGTCTGGATAATTTGTGGCTTTGGAGGAAGTGTTCATTTTCATCTGTTGTTAAATTTATGTGCATAAC
>NW_012133857.1:3558115-3559706 GCF_000956105.1 Propithecus coquereli | reverse complement strand
ATTGTGTTTTTATAGCTTTTTAAGTTATATTATATTTTTGTTGCTATTTAGAATTGTATTTTAAAATTCTATCTCTAATTGATTATTGTTTATGTAGAGAAAGCCACTAGCATTTGTATATATAGTTAATCCATTCACCTTACTATATTTTCTATTAATTTCTCATATTGTCAGAGTTTCTGGAGTTTTCTAGGTTTGAAATTTATTACCAGCAAATATTTTTTCTCTTCTTTTCCACAACTGATACAGTTTCAATTTCCTATATATGAATTAGCTAAAGTCTTCAAAGCAATTTTGAATCATATAGCACCCCTTTCTGGTTCCTGATTTTAATAGAATTAGCTTTAAATTTGTCCCAGTTATGCTGATTGCTGTTGTTTTTTGGGGCAGGGTGTAGATAATACTAGATACTATCTAGTATAGGTAGAGATAAAAAGATGAGTTTTACTTTTACTTACAAATATTTTTATTGAGATTAACATACAGTAAAATGCTCAGATCGTAAGTGTACGATCCTATGAGTTCGGCCACATGTACATGCTCATGTAACAAATAGCCAAAAAGGTTTGGTTATTTACTGCTGCATAACAAATTATCCCAAAACTGATTAACTCAAAATAAAACAATTCATTATTTCTCAGGATTCTATGGGTTGACCAGTATTCTACGGGTTGCATTCTTCTGCTTTAGGTGGTGTCATTGGTGACTGGCATGGCTAGAAGGCCCAATAAGGCTGGCGAGTGGTGGGACTGGACACCAGCTGAGACTGCTGACCCAGGGCCTCAGCTCTCCTGGATGTGGGCCTGCTCAGGTGCTGCATGGCAGCTGGATTCCAAGGAGGAATGCTCCACAGGCAGAGATGGAAACTGCAGCTCTGTGAAGGGCCAGCCCTGAAAGTTACGCAGCATCACTTCTTCTTCATTTGATTGGTCAAAGAAGGTCACAGCATTAGGCCACATTGCATGCAAAGAGAAAGCTTGGGGTGGAGGGAGAGTGGCAGTCACACTAGAAAAGAGCATATAGAATGGGAGGGATTATTATGACCATCTTTGGAAAAACATTTACCACCCTGATCTAGATATCGAACACGTCTATTGTCCTGGAAAGTTCTCATGGGCTTCCCTCCAGTCAGTCACCACCCTCCAAGGGCAACTAATGTTCTAGCACCGTAAGTTAGCTTTATCTGTTCTTCACCACGGAGTACACTGAATCACACATTTATGCATTTTCCTGTTGCTAAATATTGGCTTGTTTTAAGATTTTGGCTGCCACTAGCAAAGTTGCTATGAACATTTTTTCTGAATCCTTTTGGGAATATATGTTTTCATTTCTCCTGGGCAAATGCCTAGGCATGAAATTGCCAGGTCATATGGTAAGGGTATATTTAACTTTATAATACTTTGAAACTATTTTCCAAAGTGGGTATATCATTTTTTTACTCTCACTAGCAAGATGTGAGAGTTCCAGATGCATCATACCCATAGAAACATTTAATGTTATAAGTCTTTTTCATTCTTTTAACGCTGTCTTTCACAAAGTGCATTTACTTTATTTTAATGAAATCCAATTTATCAATTTTCTTAAATGGATT
>NW_012133857.1:3544220-3545770 GCF_000956105.1 Propithecus coquereli | reverse complement strand
ATAGTCATAATCAAAGGGCTCATAAATAATGAAACATGTATTTGCAACCAAGAGCTATTATAATGCACCAGTAACTATTTTTAACTAATCTGATTTAATTTATACGATGTTAGGAATTTTGAAATTTTTAATAAAGAGCTGAGAATAAAGAACTCCCAAAGGTGGTAACTATAGGTAGCAATGATTCTAATATGCTCACTAATCCATTTAGAATGAAATAGTTATTGGGTAGATATGAATGATTAAAAGAAAATAATCCATGTGAGTAGACTGTTACCTTGGGGCACCTTGAAATAGATTCATGGGTGGTCATATCATTAATATTAACAAAATAAATGCATGACTATGTGCAAATGTTTACTGCAAATGGCAGTGCTTTTAATGGGCCTCCAGCTTCTATGGGGAGAAAAAAAACCTGTTCAGTGCTGGAGAGCCTTGTATTCTTCAGACAAGACACTAAAGCTATGCATATGTATATGTGTCTCAGTTTTCTCAACTTTAAAAAACACTGCTATAAACCTATAGTGAGAATCAAATCAAGAACTCAATCCCAATTACAATAGCTACAAAAAAAAAAAAAACCTGAGAATATACTTAACCAAAGAGGTGAAAGATCTCTACAAGGAGAACTACAAAATGCTGATGAGAGAAATCATAGATGACACACAAAAAAATGAAACAATATTCCATGCTCAACAATCAGAACAATCAATATCGTGAAAATGTCAATACTACCCAAAGCAATCTACAAATTGAACACAATTCCTATTAAAATACCAATGTCATTTTTCACAGAATTAGACAAAACTATTCTAAAATGCATATGGAACCAAAAAATAGCCCAATATCCAAAGCAATCCTAAGCATAAAGAACAAATCCAGATGTATCATATTACCTGACTTCAGATTATATGACGAGCAATAGTAACCAAAACAGCATGTACTGATATAAAAGTAGACACATAGACCAATGGAACAGAATGGAGAACCCAAAAATAAAGCAAAATACCTACAACCAACTCATATTTGACAAACCAGAAAAAAACGTATAATGAGGAAAGGACACATTATTCAATAAATCATGCTGGGAAATTGGATAGCCACATGCAAAAGAATGAAAATGGATCCCTATCTTTTACCATACACAAAAGTTAACTCAAGATGGATCAAAGATTTAAATGTAACACCTGAAACAATAAAAATCCTGGAAGAAAATCTAGGAAAAACTGTACTGGACATTGGCCCAGGCAAAGAATTCAAGACTAAGGCTCCAAAAGCAAATGCAACAAAACCACAAATAAATAAATGAGTGTTAATGAAACTAAAAGGCTTCTACACAGCAAAAGAAATAACCAATGGAGTGAATAGACGACCTGCAGAATGGGAAAAAATATTTGCAAACCATACATCCAAAAAAGGACTAATAATATCCAAGATCTACAAGGAGCTAAAACAAATCAGCAAGAAAATAACAAATAACCCCATTAAAAAATGAGCAAGAGACATGAACGGACATTTCTCATAAGATTTACAAATGTCCAACAAACATA
>NW_012133857.1:3542502-3543505 GCF_000956105.1 Propithecus coquereli | reverse complement strand
GAATACCACTCACCCATAAAAAAGAATACAGCAACTTGGATGGAACTGAAGGCCATTATCCCAAGTGAAGTAACTCAGGAATGGGAGACCATATGTTCTTTTTTATAACTGGGAGATAAACAATGGATATACATGGTCGTACAGAGTGTGATAATCAACATTGGAGACTCAGAAGGGAAAGGGTGGGAGGAGCGTGAAGAATGAAAAACTATCCATCAGGCACACTAAACACTATTTGGGTGGCAGGTGCACTAAAACCCAGACACCACCACTGTACAATTGATCTATCTAACTAAAAGCCACTTGTACTCCTAAATCTATTAAAATAAAAAAAATTGCTTAATACGAAAAAAGAAAAAGGTACAAAATGATTTCCCATTGTGGTCTGGAGGGTCAAATAAAATGACATATTTGGGAGAAGATTAAAGAGTAACATTACAAACGTGGATGAAGAACACGGGATCAACTCGTAATTCAGAAGCGCAAGTGCTTTAATCCCATGTATTCTCACTGCCTGCCTAAGCAACACAGTTGTTTTGAGGCTGAGGTTTTATGGGACTAATTGTCTCTTTTCCAAACCAGAAATATTTGATAAATGTTGAAACATGATAGTGGTGTTCATGATAAACTATCCTCGAATAAAGGAATTTCTCTTCTTATCTCTGGGATTATGAGTAGACTACAAATTAATCCAAAATGCGCTATTTAGGAAAAATGAGATGTGATCATACTGAAGAATCAAAGAATCAAAAGTAAGTAAAAAGAAAAGAAGGTAAAGGTACTGCGAAAGGAGAAAATTAACATTTGGTGACAACTTTGTAAATGTTATGCCTTGAATCTTGACATGACCCACAGTTTGACTGTTAAGCGAAGTTCAAATGGAAGGAAAATCAATTTATCTAAACTCCCTTGATTGGATCCCATGCTTGTTTTGACCAGCTCCAAGCTCATCCACTTTCTAACATATCACAACCTGTGAAAGAACAGAAACAGAAAGCCAAGA
>NW_012133857.1:3541461-3542452 GCF_000956105.1 Propithecus coquereli | reverse complement strand
AAAATGTTGATGTTTCCAACTATAATTGTGAATTGGTCTATTTCCATTTTCAGTTCTATCATTTTGTCATTATATAGTTTGAAGCTCTGTTGCTAAGTGTATCCACACTTAGAACTGTTATGCCTTCTTGGTGAATTGATCCTTTTATCATTGTGTGATGTTCTTCTTTATCCCTTGTATATTATTTGCTCTGAAGTCTAATTTGTCTAACATTAATATAGTCACTCCACCTTTCTTTTGATTAGCATTTTCATGCTATATCTTTTACCAACCTTATATTTTTAAACACACCTATGACACCTATAAAGACACCTCATCAAGTTGGCGTGGTCCTGCCTAAGAAGGATCAGTGGAACGAAATAGAATACCTAGAAATGACTTTAACAATCATTTGGTTTTTCCACAATACATCAAAGCAATCCAATAGGTGAAAGGAAAGTCTTTTTCCATAAAAGACTTTCTTGTAGATAACACAGAGGTGGATCATTTTTAAATTGATTGTGACAATCTCTTGGTGTGTTCAGATCATTTATATTTAATGTAGTTATTGATATGTTTTGTAGGGATTGTTTCCTTGACTGTGCAGAAGCTTTTTAATTTAATCAAGTCCCATTTATTAATTTTCATTGTTGCTGTGATTGCCTTTGGCATCTTCTTCATAAATTCTTTGCCTAGGCCAATGTCTGAAAGAGTTTTTCCCAACATTTTCTTCTAGCATTCTATGGTTTCATGTCTTATGTTTAAGTCTGTTATCCAGCTTGAATTAATTTTTGTGAGTGGTGAGAGATTTGGATGCTGTTTTAATCTTCTACATGTGGCTACTCAATTTTCACAGTATCATTTATTGAATATGGATTTTTTTCCTCCATGTATATTGTTGTCTGTTTTGTCAAAGATCAGATGGCCATATGTGGATGGTTTTATATCTGGGTTCTCTGTCCTGTTCCATTGGTCTATGTCTCTATTTTTGGAAATGGAATAAATGAACAGA
>NW_012133857.1:3539205-3540451 GCF_000956105.1 Propithecus coquereli | reverse complement strand
CCTGCTGCAGTCCTGTGAAACGTGCAGGTGCCCAATAAGTTTCTGCAACCAGCCCAGGCACTGTCCAAGGTCAGGCCACCTGCCTCCATGGAAAGGGACTTGCCCAGCCCCCTGATCAAGCTTTCAAAAACAGGGTGGGGACCAACCAGCCAATCTGAGCAAATATTCCCCAGCATCAGCTTGGACTGTGAAAACCAGAGGGGAATGGAACAGTGCAGGTGAACAGCTATGTTACAGGCTCTCAGTGCAACCACCCTTCTCCTCCTGCCAGGTCAATCCTCTGGAATAGGAAACAAAAGCACTATTCAGGGATTTCTCCTCCTTCTCACTAAGTAAGAGAGTATCCAGCAAAGGAGAACAGGCGTGCTGCCAACCTGTCAGCCCTGAGCTGACAGAAGAGGTTTCGGATGAGAAGAAACCAGCAAAAGAATCCTCGCAGCATGAAAAAACAAGCTAGTTCAGCACTCCAAAATGATCACAATAGATCCACAGCAATAGACCCCAACTAAAAGGAAATTGTCGAAGTGTCAAAATTGATATTCAGAATATGGATAGCAAACAAGATAAACGGAATTGAAGAGAAAGTTAAAAACCAAAATTGAGAAACAAAAAAATATTTCAGTACACAAATGAAAAATATGAAAAACTCACTAAAGAGACAACATAAGAGAGGATATAACAGAACTTAAAGAAATGAAAGAATAATTTAGGGGATTATTAATACAAAATACCACAGAAAACTTCAACAACAGACTAGGCAAAGAAGAAGAAAAGAATGTCAGAGCTTGAAGACAAGGCTTTCAAACTAATCCAGTCAATCAAAGATGCAGGAAAAAGAATAAAGAAGAATGAACAATCACTCATAGAAATATGGGAATATGTGAAATGAGCCAAAATATGGATTATAGGTATCCTGGAGGAAAAGAAGAAGAAAAAGCAAAAAGCATGGAAAACATATTGGAGGGAATTATTGAGAACTTCCCTGGTATTGCCAGAGATTCAAATATCCAGATTCAAGATAGTCATCAAACACTGGGAAAATCTGTAGCAAATAGGACATCTCGAAGACACATAGTATCACCTGGTCAAAGTCAAAATGAAAGAGAAAATTCTACAAGCTGCAAGATGAAAGCAACAACTAACCTACTGAGGAAAAATCATCAGGCTAACAGAGAACTTCTCAGAGGAGACCTTACAAGCCAGGAGAAATTGGAGCCCCATTTTTAGTATTCTTAAACAGAGTAAT
>NW_012133857.1:3525497-3534567 GCF_000956105.1 Propithecus coquereli | reverse complement strand
AAATACTGACATTTTCAAAGGGCTCTTATCATGAAGTTACTTTGTATCATTAAGCTATTTTAGTTGAATCTGAAACAATCAGAGCTGTATGTCCAAAGCTTTACCTACCTAAATTTGGTGTAAAGTGAGACAGATGCCAGGACAGTAATAATGCCTTTCATTTGTCAAATGCTATTTATAGTTTTAGGTTTGGACACTGTAGCTATAAACTCCAAAATATGCTGAAGAACTGGGAATTCTATTTATGATTAAATCTAGTTAGGAACACTTGATAGAGATTTTCCCAACCTATAAATACCTTCCGAATTTGGAAACTCACAACCACACCGAAGCCAGAATTTGATAGGTAGTGAATTGCCGGAATCTAGTAAAAATCTTTGCTGAACAACAAGGCAAATGAATATAGCTAAAGAAATGTCAACAGGTGGCCCATGTCTCATCCCATGAGCCAGCCATGCTGTTTTCGATAGAAAGCAAAAATTTTTTTCCCTCTCCCACCATATGTCTTCTGCAGCAATCAGACATCTGAGTAGCTGTCTGTTGGCTCGGGGCCATATCCTGGAGTGGCCAAAGTGTTATACTCTGTCCTTGTGCCTTTATCCCATGTAAAGCTTATGTACCCATTTGGAGCCTAGAACTTCTAGAGAACATCAGAGCAGGAGGTAGTAGAGAGAAACTGGTGAGGCACATGGCTTTCTAAGAAGTCTGGGGTACATAGTGTGAGAACATGGGAATGAGAGAAATAAGAATTCTCCTTGACAGCCAAATTATGAATTCAATGGATAATTAAATGGTGAAAATTTAAGGAGTCAGAATGGATTTCTATTCGGCAAGTCCTCACTCTAAACAGATTGAATATATTATTAATAGTATCTAAAGAAGAAATTCCCTCAGAAGAGGGCCTATATCAGCCATGCAGAAACCAGAGAAACCAGCTGAACACTGGGGATGTTGAGAAGCTAAATATTGTCCAGTGGAGAGAAGTTTATACCCAACAGAAGTAGAGCATTTGGGTTGTGGTGCAAACACATCTCTAACATGAAGATGGACATAGACATGGTGGATCGTTGCTGGTGGACTCTGAGTATTTCAATGCCATTCTAAGACCATCCCAGCCACCAGGGGCAAGTATCCAGCTATGATAGCATGATGGCATTGAACATTTCTTTTACTTAACTCCTCTTGTTCTGATTCTACCCTTACCAGTCAACCTTTGGATTATTTTAATTCCTGCATAAGATTCCATACAGGAGGGAGTATTTGTGGATCCCTTGGACTTCAGAATTTTCTCTTCATGGCAGAGATTTCATTGCAAATCAGAGTTGAGACTCTAATTACGGTTTGACTTTCAGGTAACTCTGCTACAGGGAAAGAGTGTTCTACTGATTTGAGACAGTTCTTGTAAATTATTAACCTGACCTATTTATATTATACTTTAGTCCCGTTCATGACTTTTATTAATGTTAAGCTAGCCTGAGAGATGAATACATTCTCAGGGTGCTAACAAACTAAGCACAAAAAAGAAGCTTAGGACAGAGCAAAGGGAAGAGTGCCACCAAGCGGGGCCTCTTTCGGCAGGACCTGTGCTCCATCCCTTAATACAACCTGACATCACCACAGGCCTGGGAGCATAGCCACACCTAGAGGTACCTCTCCACAGGTGGGGGCAGAAAGAAAAAGAGCAGGGGGTTTCTATCATTCCCCTTGCCCTTCATCAGTTCACATTGACAGAGAGTCAGGCACTGGGCTAAAGAAGGTCGTAATTCACGGAGTGGTGAGGTCGGAAAACCTCCCAGTGGAGAAGTCTGCTTCTACTCAGGCCTTCGGGCTACAGCACAGGTGTGCAGCTGCACATTGATAAAATTATTACATAACGAGAATCTGCTCAGAGTGAGTTATTGTTAGATAGAAGATCGGAAACAACATCTAATTCGTAAAAGGGCACACGTGCTTCAACAGAGATGCAGCAGGGAAAGGGTAAACATGTTATTGGAGAATCCAGGAGGAAGAGGAGCCTCAGACGGCAGGTTCTATAGACTGGGAGGAGAAGAAAGAACAGCTACCCACTAGGCAGCCAAGCAGAAGGCCTTGGGAGAATTAAAATGTTGGATGGGAATTTGTAAACGGTCTTCCAAAAGCTGTGCAAAGTGACTCCTGCATAGCTTCACATCTTTGGCAGAGATAACAAACATCTTGCAGCATTCCCCAACCTTTTTGGCACCTGGTACCAGTTTCATGGAAAACAATTTTTCCATGGACTGTGGTGGGGAGTGGGGGATTGTGGAGGAGGGGTGTGGTGTGGAGCTCAGAAGGTGATGCACAGCCTGTTTCCTAACAGGCCACCGACTGGTACCGGGCCATGGCCCAGGGGTTGGGGACCACAGTCTTAAGAGGATTCGTGTGGAAATAGGCAAAATGACTGAATCTGACAGCTTGGCAAAGAGGACCACTGACATCTGAGTTACACATTTATTCATGCAAACCAGTTCTTAATGAACCCCTGCTGCGGGCCTGAGCATCAGACTCCTGCTGAGAGCCTTCAACAATCCCTGCTGCTGTATTATGAAAGCCAAGCTGCTTAGCCCTAAGGACCTCGGGGTCTCCAAATGCAATTTTACTCCTCACTCACGTACCTCAACCAGGAGAACATAAGGTGGGAGGACAGTGCCCTGGCGGCAGCCACCTCTGTCCTGATCCTCCCACCCCAAAGGTGGCAGGCTCAACCCAGTTATTTCTCATTGGGACCTCTACCCTTGCACGGCCAGAGGTCCCATCCCCACAACCACCTGCATTGCTTCACTGGTAAAATACGGGTAGGAGGAAAATAGAGAAAACGAAGACCTCTACCCCTAGTGTAACCAGACTGAGGTCAGGCAGAGGACAGAAGAAATGATAAACCTCAGAGGGCTCAACAAACTTCATAAATCTGTGCATCAGTATATGGATTTGAACTATGGTCAGTTGTAGGGACAAAACCCATGACATTTCTAATATAAGTTGCCACCAGGATATATAGTAGGTATGTACATTAATTCAAGTGAAACTTTGTTATATTAGTTTCAATTGCTATTGTAACAATTACTGTACTAATTAACTGTAACAAATTACCGCACATTTAGCAGTTTAAAAAAACACACATTTATTATCTGACAGTTCTGTAGTTCAGAAGTATGAGTTGGCCTGGATGGTCTCTCTGCTCTGGGTTTCATAAGGTGGAAATCAAGGTGTCAGCAGGCAGGCTCATGTTGGGAAACTGTGGGGAAAATCTGTTTCTAAACTAGTTGAGATTGTTGCCTGAACCCAGTTTCTTGCAGCTATAAGGACTGGGACCTGTTCTTCTTTCTGGCTATCAGCTTCTAGAAGCCACTCTTGGGTCTTTGCTCTTGGCCCATGCGTCTCAGAGCCAAAAAGATGTGTCAAATTCTTCTTGTGCTTGAAATCTCTCTGATTGCTTCTTCTGCTGCATCTCTCTGTCTCCAGTCAGAGAAAGTTCTCTGCTTTTAAAAGGGATTAGATTGCCCTGCGATTACTCTAATCATCAGGGAAATGCAAATCAAAACCACAGTGAGATACCACTTAACTCCAGTGAGAATGGCTTTTATCAAAAAGTCCCAAAACAACAAATGTTGGTGTGGATGGAGAGATAGGAACACTCATACACTGCTGGTGGGACTGCAAACTAGCACAACCTCTGTGCAAAGTAGTATGGAGTTACCCCAAAGAACTAAAAGTAGAACTACCATATGATCCAGCAATCCCACTACTGGGTGTCTACCCAAAGGAAAAAAAGATGTTCTATGAAAAAGACATCTGCATTCAAATGTTTATAGCAGGACAATTCACAATTGCACAGATGCGGAAACAACCCAAGTGCCCATCAATACATGAGTGGATTAATAAAACGTGGTATATGTATACCATGGGGTACTACTAGTCAGCCATAAAAAAAAAAAAAGATGGTGAACTACCTATTGGATTATCCTGGATGGAGCTGGAGCCCATTCTTCCAAGAGAAGTATCACAAGAACGGAAAAACAAACAACACATGTACTCACCATCAAATTGGTACTAATCAATCAACATCAATGTGCACATATGGGAAGTTACATTCATAGGGTGTCGGGTGGGTGGAAGCGGGGAGAAGGGGATGGGTAAATTCACACCTAACAGATGCCATGTGTGCTGTCTGGGGGATGGACATGCTTATAGCTCTGACTCGGGCTGTGCAAAGGCAATCTATGTAACCAAAGCATTTGTACACTCATAATACTCTGAAATTAAAAAAAATCTATAATTTAGCTTGCATTAACCAAGTCCATGTTAATAAAATTTAGCTAAAATTCTAACTAAATAAAAATAAAAGTGATTAGATTGCCCCTCAGATAATCCAGGATAATCTATTTTAATAACCGTAACCCTAATTACATCTGCAAAGTCTCTTTTGCCATATTCACAAGCTCTAGGTGTTAGGATGTGGACACTTTTGGAAGGTGGCATTATTTTGCCTACTACACTTGGCTTATATCTCAGTTTGGTTCCCCAGAAGCAGACCCTGAGATGAGAGTTTGAGTGAAAGTACTTTATTAGGAAGGTGAAGGGGAAGTGGGATCAGGAAAAGAAAAATGTCAAGCAATGTGGGATGCCCAGCAAAGTCCCCCAGTGGGAACTTAGGATCAACCTTGCAGGGGCTCTGGAGAAAGATCGAGCACACCTCAGGGACAGGGACAGTGGAGTACTTCCACCCTGCATCCATCTGCCATTGGTCAAGGGCTGACAGGGCTGGGGGACATAAATTCTCAGGTACTTCTAGCTCCTAGCTCCTCACATGCAAAGGCCAAGCTGGCCCCACAGCCCTAGGGCAGCTGTTGACAAAGAGGCGAAGTTGCTGACTGTTGGAGGTAGAGCACTAGGGAGCCAGCACACACAAGAATGGTAAAGGGATGGAGTGGATTCAGGTGGAGTGCACCAAGAGAGACAACTTTTCTGCGGAGGATTTCCAGCAGGTAACAGGACCCCAGTGCTCTAGAAATCAACTCTGGCAGGATTACTTTGGGGAAACTAACAGGCTAGGAACCAAGTAGCAATGAAGCTCCAGAATCACACAGAAACATAAACCATTCGCCACCAGCCACAGGGACAGGTGTTGACCTCTACAGACTGCAGCAGAGAAGGCTGGATCGCCTAGAGCTGCTGGAGTCCCCATTCCTGGGATTTCAAGAGCCTTAAGCAACAGACTCCTTATCACGAATACTAGGTCTTGATTTTGTATATGCAATTCTTTCAGTCTGGAATGTTCTTGCTCTCTATTTATCCAAATCCTACACGTGAGGCTAAGTCCAGGTGAGATGCCTTGCAGTAACTCCCATTCATGTGAATGCTGCCTCAGCATCCACCTTGTCCTCTCCTGGCTTGTCACCCTTAACCTACGTATTTTGAAGCAGTCTTCACTCAGTTCCCACTTTCCTGTTTTAGATAGAGAAGGTCCTGTACCCTAAGCCACTTGACCACCTTACTTCTGCTTTCAGCCTGGTGAACTCAACAATGCAACCCCTGAGTTCCCACACTTATCCTCACACTCCCTTCAAACTAACGATCCAGCGCTGTTGTGAGAAACTCACCTAGGTAATGCCCTAGACCCCTGTACAGGCTTCAGCCCAAGCTCCCTCTCTCTCTCTCTTGTTCCCCACCTACTGGTTGGGCTCAAGCTTTCTGGACATCCCCTCACCCTTTCCACGGGCCCCACAAGGAGTGCTGTCCTCATCTCTCTGGATCTGTGAGTAATAAACATAATTTTTTCATTATTCCAGTCTGAATGGCCCTCACTGTGTCACACATGACTACACCAAAGCTAACTTAAATACCTAACTTAACAGATCATAACATGCCTCCTCCCTCATGATGCAAATCCTAGTCCCCTCAGCTCTGGAGGCTGCCGGACCCCATCAGAATCTCTTTTGTGAAATGTATGACTTTGTATTTTGCATTATGCTATTTATGGTCATGTCTTACCTGCTTGGCTACACCGTGCTGATGGGAAGCAGGGATGTGCTGCATCAGCTCTGGGCCCAGCACCTGGCACGGTGCCTTGCACACAACAGTAGTCAGTAAGTACCCACGTGAGTGAAGTCCTCCCACTCCCCATCAGCACTCTTACACATGGCCTGCTAGGGAAGATGTGTACCCCTTCTGGAGCTCAAGCCACCTGCAGGGTTATTTGGGATGCACTCCCATTCTTTTCTTCCACTATCTGTACCCATCGACAGCTCATTTCCTGGCATCAAAGCTGACTGCAGCAATTCCTCTTCTCGCTTCCTGTGATTACTCACAATTCTGAATTTTCTACCCTGACCAAGTAGATCTCATCAACTGCATTTGTGCATCTCTAGCAGTTTTTGTTTCCAGAAAGCAAACTAAGGACAGAGCAAAAAAGAGAGCTTCATTTCCCTAACATACCAGCAGTAGTCTGGAAGGGGCAGTTGTGACTATTGGTGACAGGAAGTCAAGGAAGAGCCTCGATTCAAGCCCTTAAGTTCCAGGCTTTCCTCCACTCACCCTTTTGCCAGGCTTCCCAGGCTATGAAGATGGGGTGTCAGGCCTCTGGTTAGCAGAAGTTCAGAGGCTTTCACTCAACTCCACTGGCCTGTAGTATCCCCTTCCAGACCTACTCTCTGAGGAGCAAGCCTTCCACTGAGCAGGAGAACCAAACCTGTTCCACTGAGTAGGAGGCCAAATTTAGCCCAACTGAGCCAGGCTTTGGAGCCCTGCCTCTCTACCACCTCAAAAACCCTGAGAAAATTTCTTTGCCTCTCTAAGTCTGGGTAAAAGAGGCTCAACTGCCAAAAGGGGGTTCTCACGAGCATCTATCTCATAGAGTAATGTGGGACTCAACTGACAATACTGATGTATTAATACAAATGCATTGAAAGCTTCTGGCTGCTGCACATGTTAAGAAAGTTACTCCACTCTGCAGTTCAAAGAGAATTACCCCTGAAGTCATTTCCTGAGTCCTTTGACCAGGAAGAGGATGGGCATATTCAAGCAGATGAGGTTCCTTTTAGCATGGCTGAGCCAGACATGAACTTCATCTATGTACAGTCACTGGTTCATTCATTCAATATACATTTATTGAGTGCTTGCTGCAAGCCAAATACTTTTCTAGGAGCTGGAGGCTAGATGGAAGGCAGGGAGACTTCAAAGCCTGTGATTTCTATAATCCAGGCAAGAAATGATGATGCCCCGATATAATGGCAGCAGGAGTGAAGATACATACAGAGACTTCATTGATATTTGGGAAGCAGAAGCAATGGATAATATTGTTTAGATGAGGGAGGGGGGTGTTAGTGAAAGAGGGCTGGGGTCAAGGACACCTCCCACTTTCTAGATTGAGCAACTGGATTGGCAACAATGGCAAACACAGAGGTGCGACCCTGGAAGAGGCATGTTGGGGAGGGGATGAGGTGACTTCAAGTTGGTTAACAATGAGTTTGAAGTGCCTGTGGGATATCAAATGATAGACCTTTGTCAGATAATTGGGTCTGGAATTAGAGGAGAAAGCTGGGCTCAGCAGATAGACTTGGGAAACACCAACATATGGATGTAAATGAATGGGACCATCCACTGAGCATCTACTATGCATAGAGATACAGGGATGAATGGTCTCTACCCTCATGAAGTTCACAGTCTAGAGGAGGAGACAGACACAAATACATTGACTGCAGGATGATGAAAGTAATAATAGCACTGTATAGTACACAAAGAGAGTACAAAGGATGGTGGAAACTCAGAGAAGGAAGGTATTAATTCTGCCTGGGAAGGTCTGAGAAAGCTGCCAATAGAGTTGACATTTTCTCTGGGCCCAAAGGCTGTGCCAGGAGATGAAGCAGGTGAGGGATGTAGAGGTGATGGAAAGAGCCAGAAGAGAGTGACTGAGAAAACAAGACCCAAGAAGTGCTGTTCTGTGCCATTCGTACAGGTGCTGGGTGCAGTGGGGAAGAGGGGAGGGAGAGATTGTGGGTTGGGAGGAGAGACATGAGGCTGGAAGTCATATCAACGTCCACTTACGCAGACTAAGGGGACTGGAGGTAATTCTGTGGCCTCTGGAGATTTTGTTTGTTTGTTTGTTTGTTTTTGTTTGTTTGTTTTGTAGAGAATAAACACAATGAAGTATGCATTTTCAAAAAATGACCCTAGCAATGTTGTGGAAACTGGATTGAAGGAGAAACTGATTAGAGCTACTGTGCAAGAGTATGAGTATATTTTCTGTTGATTTTTTCACTTGCTATAGAGAACAGGGCTGGAAGGGAACTAGGGCTCATGGTCTAATTCTATCATTAACGCTTGCTAAGTCTTTATGCAAGCACTTTACATTTGTGGAATTTAGCTGTAAAATGAACTTTGTAATAGCTCTACCTTCTTCAATGTAGTCTGTGAGGATGCAGTAAGAAAATGCGTGAAACACATTGAAAAGTATTCAGTGGGTTTTATGGGGAGTTATTCTGCATGCATGAGAGGACAGGATCTTTAGTAGAATCAAGTCAAGAGGTAGAGACCATATTAGCATAAGAACTTCTCAAAGTTTGGCCACAGAAGGTCATCAAAATTAGCAAGAGGACAGTTTGTTTGTATTTTAGATGTACCTACCTGAAGACTTTGAAAGATCTCAGTCAAGTCTCCTATAAGAGAGACAGTGGATCTGCCAGTACTCTTGCAGGAAAGAGTAAAAAACCATGATCAATAGGATTTTTAGCACCTTGAAGAGCCACACCCATAATGACAGATGGGAAGGTGGTGGAGGTACTGAGGTTAGAAAAGACTCAAGGAACTTGGCATGGAGGAGAGCAGAAGGAGAGTGGTAGATTCCTGAGTGCCCATCCTAGATAGACTTCAGGGGGACTGAAAGGTGACTCAGTGAGAAGAGTAATTTTTTCTCCCATCTTCTAGACTACTGCAGTCCAACAGAAATATAATGCAAGCCACATATGTATTTTCAAACTTTCTAACAGTTACATTTTTAAAAGTAAAAAAAAAGTAGAAATTAATGTCAATAATAGATTTTATTCAATATATAATT
>NW_012133857.1:3518480-3525447 GCF_000956105.1 Propithecus coquereli | reverse complement strand
GAGGAGGGAGGAGGGGAGGGGTATTTGTATACACAAGGAGTGCAATGCGCACCACCCGAAGGATGGACATATTTGAAACACGGACTTGGGGGGGGGAGGACCAAGGGCAACATGCGTAACCTAAACATCTGTACCTCCATAACATGCTGAAATAAAAGAAAAAGAAACAAAAAAGAAAGAAAAAAAAAAAAAGAAAGTTACTCCACTCTGCAGTTCAAAGAGAATTACCCCTGAAGTCATTTCCTGAGTCCTTTGACCAGGAAGAAGATGGGCATATTCAAGCAGATGAGGTTCCTTTTAGCATGGCTGAGCCAGACATGAACTTCATCTATGTACAGTCACTGGTTCATTCATTCGATATACATTTATTGAGTGATTGCTGCAAACGAAATACTTTTCTAGGAGCTGGAGGCTAGATGGAAGGCAGGGAGACTTCAAAGCCTGTGATTTCTATAATCCAGGCAAGAAATGATGATGCCCCGAGATAATGGCAGCAGGAGTGAAGATACATACAGAGACTTCATTGATATTTGGGAAGCAGAAGTAATGGATAATATTGTTTAGATGAGGGAGGGGGGTGTTAGTGAAAGAGGGCTGGGGTCAAAGACACCTCCCACTTTCTAGATTGAGCAACTGGATAGGCGACAATGGCAAACACAGAGATGCGACCGTGGAAGAGGCATGTTGGGGAGGGGATGAGGTGACTTCAAGTTGGTTAACAATGAGTTTGAAGTGCCTGTGGGACATCAAATGATAGACATTTGTCAGATAATTGGGTCTGGAATTAGAGGAGAAAGCTGGGTTCAGCAGATAGACTTGGGAAACACCAACATATGGATGGAAATGAATGGGACCATCCACTGAGCATCTACTGTGCATAGAGATACAGGGATGGATGGTCTCTGCCCTCATGAAGTTCACAGTCTAGAGGAGGAGACGGACACAAATACATTGACTGCAGGATGATGAAAGTAATAATAGCACTGTATAGTGCACAAAGAGAGTACAAAGGATAGTGGAAACTCGGAGAAGGAAGGTGTTAATTCTGCCTGGGAAGGTCTGAGAAAGCTGCCAATAGAGTTGACATTTTCTCTGGGCCCAAAGGCTGTGCCAGGAGATGAAGCAGATGAGGGATGTAGAGGTGATGGAAAGAGCCAGAAGACAGTAACTGAGAAAACAAGACCCAAGAAGTGCTGTTCTGTGCCATTTGTACAGGTGCTGGGTGCAGTGGGGAAGAGGGGAGGGAGAGATTGCAGGTGGGGAGGAGAGACATGAGGCTGGAAGGCATATCAACGTCCACTTACGCAGACTAAGGGGACTGGAGGTAATTCTGTGGCCTCTGGAGATTTTTTTTTGTTTGTTTGCTTGTTTTTGTTTGTTTGTTTTGTAGAGAATAAACACAATGAAGTATGCATTTTCAAAAAATGACCCTAGCGATGTTGTGGAAACTGGATTGAAGGAGAAACTGATTAGAGCTACTGTGCAAGAGCATGAGTATATTTTCTGTTGATTTTTTCACTTGCTGTAGAGAACAGGGCTGGAAGGGAACTAGGGCTCAAGGTCTAATTCTATCATTAACGCTTGCTGAGTCTTTATGCAAGCACTTTACATTTGGGGAATTTAGCTGTAAAATGAACTTTATAATAGCTCTACCTTCTTCAATGTAGTCTGTGAGGATGCAGTAAGAAAATGTGTGAAACACATTGAAAAGTATTCAGTGGGCTTTATGGGGAGTTATTCTGCATGCATGAGAGGACAGAATCTTTGGTAGAATCAAGTCAAGAGGCAGAGACCATATTAGCATAAGAACTCCTCAAAGTTTGGCCATGGAAGGTCATCAAAATTAGCAAGAGGACAGTTTGTTTATACTTTAGATGTACCTACCTGAAGACTTTGAAAGATCTCAGTCAAGTCTCCTATAAGAGAGACAGTGGATCTGCCAGTACTCTTGCAAAAAAGAGTAAAAAACCATGATCAATAGGATTTTTAGCACCTTGAAGAGCCACACCCATAATGACAGATGGGAAGGTGGTGCAGGTACTGAGGTTAGAAAAGACTCAAGGAACTTGGCATGGAGGAGAGCAGAGGGAGAGTGGTAGATTCCTGAGTGCCCATCCTAGATAGACTTCAGGGGGACTGAAAGGTGACTCAGTGAGAAGAGTAATTTTTTCTCCCATCTTCTAGACTACTGCAGTCCAACAGAAATATAATGCAAGCCACATATGTATTTTCAAACTTTCTAACAGTTACATTTTTAAAAGTAAAAAAAAAGTAGAAATTAATGTCAATAATAGATTTTATTCAATATATACAAAAATATGCAAAATATATTATCTTGACATGCAATCAATATTTTAAAATTGTTTATGAAATATTTTACAATTTTTTCATACTAAGTCTTTGAAATCCAGTGTGTATTTTGCACTGACAGCACATCTCAATTTGGACTAGGCACATTTCAAATGCTCTATAGCTATACATGGCTCATGGTTACTGTGTTGGACATATAGCTCTAGACTCTGTGTGGTCTTAATCACCTCGTGATCAGTTAACTCTATTTTTGATAATGGACTGGTCCATACTTCCAGGCATTGCAGACACAACTGAAGGTTGCACATATTTCCTTCCAAGCATAATCATTTCTGAGAATTCTCATTAACGTAACCAGGAAATGCTACATCTCATTCCCCAATTAAAACATACCTGATGCAAGCTTTCGGTGGAAATTGTCCTTCACCCTTCCACCACAAAGAGGCTACCCCATGTATATTTCAGGGAATAGAAATGTAGGTGGGAAGACAACCAAGAAGGATGTGCATTGATATAAAGTAAATACCTGTGAATTTGTCTCCATCTCAGGGATATGAAATATTACTTAGAAGTCAGATAATTTGACAGAATAGAAAATAGGACAATGAAAACAGGACCTTCAAAGGGTCAGGTCTCAGCCCTGGGTAATTAATTGCCTAAAGTATGTTTTATTAAATACAACTTCCCACATTTACCAACTGTGGCACAGGGGAAACATAAAGCAATTTATCCATTAAAAGTTAGTTTGATACCTTTTCTCTCTTTCAGATTATTAGAGGCTATTAAATAACTGTGTTTGAGATCTTGGTTAATTTTGTGATTAATTTGTGTGAAATAATACCTAATTTCATGGTAGTCCTGCCCCATTGAGTTCCTATGGTGAAAATCTTGCCCAATTTTCCACCTGTTTACAGATCCACTGGTTCCTTTGCTCTGGGGAAGGAGGTGTGACTATTTCAGCTCAAACAGAGTTGAACGGGTAAAAGACGTGAATTTCCATTTTAATCTTGCAGTATCCAGGGACTCTTTGTTCACTGACCATGCTCCCTTCAACCCAATGGTTTGGCCACTACAGCCTTGTCAGCAAGGTGGGCATCAAGAATAGAGAAGTCTCCTGGAGAAAGAAGAGAAAGTAAAGGGTAAATGGCCTGGCACCTAGGATGTTAGGGGAAGAAAAGGTATTCAATAGCATTTTATAAACTGGAGAGTGAGAAAACCTACCTGTGCACATGGCCTTGGCCCATCCTTAGGGAGAATAAATGACCTCACTCATCTCCTCCTAGGGCTGGGCCAACAGGGCCTTCCCTCCTTCCCTGTGGCCAAATGATGCTCAGAATGTCATCTCCAGTGCAGCCTGGCTAGCAGTGCACCCGCCTTGGCTGGCCTGCAGTAGAGTAGAGCTGCCCTCACTACTTCCCAGGGCATGCAACCAAGGACTTGTTGCTGTTCAAACTTCTCAGGTCTGGGTGTGAAAGTAACTTATTTTGAATGGCAGCTTACCTGGAGACTGTGTAGTTCATCTATTTAATATTTATCCAACTCAGGGTAGCAAGTCTAATGCCTTCCAGATAAAATAAGTGAGAGTTACAGGCTGGGGTGGACTGTGATGAACTGGGCATGTGCTATGCATAGAAGCTGCCACTCCTTAGTGCCAGTGAGCGTCCCCATAGCAGCTTGTGCACTCACGTTACTATTTTCTTCTAATTATTCAAGAGAAGTGGGAAATTCCATTTTTTAGAAGAAATCATTTAATTTTCACATATTTGCATGAATTCACTTTTAAAATAATGTTATGCAGGTTAAACAAAAAGAATCTGCAGGCCAAATACGGTTTAGGGGGCACTAACGAGGGGCCTCTGCCCTGCCCTGGGCCTGGGATTAGGTCAGGTCTGTAGAAGGTAGAGTGCCACAGCCACTTTGCTCTGGTCGTGTTAGAACTGCTGCTTCAGAACTGCCCTTTGGTGTGGCAAATTGGCTTACTCTGTACCAGGCACTCTGTGTGTGCGTGAGCATTCTGCTGGCTGTCAAATGAGATACCTTGTCTGTGAAAACATCACTCAAGGTTCTTACAAACCTTGAAGCATGGACAAAGTATTACTATGGTAATTTCACAAAGGAATTCACATAACTTGTCAGTGATCAAGTCGAGATTTACAATCAGGTCCAGCTCATTCTAAAACCATTTTTCCGTTAGATTCCCTAGTACTCTTTACCTTTCCACAGAGCAGAACATAGCAAGAAGGTGACTGAACCAAATCAGCAAATATCAGCAGTTGCCGATTCTGGAAAGAAACAGAAAAATACTCCTGAGACAGTTAACAGAATAACCAGAAATAATAAAGATAAAATAAAATAAGATCTAGCCTAGGATGTCAACTTGGCATTACAGATGGAAAGCATTTCATAACTCATATTCAATTTTTAATAATTCTAGTCTGTATCCTTTTCCTTTCTATACTGTAAATTTTGAGCGTCTCAGATATGTTATTTTTTTCTTCTACTTCTTCTGCTTGGTGCAAATTAATGGAATTCTAGCATTTGGTCTTGGTATTCACAGGTTTTTCTAATAAGTGGTGAGATAAATCTCAACAAGGAGAAAATGTTCATTTTATCCAAAAGCTGCTGAAAAGTGATAGTATCTTGCTTCATAAAATTGTTCTTGCAGATGTTATTTTTAACTTAAAAAGTCATGTAAGAAATTGGGACTTCCATAATTGTTGCTGTAGTCTATGAAGGTTGTCGTTGACCTCTAAAATGTCTATAATGATTTATTGATTTAATAATTTGTTGCTTTAGGCTGGGCACGGTGGCTCACGCCTGTAATCCTAGCTCTCCGGGAGGCCGAGGCTGGCGGATTGTTTGAGCTCAGGAGTTCGAGACCAGCCTGAGCAAGAGCGAGACCCCGCCTCTACTAAAATTAGAAAGAAATTAATTGGCCAACTAAAAATATATAGAAAAAATTAGCCAGGCATGGTGGCACATGCCTGTAGTCCCAGCTACTTGAGAGGCTGGGGCAGGAGGATCACTTGAGCCCAGGAGTTTGAGGTTGCTGTGAGCTAGGCTAACGCCACGACACTCACTCTAGCCAGGGCAACAGAGTGAGAGTCTGTCTCAAAAAAAAAAAATAATAATAATAATTTGTTGCTTTAATAAAAAGATTTAAGTTGACATTTTGGGGAAGAGGGATTGACTATAAAGGTGCCACACAGGGGAAATTTTAGGGTATGTGGTGCTCTGGTGATAGAGACATTGAGTCCGAACTGACCCAGAGAAAGTGGGTTTTATCACTGAATAGATAAAGAGAAATAAGAGCCCACATTGACCCACGTGGAAGCCAAAGCTGTGTCACTAGGCAGTTCAGCCCTGCTCTGGAGGAAAGGAAAAGTGGCAATAAGGAAGTTTTTAATAAGCAAAGTAAGAAGGATTAAACAGCACCATTAGTAAAGATATATGAATTTCACAAAACAAAACAACAAAAATAGGAATGGCCAAGATTCCTTTTGCTGAAAGAATACACAATAATTGGATTTTACCTGCAAATATGACAAACTTAATATCACAACTAACTCTGGGCAGAATATTTCTACAGATAGAATTTAAGTTCATATACAGTCGCTGCCAAAACTGTGTGTAAAAAAAGAGAGAGAGAGAATTTAAGTTCATAGATCAGGGCTTATGATCTGGGGACAAGCAGGTAAATACAGAAAAGAGAGAGAAGAAAAGAGAGTCTTGATTTCAGTTTCTGGGATACCAAGCAGTTCTGCATCTTTTAAAATATAATATGTCCTCATACAACAACTGTACCATTCTTTTGTTTCTTACTCCTTTCACTCATCATCATACTGCTGAGAATCACCCACCACTTATAATCCACGATTAATTTATTATCAGTTCTACTGCCTATTAACATGCAGATCATTTCCAGTGTGGGGCTGTTATAAGAGCAATGCTATTATATTCTTAACGCTTGTTTCTTGGTGCACACGAACGTAATTTTTTCTAGGATATGTATTATACTAAAGAATGACAATGCTGAGTCATAGGGTGTGCATCTCTTCAAATCCACTAGATAATGCCAAACTGTGTTCCAAAGTGGTGGTACCAATTCATGCCCCTTCAGCAGTAAGTGAAAGTTCGTCATGCTGCCCACTGACTCCAACACTCGATCTTGTCGGACTTTGTGATCTGTACCAATCCGTTAGCTGTGTCATGGGTATACATGTTTAACAGTATTTAATTACAGTTTTATTTATAGTTTAATTACTTTAAGGTTAAGAGTTTCTTCATACATTTATCAGCAATTTGCCTTTCCTTTCTTGTGAAGTGTCTGTTCCAGACTTTTGCCCAGTTTTTGATTAGGTTTTCTGATTTGTAAGTTCTTTATGCATCTTTGAGATCAGCCCTTTCTTAGTTACACCCTTCTTTCACTCTGTGTCTCAAACATCCACTCTCTTTATTCATCATAAAATTGTTGGTTAGCATTTTTTGTATCTCATATTTAAAAATCTTTCCTTATGCAGGGTCATGAAAATATTCTCCTATATTATCTTCTAAAATCTTCGTAGTTTTCACTTTAATCTATCTGGAGCTGATTTTTGTGTATGGCATCAAAGGGTGTCAAATTTATTTTTATTTTATTAAATGGATAGCCATACAC
>NW_012133857.1:3513757-3517470 GCF_000956105.1 Propithecus coquereli | reverse complement strand
ATGCCTTGGCTATTTGATAGAAGTTAACCAAAGAAGTTCTTTGGACACCTAGTCTTCTTTGTGGTAATAGAACTATCTAGGTATTTGCCACCAGATTTCTAAATAATGTATTTACAGTGCCATTTCTTGGTATATTGATTTCAGAACATTATGCTTTAACTTCCTTTTGAAGTAGTTGAGGATTTAGCTCTTACATCCCTCAATCTCACCCATATACCCTGTCTTTTGTCTTCCCAATAGAGTTACATCACAATTTTTGTTGACATTTTAATAAGCAAAATGTTATCAAGCACACTATTATTTCTGCAGTGAAACATGAATATGCACATCCAGTGGAAAAATTAAAGGTTATAAATAGCCTTATGTCAGTTCAAGTCATTTTCTCTCCAAATGAGTCAGCTCAGTCCATGTTATGCAGCTAAATGTGCTTTCCAAAAAAGAATTTTTTTAAGTTTTTCAACCTTTATGGATTTTGGAATTGCAGGTGTCTTCAAGTGCTAAACTTCCAGAGGAGATTTGTTCATATTTTGTCAATAACTGCCCAATAGGCTCTATCTTGTATCATCCTCTGTAATGGTAACCTGTTCTCTTGTCTATCTACATTCTGTTTTCCAAAAATTTGGTGAACTCTTTTTGCAAAGAACATCTCCCTTGCAATTCTCTTGATTCTCACAGGTTAATACTATTTAAAAACTTTTGCTATTAATTTAGCAGTGTTTTTGTAGGGTTTAGGAAATAAATGTATATAACTAATCCCCATTTTCAACCTAAAATCCTGTATTTAGTCTTCTTAACACTGTTAATGTTTACTTTCTGAATCTGTAGAAAGTAAATGTTGTAGTGCATGCTAGTCTTAAAGAATCCTCAAAGAACACTTTCCTGCCCAGGCTTCAGGTGCTATTTCAGCTGGACTTTGAGAATCAAATGCTGTTTCTCATGGAATTATCTTCTGATATTGGGAATCTCCACACCTATCTCAGAGACAAAAGCCTTTGTTATCTATGTCATCTGTTGTCATGTTCCTCAAGTAAAACTTTCCAGTCTTCTGGGAATTGGGGCTGAGTCCCAGAGGGAAATGAGTCACCCCTGTGAAAAATGCCTCTTATGGGGGAAGTATTCTTTAGAAAACCTCAATGTGGAGGGGATGAGAGTGAGGCAGGTGGCACTAAGGAGAAGGGAACAGGACAACTCAAAAAGCAGGACAGATGTGGAATGGAGCTGGCTGGCAAGTCACAACAACCAAGGCTGGGGGCCAGGAAAAACTTTAAACTGGTTTCCCATGAGCCAGTCTCTATTGATGGTCCAGTCCAAGAGGGTGAGCACAGGGCTGGATGCAGGCAAATAACTTGGTGCCCCTTCAAGAGAATATTCTTCAAATATTTATTCAATATATACTCAGAGAAGAAGCTGCGTTTGAAGGCAGGGTAGATTAGGGGGCTAGAATTGATAGCCTCAGCCTGTCATCCCAGGATCCTGAGGAATGCAGCCCATGCCACAGATTTGCAGAACTCACTTAGTGAAACAAAAGCTCTGTAGGTAACCCAATCCACCATTTTTATTGGTCTCCTGTGACAGCCCAGTGCAGATCTCACACCCTTCTCAAACTGTGATTAGCGTATTTCTTTCTTTTCAATCACTTGTTACACTCCGGTGATGCTGGTGCACCTGGCAACTGTCCAGTTAGCCGCTTCTTCCCTGACTCAGGATGGGACATGGCCCTGAGGGAACTGGACTAGCAAAGCCAGGTCAGGTACACGGGGGTTGTTATCTGAGAATTCGGGTCCGCCCTCTTCAAGTGGGACTAGAAGGAATTGGGCCCAAGATACTGAACCAAAAGGAATGAGGTAAGAGTGACAGGCTCCTTCTACAACTCAAGAACACAGACAGCTCTTTTCCCTAGGCTCATGGAGTCATGAGAGCAGAGAGGAGGTGCCATCTTGAAGGCTGCGTAGGTGTGAACCAGGACAGGTGGTTGCAAAATTGGAGAGGCATTTGAATCCTAGAGGATGAATAAAACCCTGAGGCATGGACTGTCTTGCTTGTGTCATTTGGTGTGGTCAGAGGGTTAACTGTCAGATGAGGTGACAGGAGGGGCAGGCAGAGGCCAGAACATGGAGGTCACCTGGGTGTTTAAAGGTCTATGTTGCCTTTCTGGGAACTACAGAAAGGTTTTAAGCAGAGAAACAACAGGCTCAGATCCACAGCCAGCTCCTAGAGTACCAGCAATAAAAGACAATTTGGGAAGCTCCTCCTGACAAGTCATCAAAATCTATGGTTTCTGTTATCTTTGACCACTTCATCCTTGGGTGAGAAATAGCAGAACATAATACCCAAACCCTGACAGCCATTGTGGAGAAAACCCATCCACATCCTGCCAGTAGTTCTCAGTGAAGGTCCTGCATCCTGCAGGGTTTGGTCTGATGGAGCTGCTGAGTTAGATCTCACTGGCTCGCATGCTCATCTACACCCCTTTCCTATGGATTTATGCATTTGCCTGGTTTTTGTCTGACTTCAGAACTGAAATGAAGTGTCTATGTGCCCTTCCTATTACAATGACTTGGATGGATGTCTCCTCTTGGGATAGAGAATATAATTTCCTTCTGAACATAAAGTGGCCAGTGTGTGTTAGATCTATCCCATGAATTTCCTGCTGGTTATGATGGGTGGGGAGCAGACTTCACTAGGGTATAAGGCAAATTTTGTCACTGATTGAATCAGAACAATTGTTCATGCTGCAGTCTGGTGTCTGAAAAGTTCAGTCAAGCCTCAAGGAGGAATTTTTCTCTCCCTTTCTCCCTCTAAATTTTCCTCTTGACTTGTTCCCTTGTGGCAATTAATGTCATATTTGCAAGAGTAAAGGTTTTGACTGACATTTCCTACCCTTGCAGCTTTTCAAATACAAGCTGTTCAATTTGAGGACAATGTAACCAAATCCCAGACACACAAATAAAACGCTTCTTTTAAACTTTCATGAGATACTCTGTGTCCTTTATTTCATTCTAGTTAACACAAGAATTTAGATACATAATACTTGAGTCATGTTTATTGGGCAATGAATTCATCTATAAATAATCATTGCCCTTGGAAATAAAAACATTTGAGTAGTGTGCTCTAATATTTTAGTAGAAAAGTGGAAGGTCCTGACACTGGTTCTTAAAGGAAAACCCTGAGGTGATTCTTTTGCACACGCCAGGCTTGGCCAAAGCAAACAGTCACATATAAAACTAGCAGGCGAAATCCTAACCAAGCTTCGAAGACTAGCCAAAGCCAGCTGTGCTTTGTCAGGAAATCACTTGCACATGGCAACTTCCGAGATAATCAAGTTAATTGATTTCCCATGTGCTGGAGGGGCCAGGGTGCTACCTAGTTTCCTTAATAGTAGAGCAGCAGAGGGTGAGTACACAGTTGTTGAGGGATTATACCTTATCTAGATAACCTCAGCCAGACCAGTCCACCATGCAGGTTTACTCAACTCACCTTGCCCACCCAAAAGATCTCACTGTCCTGGTGTCCCTGCATCAAAGTTTTTGGGGTTTTTTGTTTGCTTGTTTGTTTTAAGTTTATGGATAGAATTATTATTATTATTATTATTTTGGCTACTCAAAAATATCTTTTTTTTTAATTTCAGTGGATAGAATTATTATTAAGCCTTCATGGGCTGAGGGACTCTTTGCCATCCATTTCTTAGTAAGCTCTGACAACATAGCAGATGG
>NW_012133857.1:3505168-3513152 GCF_000956105.1 Propithecus coquereli | reverse complement strand
TGTGAGTTTACCCATCCCCAACCCCCTAATCCCTGGAGAACATTACTACCATGAGAAAAGGCCCCCCTAGATGCAAAGGTTGTAAGTGAATAAAATCAGAATACAAATTGTAGATAGCTTTTGAGTAACACATAGTTGGGCTCAAATTTTTCTTCAGTCACTTTCTAGCTATTATGCATTATACTGCACAAGATACTGAAACTCATGAAACTCAATTTTCTTATCTGTAATATGGGGAAAATAAAAATGCTAATTTCACAAGATTAATTGATTAATTACAGGAGACCTTGTGTCTGTAACCTAGGTGTCCCCAAGTCTTCCAGCCACAGATTTTCATAGCGGAACTGGTAGACAACCACTCTCCCTCTGAATCCTTCCTGCTCATGACCTGTTTGCTGTCCTGCCTGCTCTGTCCACCCCACTTGGCCTCAAACAAAAAGAGCTCCAAACGAAGATTCTCCAGAGCATCATGAGCCCAAACAAGTATGTATTAACAGGGCTGTGCTACGTTACTGAAGATTCCGGAATTGCGATGAGTAAAGAGTGAGGGAAAGGAAGCTTACCTACTTCTGGCTTCCTCTGACCCTGAGAGCCTGTTCTGTCGACGTCCAGTCACCCTACCTGCTCCCAGCCTTGCTGCCCTCTCTCCTCCCTGCTTTGTTCTTAGTGTGGAATAGCCCCCTTCATTTCACAGGGTACCGACACCAACCTATTAGGTATTACAAACTTTAAGTGGTTAATTGAGAAAAATGAAAGATGATTTGAGCAGACCAGGGAACAGGAAATATCAAAACCAGAATATTTGACATTTTCCCCTTCCTCACTCACCCCCACCACAAACAGCCATCTGAGTGATGCCTATTTCCCTGGGACACTGCTCACCAGTACCCTTCTAGCCAAGACTTTCTTCACCTCAATGCTTCTTGCCTGCAAGACCTCCCAAACTTCCTCCCTCTTGAACAGTCAGAGGGCAATTTCTAAATTTCTGTTAGTTTATTTTTCAGGGCAGTTATTTTTTCTTCTGTTCTAATTAACTAAGAAGTTCTCACATTTCACGATCCTAAAACCCATCAAGATATTTTCCTAAACACAGGAGTTCTAGTATTTTAATATTTACACTCCATTTTATTTGTTATCCATTTATAGTGATTTTACTAGGACCTCAGCGGGTAATGGAGATAACCCCATGTGTTCAATATGCCTTATTTAACAAAAAGCCCAAAGCCTCATTTTTCTAGATCCCTTGCATATTATAAGAAATCTCAAATAATATTTGATCACTTATTGAAAATTCTAAAGGCTTTTAAAATCCTAGCATATTTGATGTTGTTTATTATGGGGACTGCTTCCTCATGACACAGAAGAATCAATACCTTATTCCTATGCACAGACATCTCTACATCACATCACAAAGCAGAATGGATTTCATCTGCCCGGGGGCATCTGGCACTGGTCAGCTCAGCCACAGAGACTGCTACCCTTGCCCTGTGACTTGAGGGTGAGTTTCACTTTTTGTCCTGTGGTTCCTACCTCCTGTAAGTCAGAGGCAGGCAGGGACATCCTCTGGACCCATCCCCTTCAGGTGAACTTCTGCGCCTGTTCACTAGTCACAGAAGAGCTGACCTGAAGCCCCAAAACTGCAGTTCAAGTTTCTACCTTGGCACTCACCAACTGCGAGAGCTGGAGCAAGTGAGTTCCTTCTCTAGGCCTCAGTTTCCTTACCTGCAAAATAGAGGCTTACTGATGTCACAAGGATTTTGTGAAGAGCAAATGAGATCAAATATGTGCCTCTCACATAGGTGTTCAATGAACAGTAATCTGAACATTCTCCAAGCAAATCGATTAAAATATACACCAGCTTGGTGCCCTTGTATGGAAATAAATCCAGTCCATTGTGTTGCTTAATTGAGATGGTAAGCTTTTAAACTGATGGCCTTTTCTGTTTTGAAAGTTAATGATAGAGCCCTAAAAATTATATCATCGTATAAACCTCTTAGCTGAGTAGGATTGAGCAGTACTTCTCAGGCTTTAATGCTCACACTAGTCACCCAAGGATCTTGCTGAAATGGACATTCTGACCCAGTAGGCATGGGCCGTGCAGATACGGTGCCACAGACCTGCAGGTTATGGGTTTTGACCACTGTGAGCATTTCCCAGTCACAGGGTTTCAGGCTATGCTCAAACTCTGCATTTCTTCCATGTGCTCCAGGTGAATGCATCCAGGCAGAATGCATCCAGGTGAGAGAGTGAGGAATGCTGATGGAAAGTTTGGGAGACAGAGTCAGAGACAGGGGAGGCAGAGTGATGTGGCAGAAAGAGTGTCAACAGCCCGGGTGTCAGATAGCTTTGGGGTGAAGCACAGCCCTGCAACTTGCTAGTTGTATGGCCTTTGGCAGACCACCTAACCTCCGTGAGGGTCGGTTCCCTCAACTCTAACGTGGGAGTGGTCATCCCTTCCTCACGTACTGCTGTGAACCTTCAATAAGATCACGGTCCCATAACTCTGTCACTGTGCTCTGAAGTTCCGCTATCACAGCAGTACCCTCGGAGTCCCGAAGATGGAGCATGGTGTTCTTTATTCCCGTCTGGTCACCCTCAACCTACACAGAATTCCTGTATCTGTGGGTGCCCGAAGCCCTCTTCTCCCATGGTGTCTCCCAACTTCTCTTACTATTGGACTGTTCCTTCCACAGGGACTGAGTTCCCTCTTGCCACAATCCCTTGCTGAGGGCAGTAAAACCTAATCCCAGCGCTCTCCTGGAAGGGGTAGAGAAGAGATTATGTGAGGCAAGAATACTCTTGATAGGATTAATTGCCTCTCTTAGCAAAAGTTCAGTACAGAGGTTCTCAACAGGGTTAAGAATAAGAAAGAATAAAGGCAGTGAAAGGGAGAGAAAACCCCTTTTCTCCTAAAATGTAAATGTCACTGCACTTAGGAAGTCCCAGTAAACTGTGGCCCCCTACACTTGTCCTCTCTCTCTCAGTCTCAAACTCTTACCAACACCTGAGAACGGGAGAGGGAGGTGCAAAGCTGTTTCTCTAATTCCCAGGTTTGCTTAACACCTTCCTGAGTATCCTCTTCTTAACATTCCTGTGTGTATCCAGACTTTGTTGAGTTAGGACCAAGCTAGCTAAAGGAGTTCAAAGCTATATTTGCCAGCAAAATACCTTCAGCTGTCATCTATAGAATCATGTGCTTTGGCAAAAAATACCAGAGTGCCGAGTGAGCACAACACAATTCATTCCCAGTGATCTGCAGAACTTTCCTGCTGATCCCAGTATTTCCTCTTTCCCTTCCATCCAGCAGGTTCTAGGACTGTGCCGGAGTAGGAAGAGTGCTGACACCACAGAACAGGAACTCCCTGGGGCCAAGCCAAGTGGACTCCCAATGGGCTACAAGGAGCCTTGAAGTGAAACACCTGATTAACCCCCTCCCCTGGACATGACATGTTTTCAGGACACTTGTCCACAGGCAAAATCACAAAACTACTTTAATTCAAATTAACAAGTTTAATGTAATGGATGATGCTGTTTTGCTAAGGCTCAAATATTGATATTGGTTTAATAATAAACAGATATACTTTCTGGAACTGGGTTTTTTTTTTATTTGTCCTTTTATTATTGAGCATGAGTCATTGCTGTTTTTTCATGTAACAATGATCCATTATTATAATGAACCAATCGATGAAATTGTACAGTCCAAAATAATGCGATTATATTGAAAATCTTAACAGCTACTGCTGCTACGCTGTTTGGAGTTGATAGCGTAAAAACAGGATCTGCACAAGCCTTTTACTTTCCCTGGGTAGATTTCTGCCTGCTGTGATGAGGCCTTTTGAGTTCAGCTTGTCTATCTTCTAGGTAAGGACTCAATCTTCTCCCTCTTTTTCCTTTCCAAACCACCACAAAACTCTTCATTGTATGTGGCTTATTCAGCACACTATATCGTCATGCACTTTTCACTTGCATGGATGCATTCATTGCATGTTATTGTTCTGGTCTCTTCTAGAGCCCAAGAAATGAAAGTAGCAAGTACATTCCTCTTTTGCAGTAATTTTCATTATGTCAAATCAGAATCTCGGTTTTCAAAATGACTTATGACTCTAAAACCTTATTCTGTGATAATGCTTTCAGTCGCGTATTATCCCTGCTGAAGAGAAAATTTGTCTTTATAACACGAGTACAGTGGTAATGATAAGTCAACCATTATCATTTTGACAACACCAACCTAATGTCAGCTAGAAAGACTTAACAACACTTTGAAAGTTCACAGCTGTCACTTCAAGACAGGGATCACTTGCTACCAACATAATTGTCAACACAAATGCCAACACAGCCCTGAAACCTCGTGGCAGAACTTGTTTGGAGTGTATCATCCACGTGACTGAGAATATGGTTAAAATAATCCTTTCAGGACCCTCAGCTTTTGAGAATGTAACATTTTCAAGATTATTGTCTTTGAAAAACATTTTAAATTATCCTGGATTTCTCCAATCCCCTAGGGAATGTCTACAAACTCCAAAGTGATGAACACTAATCTGTGTTACTGTCATTGTTCAGGAGAGAAAATAGACTAGGAGAGAGGGGCTCAAGGGCTCACAGCTACTCCATGGTGTGGCTAAGTCTCAAACCACACGCCTTTCCCATTCCACCCAGCTGTGTCTCTGTGTCATCTGGCTCTTGTATTCCATGACGCAAGTAAACATTATCAATTCACAGAGGATGATTTTGTTTTGGTTTTGTTCTATTACCAGAGCTCCCTCTAATGGCTGTTTATTTGGACATCAGATTCTTTGGAAAATGAAATACCTTTGTTCATTTGAAACTGAGAAAGGCTATTTTATCATTAGCATTGTTGTTTACTGTTCATCTTTACAACTAAACCATTTGTATCCCAGTCTATATGTTCTAGAAAACCATGACATTTCCACCTCTGAAAAAAATCACATCAATATAAGTGAAAACAAAGCTTATGTGATGTGATGGCTATTATAATTTCATGTGTCAACTTGACTGGTCCATGCAGTGCCCAGATATTTGGTCAAACACTATGCAATGAGGGTGTTTCTGGATGAGATTAACACTTGAGTCTGTGGACTGGGTAGAGCAGACCGCCCTCTCTAATGTGGGCGGGCCCTGCCCAATAAGTTGAAGGCCTGAATAGAACAAAAGGCTGACTGTCCTGAAAATAAGAGGGAACTCCTTCTGCTTGACTGCATTGAACTGGGACATCAATAGCCTTTGAACTGGAACTGAAACATCATCTCTTTTAGGGTCTCAAGACTATCAGCTTTTGGACTGGAACTTACAACAGCAGCCGTGCTAGTTCTGGGCCTTCAGATTTGGACGAGAACTACATCATTGACTCTCCTGGATCTCTAGCTTGTCAGCTACAGATCTCATGGTTGATAATATGAGCCAATTCCTTATAATAAGTCTGTCTCTCTACACACACACATATGCACACACATCTTGTTGGTTCTGTTTCTCTGGAAAACCTTAATACATTTGATTTCAAGGAGCTTAAAGAAAACAAAAAATTTTTAATGCTTTGGTCCTGCCGTTACACAGGAAGTGCACGGCAGTTCTCCTTGCAGCATCAGTCTACCTACCATCACGGAAGGTTTTGACTAATTAGTCGTCAAGTCTTGGTGACAGTGAAGAACACAAGAAAGCTCAGATCTGTGACAACTGATTTTAAGAAGTATTACATAAAAATGATATGAAACATAAAAGTATATTCAATAAAAGTAACATCGTCTCTACTGAAATTACATTTCACATCTCACATTTACTGTCATATTTTATTTGATCCTCACAGCAATTCTGAAAGATAGAGCAAATATCCTGAGCTCAATATACAGATTCATAACCTGATCCCACAGATAGTAACTGGCTTCTAACATTATGCCTTTTCTCTGACAACCACAATATCACTGAGTCACTCTCTGCTGCAATCCAGCAAGACAGAATCTCCAGTTTTTCTCTAACCACATAGGCTATTGGTGATTTTCAGTCTAAAAGGTGCTACTCAATGGCTGTTTTCTAGCTGATGTGGCTCAATAGAATAAAGCAAGATGTAAATATCCCAGGCTTAGAGCTGGAATTTCTGTTTAGAAGAAATGACTTTCACCATTGAATAGACATTGACTATATCCCATCACTGTACAAATAGGTGATTTGGATCCCAACAGTCTGCATAAAACATTTAAACTATATTTCCCCAAATAAAATGAAACTTCCTATAAGTCAAGAGGCCTTTCTTAGTGGTCTTCACTCTCCAAAGCCCTTGCAAAGAGCAAATGCTCTATAAACATCGTTATATAAATAAATGAATGCGTAAACAACTATTACCTGGTTATCATTTGTTGTGTACCTACTAGATGTCGGGACCTGTGCTAAGCACCTTTCTATCATTACTTCTAACTCTTTAACCATCCTCTTGAGCAGATAATATTTTTCATTATGCAGATAAAGAAAGTGAGGCTCAGAGAAGTTAAGTGATGTGTTCAACATCTCACAGCTGAAAGCAATGGTGCCAAGACCAATCCCTCACCTGTTTGGTTCTAAAGCCCACAAAGTTTCAGCACCACCCTGAAAATTGCCCACTAGTGATGAGAAACAATGTAAAGTTCAAAGCCCAGAGGAAGTAGACTAGTAGCATCATGTCAGTATATAATCTGTGGAAATAACCAAATAATCTCATGGGTCGGGACTAGAGGTGTCCTATCAGATTAGCTGTTACCCTGATTAGCTGTTCCTTTGGCTTCACCTGCCTACGCATGGTGTGAGAGCTGCGCACAGAGCTAGAACACCAAGGAGAAGGTTAAGTATCCTCCCTGGGATATAGAAACATCGCACAGGTTCCAAGGACCAGGAACAGGATAGGGTCTGTTTCCTTTCCTAGCTGTGTGCCCCAGGTCTTCACTGGTAGTTGCTCTTAGAATTTCTACTTTATAGTATAAAAGAGAAAGTCTTTGTAAGACAAGATTTAGTTTCTATGATTTTATTTACAATCTGTAAATAAATCCAGCTTTATTTAGGTACTCTTACATACATCTTCAATGTTCATTTACTAAATGACTTTTTGGTTTCTAACCTTTCCTTTCCTAACCATGTTTAGCTACCAAGGTTACAGCCATCAACAAGGGTCAGCACATTTTCACTGTCTTTATTAATACCTTCAGAAAGAATTTGGCCAAAAGAGGGCCTGTCCTTCCTGGAGAAAGGAATTCACAATGTAGCTTTTTAAGGTTATCTTTGACAATTAAGATAAATCATTAACTAACATATGTAGAAAGTTGGTCATTGATCAAATACTTATCAATATTTTTAAAACAATATTTATATACTTCTAATCAACTCCTATAAAATGAGTATACTCTAAGCATATCCTAACATGTGCTCCATGGAGTATTAAGAGGTGTTATGTGTAAAAAGAATTCTGTGGTCAAATCAGTTTGGGAAATACTACAAAACCGTAGTTGCTTAGAAAGGTAGAATCCTTGGAGTTTCTAACATGCTAATGAGCACTGTTACTCTATAGAAATGGAATGTAATACATAGTTTTGCCCAAAATTGTTCAATCTCAAAACGAATTTGTTTATAATTGAGTGGGATGAAGGGCTAGACTTTATAAAATACCCTACAAAAGGTGCTTTTAGGTTTCTTGATTTTTAACGAAACTCCTTTTCAGCCCACAGCATCCTTGGTGTTCTGTTGGTGCTGTGGTAAAGCACGAGGACAAAATTGATAAGTGTTGCTGATCTAGTACGTTCTCTTCATAATCCAGCGAGTTGCCAGTTGGCAATGAATTTCAGTTGGCAAGTGGCAATGTGAATTATCTTGGTATTTTTCTTAAGTTTGTTATAAGCTTACAACACACTTTTGGCCTGGGGCCCACTCATTATTTAAGCATTCTGTGGGAAATCACTTAGGAATTCACCTTCAGTCTTCAACCTGTGGTCTCCTTAGCCAGATTATT
>NW_012133857.1:3487694-3490883 GCF_000956105.1 Propithecus coquereli | reverse complement strand
TCTTGTGCCTCGGTTGATGGGTGGGGCCCTGGGACTTCCAGGTGTGTACTTGTTCTCCACCTCAGTGGGGGCAGGACCGGGAGTGAGTCTGGGTAGGGCTGGGTTGGGTAAGCCTGCCCTCAGGCTCCACAACTGCTGTTAGCAGGGATCAAAGGCCTGCTCTTTGTTTCTGTGCAAAGCTGCCAGGAGGGGCTGAAATGGCTTGACTCAGCTGAAAGTCTGGGCTTGGGGGGTGGGGCCGTCCAAGACCCACACTCTGGAGCAGGTTTCGCTCCCCTCCACCCTCACCATCTCCGTGGCCTCTCCCAGGCCTCTGCCTGCAAGCAGGACCTCAGGCTGATGGATCTCCCCCGGCTGTGACGTGGGCTGGGAGGTTCCCTACCCAGGATCGCAGCCTGAGCTGGGTGCACAGCCCTCTTTTGGGAGGAGGGTTGCTGCTCAGGCACGCTGATCTGCCCCTGAAGGCACACACTCCTCAGTAGGCTCTTTCACATATCTCTCCTCAGTGCCCCAGGGCAGTGCAATCGTAACCTGGGTGTATGGGGTCTGGTCTGCAGGCCTGTCCCCTGGGCACTGGAGATCAATCCCTGACCCTGCCAAGGGGAGGGGTGCTGGTCTCGAATCACCTACAGCGTGCCCAAGCTGGATTGATTTCACTCCACCTCGGGATTTGCCCCACTCTCCTGGAGTTCCCAGGCAAGCAGCTCCTGGGAGGGCTGGCAGGTAGGGAACTCACAGTCTGAGTACCCCTCAGTCCGCTGTACAGCCCCAAAAGGAAAGGTCCCATTCCTCGGAGATGCCTCCATGTGATGGCTAAATTGTCTCTCTGGGCACCCACGGGTAGAGAGGGGGAAGGAGACAATGGAGTGATATGGCGTCTGCCGCTAGGCTCGGGTCTGCACCCAGGGAGGTGCCTGGAGGGGGCTGGGAACCTGGCTCTATGTCCACAAGAGGCCACTGCTCACTGGCGGCAGCCATCTCTGGGCTGGTGTCAGCAGGTCTCTCCAGCCGCTCAGGAGCCACCAGCAGTCCGAGATGCAAGGGAGGGGGAAGTTAACCGCTCGACCTATCCTTGTCTCTAGTCTCCAAGCCTCTCGGAACCTTTCTCCTTCCAGTTCTCCTCCGCAACGTCTTCCCATGGAGTCTCCTGTAGTTTCAGGCACCCTTCCTTGTGACCCTCACCCGATCTATGTTTCTCTGCTAGTTTATTTTTTTTCTCTTTCTTCTAAAACTTGTCTTTTTTGTAGAGACACTCTGACTGGTGGCTTTTCTCGTCTGCCATCTTGGCTCCTCCCCCTAAAAGCAGCCATTTTTAAATGTGAGTAAAACAGTCCCTAAGAGTTGAGACTAGTCTTTGTGGTGCTATCACTCCCCTACAAATGCGTGCCCTAGTCATTCAAATAGTCTTTGGATCATTCAACCAATCCAAATCCCCATAGTTAATCCTGTACATTTTCCTTGATAAAAATCAGTGTGTTTATGTGTATATGCAATATATAAATATGCATTATATATGCAATATATTTATATATACAATTTATATATAAATATATGTATCCACATTTTAAATTATGGAATGAATAAATTAGAGCTAAGAGCATATAATGTTATAATTTCAGGTCAGAGTATAAGTTACATTAAACTATCCCATTTAAGGAATCATTAAGAAGTGAAATCTATTAGAATTAACTTGGTATTAAATATAATTAAATAAAAAAGAATAATCCAAATCATTGTACTGGTACCTGAATGAATCACCAGGACGTGGGAGTTTTCCTTCATTTTATTATTAATTCACAGAATCTTTCTTGTTTTGTTTTAAATGTTCAAAAATCAAAAGTATAAAAATACATACAATGAAATGTTTTCCCAACCTTAACCGTCTTCACCTAGTTCCTTCTAATACCCCACCCTGAACTAGTTATCCTTTCTTATTTAGTGTGTCCCTTTAGAGTTTTTTATTCAATACAAACAATGGCAAATATAAATTCTTAATACCTCTTTACACAAAAGGTAGAATATTATACACATTGTTCTACAGCTTGCTTTTTTTCCCACTGTTAGTATATCCTGGAGATATTACCATGATGATACTTAGAATCCTCATTTTTTACAGTTTCATAATATTCCATTTGCATGGATTTACCACAATTTATTTAACCAGATTCCTATTGATGAATATTTGAATTGTTTCCAATCTTACTATTTCAAACATTCTGCAATGAATATCTTGTTCAGATAGGATTCCTAAAAGTGCAATCGATGAATCCATATGTATTTGCAATTTTGATTGCTATGGCCAAAAACCTCTCAGTATGACTGTATCGATTTACACAACCACCAGAAATAAAATGTAGCAATTTTAATTTGCTAGAGCATACTCCTTTTTATTATTGAAACCATATAGAAAGAATAATTTAACAAGTGTAGTATTTACATCTTTATTATGTTCAATATTTCTATCAATAAATATATCTTTTCATTTGTTCAGGTCTTCTTTTGTTTCCAACAGGAGTATTTTTAAGTGTTCTTCATATACCTTTCACACGATTTTTGTTAAATTTATCCATAGGTATTTTATTATTTTGTTGCTATGGTAAGTGGTATTATCATGTAAATTATTTTATTTTATAACAAATTATTTGTCAACTCAAAAGCTCTTGATTTGTATGTATTAATTTTGTATCCAACTATCTTAGTCTGAACTCTTATTGTTGGTAGTACATAGTTTTCACTTGATATTAAGAGTATTGATTTTCCTGGTGTCATCTAAAAATAATGATAGTTTTCTACCTTCATTTCCAATTTTAACTAATTTCTTTCTCTTGTCTATTTGCATTGCCTACTGTAACCGTTGTCTATTTTTGCTGTGAAAGAAATTACCTGAGATTTAGCAGCTTAAACCACACACTTACTATTTTATAGTTGCTGTGGGTCAGGAACAGGGTATGGTTTCACTGGGTTCTTGGCTGGCCCCCCTGCTGCACAGTGTCTCCTGCGGTTGCAATCACTATATCACCCAGGGTGAACTAGGGTCTCATATGATGTTGGATTGACTGGAAAAGGGTCCACTTCCACGTTCACTTTCATGATTGTTGGCAAGATGCAGCTACCCAGGGGCTGTTGAACTAAAGGCCTCAGTACCTTGGCAGCTGTTGATTGGAGGCAACCTTCAGTTTCTTGCCACAC
>NW_012133857.1:3463490-3486824 GCF_000956105.1 Propithecus coquereli | reverse complement strand
AATGATGAAAAAAAGACTGTAAAACATTGAATATATCACATTAAAAAAAATACAAAAGGAGTGAAATGGAAACATTAGGCCAAAGGAAAAAGGGAGTGATATAAAATTTCTAACTCTCAAAAAATGGCTTATCCATGTATTTTTTTGATATGTATTATTTATTAAGAAGGAGTTGGGTTGGTTAGCAAGCTCCACGGCATCATCAAAGACCCAGGCTCCTTTCAACCCCCCTTCCATTATCCGTGTATTTTTTAACGAATTATCAAATTGTTATGATATTTAGATTCCATTTAATACACATAGAAGAATGACATAAAAGTTTTACTTTAAAATGTCAACATTTAAAATTCGCCCCTCATAATCCTTGCAACTATTTAAACTTATTTAAAATGGGAGGGTTATATACTTATAAAAATTGTTCTAGGTTTGCGAGCAAAAAGACTGAAAAGCATGAACTGAGTTGCAGATATGACCAAGAGGCATGACATATTGGGGAGTCACAGATAGTTCTGGTATCACTGGGATGTTGGGTAGGGTTGAGAGAAGAGTTTGTAGACATAAGATGTACACCATGAAGGACCTTGTGTGCTACACCTAAGAAATTTGGACCTTATCTGAATGGGTTGGGGACTCAATGAAGGATTTCAATCTGAGGAGAGATGTGATAAATTTTCAATCTGGAAAGAACACTAAGATAACATTTTATATTATAGCCAGGATTGGAGGGGGAGCACAGCAGCCCCCAATACTAGCTAGGAGTCTACTGCAAAAATCCAGGGTGAAATTATGAGGCTCTGAACAGAGACAAGTGAAGAAGCTGAGACCGAAGAGGAGGTGGAACTCAGAAGCTTTAACAACTAGTTAGCTGTGTGACCTGAGAGGGGACTGCAGATTTCTAGCTGGCTAATGCAAGAGAAATGAAATTGGAGAAAAAAGGATGACTTCTGTTTGGGCGTGACGGAAGATGTCTGTGAGACGGTTGGACGGTTCTCTGAAGCCCAGGAAGTGGATCTGAGCAGATGAACACATGGAAGTGGGATTCTGCTTGTTAATGTGTATTATTTTGTATGATTATCCATAAGAGAGACTGGTCTGTACCTTTTTTGTGTGTGTGATATTTGTCAGGATTGAGTATCAGTGTTATAATCTCTAGAAATAATATTTGGAAGGTTTTCTTTTCTTTCAAACCCTAGAATAGTTTACAGAGCATTGAGATTACCTGCTCCTTAAAGGTGTGGTGGAATTACATGATCAAACTGTCATGCCCTACTGACTTCTTAAAAGAATAGCTCTTTATTTATTGAATTGGAACAATGTGTTTATGTTTCTAATTCCTCTGGGGTCAGTTTTGGTAAATCATATTTTTCTAAAAATATTTTCGTTTTACCCAGATTTTCAAAGATTTTTCTCAGAGTCGAGGGGAGTGATCTATTACGATTGATTTAATTTCTTCTGGTTTTGTCATTATTGCCCCCATATCAGTTTTTATTCTATGAATCTGTGTTTCTTCTATTTTTTTCTTGATTATGTCAACCGATAGTTTTCTTTTACATAAGTTCTTATAAAAAAGGAAGGAAGGAAGGAAGAGAGAGAGGGAGGGAGGGAGGAAGGGGCTGTCGAGTGGCCCTAACCACTAAACCCACTTTTCCAACTAGTGGTTTGGAAGCTGAGACGGTGGCCCTTCCCTAAAGGAGCTGGCACATGCTCCCTCCTCAGGGTTGTGGCAAACTTTCTCTTCCCTCAACAGGGACGGCCTCTCTCAGAGGCTGTAGCATGGTACCTTGGGAGATGAAATCAAACAACTCGGTTTGCAAAAAAAAAAAAAACTTCCAAATTTATTAGGTTTTCTCTTTTCTGCTTCATTAATTTCTGCCTTTATAGTCACTATTCCTTTTTTCTACATTTCTTTGGAGTATTTTCCTGTTTATTTTTTAACATTTTGAGTAGGGTACTTATTTCATGTACTTTCAGTCTTCTTTAATTGATAGAAGAATTTAAAGCTATTAATGTTCATCTCAGCACAGCTTTAGCTGTATTCCTTATGATTTGTAGTGTTTTTATTTTCTGTGCTTTCTCAAAATATTGTAATTTTGGGCCGGGCGTGGTGGCTCATGCCTGTAATCCTAGCTCTCTGGGAGGCCGAGGCGGGCGGATTGTTTGAGCTCAGGAGTTCGAAACCAGCCTGAGCAAGAGCGAGACCCCGTCTCTACTAAAAATAGAAAGAAATTAATCGGACAACTAAAAATATACAGAAAAAATTAGCCAGGCATGGTGGCACATGCCTGTAGTCCCAGCTACTTAGGAGGCTGAGGCAGGAGGATCGCTTGAGCCCAGGAGTTTGAGGTTGTTGTGAGCTAAGATGACGCCACGGCACTCTAGCCCGGGCAACACAGTGAGATTCTGTCTCAAAAAAAAAATACTGTAATTTTGGCTTGTATTTCCTCTTGACCTAAAAAATTGTTGGAGAGAGATGTGATGGTGATGGTGGTGTTTTTAATATTTAGAAAAAAAGGTCCTTCTGAGTTTCGTTATTAATTTCTTTTTCTTTCTTTTTTTTGCATTATGGAATTTATTGAGATTTTATTTGAGTGCTAAAATATGGTCAATTTTCTGGAATCTTCCATAGCCACTTCTATTCACAGGAATAATAGATCCATACATGCCAGTCACGTTTATCTTACTACTTTTGTTTTTAAGACTTCTATTATCATTGCTTATTTTTTGTCTACTTGCTCTATTGTAGACTGAGAGAAGCAAATTAAAGCCATCTACAGTTATATTTTGATCTCTATTTTCTTTCATATCCTGTGATTTCCATTGAATAAATATTAGCATGCTATTTTGTGCACAGATATTCATTACTTTTGTATGAATTACATATGCATTATATGAAGAGCACTTGTGTCATTTCATACTTTTTGGCAATATTCTCACTTGATATTAAGATCGTGACCTTCCTTGCCTTTCTTTAGTGAAGGGGGACATTTTTCAGATTTTGTTCATCCTTTTCTTTTCAATCTTTCGGAATCACTCTGTTCCAGATGTTTCTCTTCTGTACGGTTTGCTTTGTGATCCAGTTTGAAAATATTTTTCTTTTAATACATTAATTGAATCCATTTACACTTAGTAATATAATGAATACAATTGGCCAATGTCCTGTTATTATTAAATGTAGGTACTCTCTAAGTTTTTCAGTTTGTGGTCCGTTTACTTTTTGTATGTGTTTCTGCTTGAGAAGGTTTGTGGGAAGGATAGTGTTATAGCAGGTCTATAATTTATCCCTCCCTCCTTGGGGATGCCTGGCGTAGTTTTAACTCTGGCCAGAACTCTTACAACTATTGACTGATGGAATTTACTAATTTAAACATAAATGAAAGTGTTGCAGGGTTGGTTTGTACTGAGTTATTGCTTTTCATTTTCTTCTCTTTCTTTTTGACAGCTCACATTTTATCTCCTCCCTTGGGTCCTTGCATTTCCACTTGGTAATCTTCCTTCATACTGGCAATCGATTTCTTAAAGGTTTTTGTTTTTTTTAACTCATGGCAAAATATTGGGTTACAATGTTTATCTATTGCATTGCAAGTCTTGTTGTGTTTTGGGTTTTGTTTTTGCTTTTTTTTTTTTTTCCTGCTCCTATACCACAAGAAAAGCTTAAGAATTCTCTCACAGTACTTTGTTACAGAAACACAGGGAACCTGTGAACCAGGACCATCCATCAAGAAATCAATTTGCAGGGCGCTTCTTCCTGGAACTGCCTGTCTTTAATGAATGAATTCCAGGAAAACGTGACAAACAGCTCCCCATTAGAGGCTTGCATGCTGAGGGTTCATATTGGAGCTTTTAGTCAATGTGGACAATAAATGTTAAGGCCCTGAGGACTGCAACTGCCAAAACTCTTTTCCTTTCTCCTGATTCAAGAATTGATTTTATGTAACAACATATGGATACGTCTTGGGAAGTTCACTTCATCACTGGGAGCATTAATTGCAAATCACGCAACAGACAGTCCCTTGTAAAAGTGGTTTGCATGTGAGGCAGTTTGGCTTAGTGGTTGAAGAAAATTCAGTTTCAAATATCTGTTTTCTCTCTCTTTAGCTATGTGATTCCTCTGTGTCTCAGTAACTTCATTTCTAAAATAAGAATAGCTGACCTACCTCATGGTATTGACAAGAGGATTGAAAGAGATTATGCATATAAAGATGTAAAGATCTTGGAACACTGCCTGCTGTGCAATAAATGTCAAGAAAAATGATAAATATTATTATTTACATTGGTTAAAATAAAATATTGATTTGTGAAACAAAGAAAACTCAATAAATTTACATTTTAAATCCTGAAGCCCAGGCTCAGTTTCTGCAAGTTTATTTAAAGTACTTTAGTTGTAGACATTTTACATGTTGAATTTTATTTCATTGCATTAGAATTCCATTTCAGGACACAATGGACTAGCTAATGATGGCACAGGGCTCTTGAGTAGAGCACCCAGGAAAAAAAATAAAATAAAATATAGGAAACATCTGTTTGATGCATTGCAAGTTTTTCTGGTACTCTTTACCTGGTAAGTTTTGCTGACTTCTAAAATTATATCTTTCCATTGATGCTGGGTCAGCTATTTATCATTTTTCTCAACATTGCATTAGCTGGATTTTCCTGACTGTGTTTGTAGGAGGTGGATACTTTTGTTGTTTTGGGTTTTTTTGTTTGTTTGTTCTGGTATTTTCTGAGATTTATCATTGCTTGCTATTCACCATGCATTTTCATTGCCTTCCCGTTCCCACTCCCACATGGTTTCTGCTCAATCTCCACCCTGTCTTCCCAGATCCTTCTGCTCTTGATAATCACCGCAGAGTGTGCCTTTATCTACAGAAAGTATACTTTTGAAATTCACTGCCATCAGGCCCCCTTTCTACTCACTTCCCTCAAGCAGCTCCTGAGCTTATTTTAATTACTTTTGGCAGCCCTAACTTTTTGAATCTTAGATCTTATCTGTCTCCAGTTTTGCTAAAAGGGGGTTTAATAGATTTCCCTGTCATTTCTTGCTTCTTGTGACAAACAGGAGGAGAAGATTACCATCTCACACAAACATGTTCATGTTGGAATTCCACGTGTATTTCTTTCCCAGAAGTCCTTGAGTACAATCCCAGTTATGTGGCTCTCATCAAAGAGTTGGCTTTGTCTCTGGAAAGGGAGCAAAAATGATGCACATCTCACCATTTCCCTTCATTTGAAAACGTGCAGGCTTTGTTCTGAATACATACCAGGACTTGCTCTTAAAACTAGGCTTCCACATCCTCCCAGTTTCTTTGAACCTTGCTTTATTTATTTATTTATTTATATGTCATAGAGATTGTTCAGTAACAACAAGCAGAGTTTTGATTCATTTTTCAAATATTACATATGATTCCATTATATGAATTTCCAACAAGTTTTATTAATAAAATGCAAGTCAAGAAATCTTTATTCAAGTTTGAATGTAGAATGGAATATATTAATTAGTGATGAATAACATTTAAAGATAAATATGAAAGACCCTACATTTAATGTTCTAATTATACAAAATGTTTATTAATATAGTGATTTTCATTTGCTCTGTCTTCATGAAAAAATCCATAACCAGAATTCCAGATAAGCATTGATGCCTACATTCCCCAGTCATCTACATCTATAATATGCCTATCACAAGAAGGGCATCAGGTCATCCTTATTACAGTCATAGGAATACCTATATAGAAGGGAACAGCATAAAATGTTGGCATATGTTACCCAAATGCAGGTCTTTCCTCAAAACCAAAATAACCTGCTACCTTCCCATTTTCTCTTCCACTTGGGTATAGAAGAGACAGAAGTCATTTTACACTTTGCCACTTTCTATTACATTCTTTTTATTATTACTCATTTACTTTCTTTCCTGCCATCTTCCATAGAAGACTTAAAGAATAACACACTCAATAAAGTGGAAAACTACAAATATGTAAAGGTTGAGTCTAGGAAAATGCAGAGGAGCAAACTGGAAAAGAAAGTTAGAATACGAACGTGCAGACTATTACTTACCAAAAGTGGAGGGTGGCAGAAACAGTTTGCTGTTCACCAAAATTTGTTTTCCTTCTTCTTGGGCACACAACCAGGTTACATCCCCCAGTCTCTCTTGTAGTTAGGGGCCCTTTGCTTGAATTTCAGCCAATGGCATGTGACAGAAGTAATATGTGCTACCTTTGGCTGTGGCCCATAAAAACCTTCCTTGTGCTTTCTTCCACACTCTTTGCTCCTTCTGCTTGACTGAGAAGGGCATGACAATGGTGACATTGGAAGCCCTGTACTGGGGATGGCAGAGCCTGTCCTCCTAGGTCCTTAAATGACTGTGTGGAGGAGAGGAGCCCAGGAAATCTACATCCCTGCCAGGACTGTTACCTTTGCCAAGGCACAAATTTTGATCATCTTTGAGCCATCAATCAATTTACATGTGTTATGTTAGCCTAGCATAGCCAAAATAATACATGCCATTGACACAAGGAACAATAAATCCATATTTTATATTTGGACTTCAGGTCTTTTAACAGGTAGGAAATGGTCTAGACAGATATTTACCCAACAAATAGCAATTCAGGCCATGCCTGACTTTAGAAATGAGTTAGTCGTGGCTTTCAACATTGAAATAGGCCTCAGCTGGAACAAGGGGTTGGTTCATTTTCTGAAGGGTTAAGCTCAGAACATTTGGGTGGTGTTGGGCAGTGGGCCTCAGGAAATTTCTGGACCAGGAAATGTCCAGTTGAAGGACATCATCAGTTCAAAAAGCACAAAACTAGCTGGTAATTGAAGAGCCTACATTACCTGTTTGTCACTGAGTTGAAATGAGGAGGAAGAGCTGTGGTCAATGTCTGGAGTCAGATAAGATGGCAAAATCCAGGACCCTAGGGGACGGCAGGTCAACATGGAAGTCAAGAAAGCCAGCGATTCAGGCTGCTGGATTCAAATCGCTGCCTCACTTCTCACAAATTATGGAATCTTGGGAGAACCTATTAATGTCTCACGGCTGATTTATTTTTTCTTCTATAGAATTTGGACAATAAAGCTATGTATCTCAAAGCATTATTGTGAAAATCAAACATCTCTAAAGGGCTTAGTTCAGTGTATGGCGTATAGTAGCACTCGATAAATGGTGACCATTTTTTATTAAGATGGATGAGAAGAATGATGGAGTAAAGCTGGAGGAGTCAGGATCCAGCACAAACCAGGAGCCAGAAAGAGGTCAGAGCCAGAGCTTTGCTCAGTACAGAGATTCTCCCCGGAAGCTGTGGCCTATGACCTCTGGTCTTCTCCCACCTGGATTTGCAGGTTCCAAATGTGGAGTAGCTTGGTTATGCTACTTTCCCTACAACCCCCTGCAGCTCGCCAAATGTCCACTACCAGCCAGACAGCATGGACGAGCGTCCTGGCCATCGACATGGGGAGAGGGCAGCAGCAGCAGGAGGGGTGGCTCCCTCAAGGCCTGCCAGCCCTACGAGGGACATCAGGCAGTTTCGATTCACTGAGATTTACTAGGAAATAAGGGCTGAGGAGTCGAGTTTGCATAGATGTCAGAATCTCATATCCTCTAAACATCAGCTGTGTGAATTTTGGATAGGTCTCTAAACCTTACTTTTTTCTTATCTGTAAGATACTGTACATTATAACTAAATAAGATAACATGCGATTTTATGAAATACCTAATAGGACATAGCAAAGTCAATCTTTAACACATGTCAGTGGAAGGGGGGAAATGGTACTTATATGATCTGTGCTGATAGGCAGGTGGCTGGGCTGGGCATGGGAACAATGCGGTTTATTCCAAAACCACTCTTGTGAGCACTGTTGGTCGTGATTAAACACTTAGCAGTGTCCTGTGTGTGGTGTTTGGTTCTGGTGCTGTAAAGGACCTGTAAGAGGCTGTGAACGAGGGCACGCTCCATCCAGTTGGGCCTCCCCCGGCCGTTACACTCCAAGGGCTGCTCTCTGCATTCTTGTCTCCCATTCCCTCAGCATCATCCCATCGTCCCCAGAGGGGCTTCTCTCAGCCACAGTTTGGAACTCCTTGCTCCTCCTTGCTCCAGGTGCCTCCTCCCGGCCTTCGTCATGGGTGGCCATTGCCCTGTGTTATGACTCCTGGTTCACCATGGGTGGTTGCACTTGCACCCTCTTTGGTGCTGAGCTTTTGACAGTTCCACTCTATGTCGAACCCTCCTCTGGAACCTTACCATGGCCTTGCCATAAAATGAGCATCTATACCAGCCTTGTAAGGAAAGCCAGATCCACGGATGTGGCCTTATATCCCACTTTGCCCACACACATCCCCTGCACTCCCTCCACATGGAGCTGCTTGGAGACCCCTTTCATTCCCCTGCATAGCCGTATAGCCACACACAGAATTGCCTCAGCTTGGAATGTCTGGTCCCTGGGAAGTAGAGGGATGGGGCAGATGGGTCTTTATGTCATTTGCAAGTGAGGACATTAACTCTAAGTCCAACAGATAAAGTTCTACTCTTTTGACAATTAGACTCCATTTCCTCACCAACTCTTTCCTGGACTTTTATGATAGCCTCTTAAATGTTTTTCCTGCCAGCCTTTCCCCACTGAAATCCATCCCCACAGCCTCTAGAATGATGTAACTTACTAAATTGTTCTTAATGATGGAATATGTTCTGAACACTGTGTCCAGAAATGCAGCTTCCAGCACTGCTTCTCTATAAGGCTCAGAGCAAATTATTTACCCCTTCTGTGACTCAGTTTCTTCACCTGTAAATTAGACATGTTGGACTGTATAAAGTCTAGTATCTGTACTTGTTCTACAGGTCTGTGATTCTAAGGAGTCATTTTACAACCTTCTCTGTCTTACAGGCTCACGTGATGCCCATGCATGGGGCATTTTTGACTCCAAAATTTCACCTGCTCTTACTAGAAACTATGGAATACATTCTTGGCCAGATATGGTGGCTCATTCCTATAATCCCAGTACTTTGGGAGGCCAAGGCAGGAGGATTGCTTGAGGCCAGGAGTTTGAGATCAGCCTGAGTAAGAATGAGACTCTATCTCTATAAAAAATAGAAAAATTAGGTTGGCATTGTGGCATGTACCTGTAGTCCCAGATACTCAGGAGGCTGAGAAGGGAGGATCACTTTAGCCAAGGCGTTTGAGGTTGCAGTGAGCTATGATGATGCTACTGCATTCTAGCTCAGGTGATGGAACAAGACTATATCAAAGAAAGAAAGAAAAGGAAAGAAGGAAGGAAGGGAGGGAGGGAGTGAAGGAGGAATACATTCTGTATAAAACTAATGTTAGTGAATAATTAATTCAAGCAAAATGCTTTTTGGTATATAAGAGAATAGAGAGAGACTGACCACAGGATGAGAGAGATGAGGGGTATGGTGTGCTTGCATCTTGGGATGGAAGCCCTCAGGTATTAGAATTTAGTTAGAGTAGCAAAGCCTCTAGCAGGAGACAGCCCAGATTTTTAGTATCCAGAAGAAGCCACTGCCTGGGACGTAGAGGGAATGAAAGATTGGCATACATAAAGTTCAGATAGTGGTGGTATGTTAGTCCATTTTGCATTGCTATAATATAAAGGAAATACCTGAGACCGGGTAATTTATAAAGAAAAGAGGTTTATTTGGCTCACAGCTCTGCAGACCATACAAGCATGGTGCCAGCATCTGCTTCTGGAGACGGCTTCAGGGAGCTTCCAATCAAGGCGGAAGGTGAAGGGGAGCAAACGTGTCACATGATGAGAGAAGGAGCAAGAGGGGGAGGAGGTGGTGCCAGGCTCTTTTAAAAAACCAACTCTCCCATGAATTGATAAAGTGAGAACTCACTCATTATCACTGGAGGGCACCAAGCCATGCATGAGGGATCTGCCCCCATGACCCAGACACCTCCCACCAGGCCCCACCTCCAACACCGAGGATCAAATTTTGACAAGAGTAAATCTTGAGGGGCCAAACATCCAAACCATATCGGATGGCAAGAGCCAGGAATTAGCAGAGCAACATCAAAAAGCTACATGATAAAAATCCTTTACTCCCGAGTAAGGAAGCAAAGCCAGAGAAGTAGAAGAGTGAGCAGCAGATATGAGTGAATTGTATGTGGAACATCATTTTGACTATGAACTCACCAGCCTGTGACTATAGAAATTAGGTAACATTTATATTTATGCTACCAAAATGACTTCAAGTCTCCAGGAACCTGTGAAGAGAGAAATTTGAACTCCTCAAAATACCCCTAAGTTTTCTCTGAGTGTTCACAATGAGGATGACAAACAACATCTAGAATGCCCCAGTAATTAATTACCATTAAAGTCTCGTTTTTCTTCTCCTCAAGTGGACACTCACCACCTGTAAGGGCAAGAAGTCTCACCAAGGCCCCGTTTCTCCTGCTTACTGATGATCTAGAGATGGAGCCTTCTGGATTTTTTTACGTACATCCAGGCAATAGGTTTTCAGTGGTATCTGGGGTGGGATCTCCCAAATCCCCACAAATTACTTGCAGTGATTTAGAAAGCCAGTGAAGGAGGGATGCTCTTATGTTGGCAGCCTCCCTGTTCACCCTGTCTCCAAGGGTCTCGCGTTTTCTTCACAGATGTTAGAACAAGGAGAGCCATTTGTCTAGAGCAGGAGGCTGTCTTGATCACTGGGAATTTCACCTCTTTCAACTCGTCAGCCCCGGGGTGCGTTCTCACAGTGACACCATGGGGAGAAGAAGAGCAGGCGACTAAGCAAAGCAAGTCTGCCAGTCCCCAGCGTGCGGCGCTGACTGCTGCAGGGCTGGCTCTCTCAGACACACATTCGGGTTTTGCAATTGCGCCACACCAACGCCCTGCTTCCTGTGCGCCTTCCTTGACTCCTTGACACGGCCGGTTCCCACCTCCATCGTGCCATCCATGGGATGGTCCCACAGCATGGCTCACCTGCCCTCATCAGGCCCCCACTACCACCTCCTGTGGGAAAAGTAGTTTGATCTCCTGGTCGTGTGTGTTTGCACCGTGCCATCCTCTGTTGATGATAAACCTGTGCTTAGTTGATTTTCTTCCAGTTTTGTGTAAACCGTAGTATGTGTCTAAAATATGGATTTTGCAAAGGACCAGATGTTGTTATAGGCACCAACTAGTGTTAAGCTGGCCGCTTTCTCACCTATTTTATCATATGTTTAGTTCTTAGGGACATCAATTGGCTTTACGTCTATCTGTTTTTCCACTAGAATTTTGACCATTTGGTTGTTTTTAGTGCAAGCATATTTTTCCTTAGATATTTATGGTCAAACTTATCCCTCAGCATTTTACTTTTTGTTTCTTCACTTATTTTCCATGCTTCCTTAATTGTAAAATCTCCTTAGGAGAAGAAGCTCAGTTAAAAATTTGTATTTTTCTGGCATATTGCATCTTTCTCTTTCTCCTATTACTTTTTAAACTAGTTTTGATATGTCTCCTTCACCCACACAGTTTTTTTGTATTTGGTATTGCCCACTCAGTGTTTTCTGTTTATTATCAGTGTCCACTTAACTAACATTTTCTGACATCTATAAAGTTCTTTCCCCTTGGAATGAGTCATAGCCCTGCGGAGGGTAGAGAAGCTGGTTCTGCCTTGTCATGTCAGGGGCACAGAAACATGGTAATAAAAATAGCATGGGGCACGAGGCCGGGCATGGGCCCCTGCAGAGAGGAAATTGTAGTTGGATAAATGGCCATAAATAACACGACATAAATTGCAATAGTGCCCGTGCACTGGCAGTTGATAAAACTCAGCGTGACTTTCAGAGGGAAGTTGCCTACCCTCTGCAACTGTTGCTGGAAGCACTAAGGAAAAATTGTGAGTTGCTACTGAGAAGAAGAGAGAAACAACTCTTACAGGTCATACTTAGCATCACCAGAAATCCTGATTCTCTCCAATCTGCTTGCATCCTTTTCTAGCAAATAAACCACATTTCACAGAGATTTTTGGGATTGTGATAACAGCCTGTGATATGCCCTTCTGATTATGTTATGTTACAGGTCTGTCTCCTTGCATTTTCAAACTATTGCTTATAAAAACTTAAATGAAGACCTCACATATTGGGTTAATCATGATACAGCTTTTTCAGTAAACAATTTCAGAAAGTCAGGTGTGTTTTTTTTAGGCAATTCTATTTTATCTTCTTTTTGCATCATTATGGACTTATGCCTTTCTGATGCCCTAATGCAAACCTTGCTTTCTTTCAACATCTAGAATTTACAGGCTAATTATGATTTTTTCCCTGCCTTGAGATATGGATTTAACTATCTTCCCAAGGGCACTAATTCCTTTTTTTCAGAGGATTGCTTTAGAAGCCACGGGTACTGGGTCTACAATAAGCTTGTTCCACATTCGAACTAGAATTTGGCAGGATGACAGCAAAAATATTCAACAGCACAAATCACTGTAGGAACAGAATAGACAAATTCTCCTTTAAAAAAAAACATGGATTCCCACTGACATTTCCAATTCACCTCTATTTTAATAAGTTCTTTTGCTTTACTCTTATAATAAGAGAGTGTATTAATCCATTTTTTCAACTTTTGAGCAACTAATTTTTCTCGTTTTCAATAATGTTAACAACCACAAAAAGCTATATATTGTCATACCAAATCACAGGTCTAAATTTCAGTGCCGCTACCCGAAAATTTGGGAGACTCCATATCTTTTCTTCCTTCTTGACTGTCAGTTCAGCCATCCTGAAACCAGCCTCACAGGTTGCAGTTCCTATCAATTCTTTGCTCAGCATCACCTTAGCACCAATATCTGAAAGGAAGGAAGCCACAGCCTCCATCTAGAAAACACTAAAGAAACTAAGAGTTCAGAACATAGATACCCTGTTTGCTTAACAAAAGATAATAAAAGATGAATACAGCCAAATACCACTTCTCAAAGTTTCAAAAAAATTCTCTGCCAATTTTCACCATTTGAGCTACCCAATTTGAATTTATTTTACAGTCATCCCCTTTATATTTTTTCTCTGACCAGTGCCTTTGTATATCTATGGAGCATAATTTTTAGCAGTAAACTCTAGCTTCACAGAGGCACTTGGGTATATACAGTGGTGCACTGGCATCAGCCTGTGCCGATGGACCAGAGTCAGTTGTGCACATCTCTTCCCAATTCTGCATTCATGGCTTGAAATCAGCATAGTGGAAATATTTACACCACAGAAATTAGCAAACACTATAAATCAGGACTTTTTACCCAGAGACCCAATTATTCAGCATTTACCAGGACAACTCTGGGTACAGACCTCATTTTTTGCGAAACCAGTCAAAATGTCAGAACATAAAATCAATTAACATCCAGAATTATCCAAGTCATATGACAAACATTATGGTTAAAATTTCCCACTCAAGAAGTTTACATAGAACAGCTTTGGGGACTTTATATGCTTTCTACAATATTTGCTAAGTAGTGCTCCCCAAAACCAATCCTCTTAAAAGACAAAATATATAATTGAATTGTAACACATTTTAGTTGTAATATCCAAGGCACATTACATTTAGCTATCCACCAGTTTCAAGTAATTTCCAGATATTTTTGATCCATCCCCAGACGGTTTTATTTCCACAACAGACAAACATAGAGAATTCAATAATTTCTGGTTATTAACATTTCTGGGCAAATATATAACTTTTTGCATGAATTAATACACACTATGCTCTCCCCTCCCCATCATTCCACAGTAAATGTGTGTCTTCGGCATAACATGGAGGATTAGAGCCCAGCAAGCTCTCAGTATGGGGTCTGGCTTGGCCAAGACCTAGAACAGGCTGAAGGGATATTACGTTTCCTTATTGGGGCTGGACAGGTAATTTGTCCTCACTTACCAATGGTCTGTCATGTGTTCCACCACAACCACCCTGTGCCCCACCGTGTTATTCCCAAGAATGTAATGGCCTCAGATATCTCACCATTGGAAAATGTTCATAATAGAGGTTCTCAGTTTGTTGTTTATTTAGCACCTGAATTTAGGCAAGAGAAACATTTCTACCTGTAGATTCCATGTAGTTAAATTCTCCTGCCTTTTTAGTGGCACTTCCACAGAGAGCCATGGTCTCTCCAAGTGAGGAAGCCAGGAAGCTTTAGCCTCATCCTCCAGCTGCCTTGGACAGTACTTGGCCTAATTCCTCTTTTGGGGGACATGGCACTCGGAGCCATAGCTCATCTGAGTCTATCAGTCTTCCTCCCTGCTCCCTGGCATTCTCTGTCACCCTAAGCCCACACCCTGAACAAGACTTCCTCTGACATTGCCCCCATATTTTTACTTGCGTCAAAATTAGCTAGGTCTTGTTGGAGCTTTGGGCATCTGACTGCTTGGTCGCACCAGCTCCCGGCACAAGACTGCTCTTAATACTCTCTCTCTCCTCTACTCTGAGTTTCCCTCTACTCTAATACTGTCCATTTACATTCCTCCACATTCTGCAACATTCTATTTTCTTCTACTGTGTTTTCTTACCTATTACTAGAGGAAGTCTTAGGGCTAAGGGTATATTCCAACTATTTTCCTTTTTTCCCCATGTCAGAAATCATCAGAAGCCACAATCCCAAGTCCAGATCCAAAATTGACCCAAAACAAGTATTTTTGTTTTCTAAGATGTGTAACCTTGAAGACACCCAGACTTCATCAGTCTCCCGCCTATCTCTCCAAACAAATATGCATCAGGCTAATACTGTTAACCATTTCTATATAGCTTTCAATTTCTGTTATTTATTCAAAACAAGAGTTATTTTAAATCTGCCTTTTTATTTCCAAGAAGATAAATTTTTTTTATTTCCTTTTACTTTGTTGTCTTTTTTTATTTTGCTTCATTATAGGGAAAGTGTGAGACCTTATGGCTTCTGCTTATTGGGCAATACACAAGATAGTATTGTGGGTTGTTAAAATTTATGCATAATGTATCATATTGCATTTATCATCTACTACTTGCTTTTCATATTCCTCATTTTATTCTCCAAATTAATCTACCTGATGTGGGCATATCTGATTTATGTAACTGCTGTTAAAGATTTTATTTATGAAGATACCACAAATTGATTCACTCATTCTCCTATTGGTGGACAGTTTGGTTAATTTTTTCTATCTCTTCTTCTTTTTTTCAATGCCAAACAATGATTCATTGAACAGATTTATGGGTATCTCCTTTTTCTATGAATGCAAGTTTTCTCTAAGATAGGAGCCTAAAATCATAATTGCTTGATCACAGGTTATATAATATCCTGCTTTGCTAGTATCCCCAGATTGCAACCCAAAGATGTTATAATAATTTATAAATTCTCATGTAACTTATGAGAATTTTCCCCACATTCTGCCAATACTTGATAATTTTTTTTATTTTTTCCATTTTGATGGTTGTGCAACAATATCTTTTTTTATTTTTGCATGTCCCTGGAGAAAGACATATATCTTCAGATTGAAGGAACTTGAGTCCTGAGCAGAATAAATAAAAATAAATCATCATAGTGAAAAATCAGAACACTGAAGACAAAGACAAAAATCTTAAAAGCAACCAAAAAGAAAATACAATTTACTTACCATGGAAGGACAAGTAGACTGACAGCAAATCTCTCATTGAAAATTGTAGAGGTTGGAGGACAATGGGATGATATCTTCAAAGTGCTGAGGGGAAAAAAACCTGTCAAACTACAATTCTATATGAAGCTGTTCAGCCCACAATTATTCTTTCAGTGGTTGTATCTCTGCATCCCAAGTGGCCTCCCCACCTTCTTCAAAAATAGATACTGTTCCTTGAACAAAGGTGTGGGTAAGTGTCTGAAGCTTGGCAAATTCTAGCACTTCATGGCTCCAGTAACATGATTGGTTTAAAGAGTAGGCACATAAACAAAGAAACACAGAAAGAGCTCTGGACACTCTCAACATTTAGATCAGCTCAACCCTGCCCTCTTCATTCTTTGGAAATGCCTCTTCTTTGCTTCTGTCCCTTGCATCTGAGATTCCTGGGAGGAAGCTTTTCCTGAGATTTAAAAAGAGTGGGGGAGGGGTCAAATGGGACTCAGAGAAAATGCAAGAAAGACAGAGAAAAGCAACTTGAGAAGGTTTTAATCAGAGTTCATGTTTTAACTGATTGGAGGTGTAGGAGTGGTAGAGAGTAGACGATGTGTGTAGCCCAATCTCTGAGAAGGAGGGGAGACAGCGGCAACTACAAAAAGCAATAGATAAAGTATTGCCCATCAGTGGATGAACTTTCACAGGCCCATCTACCAACAACTTTCCAGCTCAGAAAATAGAGCAACTCAATTTCTCTGTGTAAACGCCCACCACAAGCACAGAAACCACATGGATCTGAGCATCCATATGTTGCACATCTGTGCTCTTTTTATTCAAACTAAAGACGACATAGTCCATTTAAATCACAGAATTTCAGAACTTTAAGAAAATTTCTTAAAGACCCTTTAATCCAAACCCTTCATTGTATGGATGGGTGAATCAAACATACAGGATGTTTGGAGTAACATAGCTAGTCATTGACAGATCTAGGGACAGAACCTGGATCTCCTAACTCCTAAGTCATTTCTACTCCCCTGTGCCATACTATCTCTGCATTCACATGAACTAAAAGCCTGCCATTATAACTGAGGACCCCACAGACTGGATATGGATGGGGTTGGCCATTGTAATGGTGTATTACTATCACACCATTGTAACAGTCAAATGGAGTTGGGTTGGAGCAGATAGTACCCTGATGTGAGAAAACCAAATGTGACCAGCAATTTGGAGTAGACTCTGCTCCCAGACTAAGCCTTCCTGGAGTTCACACTTAGCACTTTAAAACATCCCCCCCAACAAAAAAAATTTAACTCCAGAAAATGAAGACTTCAATAGACACTGGAGCAGAAAGGAATCATGATCCACATGGTAAAACTTAATTAGATGTTGCCATCAAGTCTTCTCTGTTCTATCTTTAAAGTCTTTCTCTTTGTATGTCTTATTCCTTGGTGGTCTCTCCCTCCTGCTCCCTGCTCATAACTTCAAAATCCCTTCCTTTTTCCAGAGCTCTTTGCCTCTATGCCAGGATTGCAATGCCACTTGACTAGGCAAAAGTGTTTTGGTTTGCCAAATATCTCATGTTCCCCAAGCCTGCCCCATTCAGGAAGCTCAGTTCATTCAGCCAAGGTGTAAGTATAGCACACGTATGGTTCTCTGTCCAGAGTATGGAATCAACACTTCCTTTTCTCAGCACCATATAGCCTCAAGTATTGTTCTACATCAATAAATAAAATGAGTGTACTCTACTTGATCACAATAGTCATATTTCTGGAGCTCTGTGCAACTAAACACAGGTAAGCAGAACTCTGTCAATGCATGCCTTTTATAATACTGCTTCTAAAAACTTATTTCCGTCTAAGTGTGCTAAACCTTTAGATTCTAAAATTATATCTCCTTTGGTTTGCATAATATCCCTGTGGATAAAACAAAGCAAGTATCATCATTCCACTTCCACAAATCAAGAAATCAAGGCATAGATGGATTAAATGACTAGTGAAAAACAAAACCGTGTCCCAGCCCAGTTTTTGTTACGTAACACTATGTCTTTTCTAAGAATCCAGTGTTCTTACCCATTTTCCTGAAATTTTTTGAGCCTTTACTTTCAAAATGCCAACAATTGAAAAACTTATTAATCTGTTATATTTGCTCTTATGTGAAGGCATTAAATTTAGCAAAATAGCCACAATTTAGACTGTAAGAAGAAATATCACTAAATTGAGCACATATTTAGAAATCAGATAATTTTTTAAAAATCAAGATATATATTAAGTCAGATTATACTGAGAGGCTGATATATTCAAATGGAATTTTACTTTATAAATACCAATTGTGGATAAGCCTAAATAGAAATATTGCTCAAGGAAGAGGAAAAATAATTTGTAACATCCAAGAATTTTAGTTCAATAGATTTTTATTTTGTGAAAGCCAGTTATTTGTTGGCTTAAGTAAGACCAAGCACCTGTTCATGAGAGTTACTCTGTGGAATAGTGGCAAGGGACCATGTGGAAGGTCCAACACTGTATCATCTACCTCTAGATACTCTGACTAATGAAGGCAGAGGAGTGCAATCCACCCAAAATCTATTGATGACACAGAAAGGACTCCGCCCATTCCTTCTGCTCTGAGTGGATGACATTAGTTCACACTTGGTCTTAGGCTAGCACAGAGTGCCTGGCTGCAGCCCTTCAAGTGCTTTATTCTCCATTAGGGCCGGGGCATGTAAGACAGTTACATTTTTGTCTAAATCACAGACATAATTTTTGAATAATCAATTGAGTTGGAGGGCAAGACCAACCAGAAAGTTTTAGGAAAAAGGGTTGGTAACTTACTGCAAATCTTGCAGCATATGAGACCTTTTGTGTAAAAGTTGATACTGCGTTCATTTTGAGAAAGAGAATGAGATATTTCTTTCTCATTATTTTGATGATAATTACTTTTCTTACTATCAATATCTTTTAAAACAGAATTGTAAAGACATTTCTAGGTAAAGTCTGCTGATCATAGCAGAGTGGAAAGTATACCAAGTCCACACTCTGCTGAGTCAATGGCATGATGGATATGAAAGCTTAAAAAGTGGACCAAGAGGGGGTTTAAAGCCATGCTTTCCAAGCTGTTTTTATACATTCTGGAGAAAGTTATCCACATCAAATAATTGAGGGGGGGGAAGGAATAGGGGTGTAAAGCCACGGTTCTTGCTCTTATGAGGTTTACATGCTAGTGGTGGAGACAGGAAATAAACAAGTACACAAATAAGTATGAGAGAAATGCAAATAGTGATAAGATCTATAAGAATGAGCATCACGTTTCTCTGTTTTACTGTGTGAGTGCTTTTTACATGCCATCTCTGCTTATTGCCTTACATGTATTTCCTATTTAATTGTCCTTACCCATAAAATGAAGCTTAGCAAGCTTCAGTCACTTGTCTAATGTCACACAAGTAGTAACACTCAGCCAGGGGTTCCACTACGGTGTGTCTGTTTCCAGATCCCTCTCTCTGAACCACCTCACAGACCACCTCTCCCAATGATGGAGAAGGGATAGATGCCATGGTTAACTCCCACTTGTGGTGAGAATGTGAGAACTTCCCTGATCCCATGCTTTTAGCTCACACCCATGCCTACCCTGGGACCCACCCATAATGAGACCATCAATCAATTAAAGTGAGCACTTGTCACTGTAGGGTGAGAGCAATGCACCTGTGAGTCCTGGCATCAAGCCCCACGTGGATGGAGATGGTATCATAACACCTAAGTGTGCTCAGCTGTCCTCTGGCATTGTTACATGAGTTTGGGCATCTAAACCCATGGTTTGGGCCTTCTGCCTGGTGGTTGGAATTTTCATTTCTGAGTCTTTACTTATATACTCAATAAATCCCTAAATGGTTTTATCTTCAATATAGTTTCATCATTTATTCATTCAGCAAATATTGACCCTGTTGGCCAGTGACACTGATGATGGGACTTGCCCATGAAATTGAGGGCAGACACTATGTTTTTTATCTTTTAGATATTATAACTATAAAAGTGCTTAGTGCTCCAGAGTTCCATGAAAGGTGGGCTCCTATAAAACATGAAGAGTAGAAGCAAAAGTTGGTTAGTCCCCAAAAAACCTTTAAATAGGGGATCAGACTTTAAGAAAAAATGAATTCTAAAAAAAAAAAAAAGAATTCTAGGCTGGTCCGAAGGTAGTGAGTTATCTCACTTGATTGTTCACAGTCAGTTGCAGATTGAACTCCTTGTTCTACTACTTAACCCCCCTCCTCACTAGTGCACTTGACTAGTCTTAAAAAAAAAAAATTTAAAAATTTAAAAAAAGAATTCTATGTTTAGGAAGAAAAAAACACACACAAGATTGATTTTTCCCCTGTATAAATAATGTCCTAGTCATTGGCATTCCCTGTATGAGAAAGTCACTGTGTAAAACTGTTCTAAATCAGTCCTATCCCAATGGGGGTTTAAAATGTTTAGCAAATAGAGCTGCCTTAAGAAGCAGCTTTATAAAGCCGTGTTGGGTGATATATGTACGTTAAAGTTTTTTTCATTTTCACAGACACTTGAGTTTTACAAGTCAGAAGGGAGAAGGAATTGGAGTGAATTGCCAGCCAAACCTACTCCTGTATGGATAAGGACCATCGTGAGGTTTATCAGAGCAGAAGCCATGACCTCTTGCTGGCATGATTTGGAGCAAAGGGGAGACAGGGGATGGAAGGGAGGGCACCCACCTCTCTCAGAGCATGTGAAGCATCAGCAGAAGGAAAGAAGCCACAAAAAGGGAAGAATTTCCTTCTCTCTCTCTCTCTCACATACACACATACTCATGAACACATTTAGTACCAAATACTCCCATGTCTTTCTTTGGACTCCAGAGATTCTTTTATTAGGACCCCAAGAGCTCTCCAAAATAAACTTAGACCAGAGAAGAGGACATGTGTGCCATGAGAAGCTGGATTAAAGTTTTGGCTGAAGAGTTTTGAAGACTTAAGACAATGCAATTATAGTAAATTAAAACTGTAGGTGAAAGCGAGTCAAGCAAGTAGATTCAGCAGTGATGGAACCAACCCATGGTTAACCTAATAAAACCATGGCACCAGGCCATTTGGGGATTAGAGAGACCTGGAGCCAGAATGCAGCCAGCTGTGGGTCAGCACCCTCATCAGGGGCTGCTGCTGGTGGCTTGATGGTAGAAAACTGCAAGATTCAGAGTAGTACTGGTTTGAGCAGAATCTCAGGTAGCTGCCAGGGACAAGATCCGGAGAGAGAAGGCAGTGAGGAAGGTATAAAGTCCAGGGCAATAAAAATGTAGAAAGTTGTTAGTAGCTCTGCTAGAAATCTATAAAACCAAGATCTTCTGTAAATTTAAGTTGTAGAAAAACAGATATTGTGATCAGAGATATATACCTTGGGATGATGAATGAGGAAAGAGATGAAAGATAGGGGATGGGAGAAGAGGAAGAGGTGGCAGGACAGATGGATTGGAGGAGAGAAGAGGCTGCCGTCTCTTTCTGTCCCCAGCTGCTCCCTCCCCCACCCCTCCCCCCTCCTACTGAGACAGCAAGCAAATCAGATAAGATCTCAAGTCTCAGAAAGAAGCTGTGGCTTAGGAAAATGATGGAATTGAAATTCTGAATAAATATGCTATGCAGCTGAAACTGCTTCATCTTGATCTCCATATCAGAGGAGGAAACTCATAGGAAAAGAAATGGATGAGACGATTTTGAAAATGAACAGTTAGCTGGCAGATTACCATGGTAAGAAGACAAAGTCAGGGACATCAAGTGATGCCAAAATCTACATTAAAAAGAGTTGAAGAAAATATAGTTAGATAGAATAAACAATATTTGATAGCACAACAAAATAATCAACAAGAAGTTAGCATATACTTTAAAATAACTAAAAGTATGGAATTGGAATGTTCCTAACACAAAGAAATGATAAATGCCTGAGGTGATGGATACTCTAATTACCCTGATTTGATTAGTTCATGTTGTATGCTTATATCAAAACATCACATGTGCCCTATAAAGATACACAACTATTATGTACCCATAATAATTAAAAATTTTAAAAAAGAGTTGAAGAAAACAGGAACCATTTATATTCTAAGCCAAATAATGAGGTGTCAGCAAGGTATCAGCCAGAAGAAAAAAATTTTAAACTTGGAAAATGATTTTTCTTTTTTTTATTGCTGACAGCCATAGCTCTAGTTGAAAATAAATGCAGAATCTTGCAGCTGGCAGTAGACATCCTTAATGATCTCCATCAGCAGAGAACTAAGGCTCTGCTAAAGGATCTGACTCAGAAAGCTTATAAGCCAGAAAGAACAGAATCTGTCAGCTGCAGGAGAAAGGGATGTTCACAAAGAATTCAAGAAATAGAGGGTGAGTTATACTGAAAACAGATTATGTAAAAGTCTGTTGGATCACCATGAGAGCAAAAACAGGCCACAAAACCAGGATTTTTCTTCTTGATGCATCACTATTTCTTTCTGGAGAGAAGAGAGATGCTGCCTTCCCGAGACAGAAATTGCAGGTAGCAAACCCAAAGATTGGTGTGATTCAGAGACCAGAGAAGTAAAACCGAATCCAGGAAGATCCACTAAATAACTCCCATCAAAAGAGGTCCTGGAAGCTGGCTGGCTCCCATGGGAGTCACCTGTTCCAGTTACGGAAGAGGCATGAATGGACTCCACTTGGGAAGAGAGTGACATATGCAGTGTCAGGAAAAACTTTACCCTCTGATCTACGTGCAAGCATGATTTATTTTAATAATTAATAAAAAGTTGCCAGAATGTCTATTGAGTCCCACCCACTCTCAAAGACAGACTATCTGACTCTCCCTGATGGCGGACCCAACAGGATATCTCCATTTCATCATCAACCAAATGGGTTTGTCTGGAGGTCAGTATAGGCTGTGCCTAGGCTGCTGCCTGGGCCAAGGAAGTGTTTTCAATGTCTGAAAAAATATCTGCCTCTAATATTGACCCCAATGTGGCTTCATTAATAAAGAACGGCCCCGAAAGCTCTTTCTTTCTGCATTGAGGGCAGGTTTGGTTAACGCTGATGTAAATAATTTCCCATCTTTACCAAGAATATCCATCATTAACTCACCACCAAAAGGACTTCCCCCACCATCTGCCACCTTCTCAGACATGGACCAAGACATTCTTCCCCATCCTTTCTTCCTGGTGATTTTATATCTCCTAACTAAAGGACGGATATCCCTGCTGAAGGAACTTTTAGAAACCTAGACCCTCTTGCCACAAGAGAGAACCTTCCTTCTGGACCCCAGTTACTAGAGATTATCTACCTTTCCCTCTACAAAATCCTTGCAGATTTGGGGTTCTAGAGAGGGGCCCATCAGCCTCTCCCGATACCACCACTGGGTCCCACAGGTTTCCAGCCTCAGGTTATGAATGAACGCTTAAAACAGTTCATTCACTTCAAAATCCAATATATGAATGTTACTGTGGTCATTAGACTTAACACTTTTTTAGAACATAGTTTTATTAGTAAGAGATCTTTTTGAACCAAATGAATCAAATCTGATAGAGAGCTGATTTGATATGAAGTAAGGCCACTACTTAAGCTGTAGCTTCCCATTTTCTCCACTCTCCTCAAGCTTATTTTATGTATTATTAATGTAATTTATATAGTTAATGTAGTTTATGGGCCGGGCATGGTGGCTCACACCTGTAATCCTAGCACTCTGGGAGGCTGAGGCGGGAGGATCGCTCAAGGTCAGGAGTTCAAGACCAGCCTGAGCAAGAGTGAGACCCTGTCTCTACTAAAAATAGAAAGAAATTAGCTGG
>NW_012133857.1:3461993-3463440 GCF_000956105.1 Propithecus coquereli | reverse complement strand
CAAGCACCTGTTCATGAGAGTTACTCTGTGGAATAGTGGCAAGGGACCATGTGGAAGGTCCAACACTGTATCATCTACCTCTAGATACTCTGACTAATGAAGGCAGAGGAGTGCAATCCACCCAAAATCTATTGATGACACAGAAAGGACTCCGCCCATTCCTTCTGCTCTGAGTGGATGACATTAGTTCACACTTGGTCTTAGGCTAGCACAGAGTGCCTGGCTGCAGCCCTTCAAGTGCTTTATTCTCCATTAGGGCCGGGGCATGTAAGACAGTTACATTTTTGTCTAAATCACAGACATAATTTTTGAATAATCAATTGAGTTGGAGGGCAAGACCAACCAGAAAGTTTTAGGAAAAAGGGTTGGTAACTTACTGCAAATCTTGCAGCATATGAGACCTTTTGTGTAAAAGTTGATACTGCGTTCATTTTGAGAAAGAGAATGAGATATTTCTTTCTCATTATTTTGATGATAATTACTTTTCTTACTATCAATATCTTTTAAAACAGAATTGTAAAGACATTTCTAGGTAAAGTCTGCTGATCATAGCAGAGTGGAAAGTATACCAGGTCCACACTCTGCTGAGTCAATGGCATGATGGGTATGAAAGCTTAAAAAGTGGACCAAGAGGGGGTTTAAAGCCATGCTTTCCAAGCTGTTTTTATACATTCTGGAGAAAGTTATCCACATCAAATAATTGAGGGGGGGGAAGGAATAGGGGTGTAAAGCCACGGTTCTTGCTCTTATGAGGTTTACATGCTAGTGGTGGAGACAGGAAATAAACAAGTACACAAATAAGTATGAGAGAAATGCAAATAGTGATAAGATCTATAAGAATGAGCATCACGTTTCTCTGTTTTACTGTGTGAGTGCTTTTTACATGCCATCTCTGCTTATTGCCTTACATGTATTTCCTATTTAATTGTCCTTACCCATAAAATGAAGCTTAGCAAGCTTCAGTCACTTGTCTAATGTCACACAAGTAGTAACACTCAGCCAGGGGTTCCACTACGGTGTGTCTGTTTCCAGATCCCTCTCTCTGAACCACCTCACAGACCACCTCTCCCAATGATGGAGAAGGGATAGATGCCATGGTTAACTCCCACTTGTGGTGAGAATGTGAGAACTTCCCTGATCCCATGCTTTTAGCTCACACCCATGCCTACCCTGGGACCCACCCATAATGAGACCATCAATCAATTAAAGTGAGCACTTGTCACTGTAGGGTGAGAGCAATGCACCTGTGAGTCCTGGCATCAAGCCCCACGTGGATGGAGATGGTATCATAACACCTAAGTGTGCTCAGCTGTCCTCTGGCATTGTTACATGAGTTTGGGCATCTAAACCCATGGTTTGGGCCTTCTGCCTGGTGGTTGGAATTTTCATTTCTGAGTCTTTACTTATATACTCAATAAATCCCTAAATGGTTTTATCTTCAATATAG
>NW_012133857.1:3438727-3458223 GCF_000956105.1 Propithecus coquereli | reverse complement strand
GGATCGCTCAAGGTCAGGAGTTCAAGACCAGCCTGAGCAAGAGTGAGACCCTGTCTCTACTAAAAATAGAAAGAAATTAGCTGGACAACTAAAAATGTATAGAAAAAATTATCCAGGCATGGTGGCACATGCCTGTAGTCCCACCTACTCGGGAAGCTGAGGCAGAAGGATTGCTTGAGCCCAGGAGTTTGAGGTTGCTGTGAGCTAGGCTGATGCCACAACACTCTAGCCCAAGCAGCAGAGTGAGACTCTGTCTCAAAAAAATATATATATAGTTCATGAAACAGAAATTGATTTTAGTGCCATGTTGAATATAATACTGTTACATACATTGGTTTAAAAATAAAAGTATAGGAATAATTATCAGGACTATTTGCTAATCTATGTTCTTTTGCTCATCCATACTTTGGATAAACCTAGCCAGCTATCAAAAGTCAAAACACTTGGCGATAGATGAATTGTTGCCTAAGAGGAAATGAGTAGTCACTGAAGTACCAGACAACTGAACCCAAACCTATGATGTAATGCTAAATGGTACACTCTGATGCAATGAATCATTTAGAAAATCACTAACATAAGGATTCTATCAATATTTGTTTTCAGTTGTGAAAGTGTAGATTGTCAGACTCTTTTACTCAGGTGGAATCCTTTCATCTACATAAAATTAGAAGTCAACATAGACATAAAAGCTACTTTCGCTGATGTGGAGGTGTGGCCTGGGGTCCTGTTGGTTCCACCTCCCTCCTATCTCAGAAGGTGGCATCTCCAAGTACTCCAGGGCTCCACCAAGCTCAGTTTAGAAACTTCTAGGTTTCAGCATGATGACAATAAGGTCAAGGTCATGGTTTCAATGGCTATGGGGGCCATGATCAACCTCTCCCATTTACAAACACAAAACACCCTGTGGTATAAGAGGGTTGCACAGGTGATGCTCAATTTTAAACAGCTATTTGTATCACTACCCTTAACCAACCATTCCTGCAAGTATGTACCTGTGTTACAAATAAGAGTGAGTATGCAAAATCTCTCCAAATGACAGCTGTACACCCCACTCTTGTGTCAACAGTATCACCTTTGTCCACTGAGAATAATTCATTTTCCGAAGCAGGGACAGTAAGCACCTGTTAATGGTGTTATTAATGGGACTGGGACATGCCACAGAGTCAGGCAGGAAGGCCTCCCAGAACCCTTCCAGCCCAGAGCTTCCACATTCTCTGTTGTAAGAACTGCAGGCCAGATGGACATTGAGCAAATTACTGTCTCAGAGCACAGCACCATCTCTCTGTAATTTGCTGGAATTTTTGGAGCTTCCCATAGTCAAAGTTTTCTCATGAATATTTATTTGCCTTTCTTTCTTCAACTCTTTTGTCTTCCATCTGAAACCCTGAGTCTCAAGTTTAGATCTAGGATTTAGATCTAAATATGAAGCTGTAGGCAAGAATGTAGTGGCAAAATGTTGTCTTGAATTTTACATCAATAAATAAAAAGAAAATATAAGTTCATCTGGAGAAAAGATTATGATGATTTCAAAGGCGTGGTTGAAGTGATTTCTTTATAATCTTCTCCTTCATCCTCATACCTCTGGCCCCCAATACCAGCATCCCCATCGTGAATAAGCCACCTCATCTCCGACTTTACAATCAAAGCCACAGGCAGAAACTGTCTCAAGTTCCTGCTACGTGCCCTGAAAATCTACCAGAATCTACACTCTCCTTTTCTCCTTCCCTCTTTTCCAGTGACAAGGCAGCCCTGCTCCATGCCTGATTCCTTCTCTGGGCCCCAATTCCTTCCTTTCCAACTCCTGAGTTCTCAGCTCCATCAGTCACCCCCTCCTCCCTTGTCACGCACCCACTCTGCCACCTCCCTCAGCTGCACTCGCCATGCTCCTCTGTTCAACCCAGCCATTGCTCTACTCCTCTGCTTTCCTTCACACTCAAGCCAGTTGAGAGAGTTGCATTTAGGTTCACAAATTCCTTTTCCTCTCCTCCCCTTTGCCCCACACAGAGTACCCTACAGGGTCACCAACAGTTCCTTGTTGCTAAATACAACAGTCACCTCTGGCTTCTTAAAAGTATCTAGACTTTTGAAAAATTACCCTTATAAAAAAACAACAGACAAACATTCATTCATTCAGTCAACAAGTATTTATTGAGTTCTTCCCAGTGCCAGGAACTGAGGGCATAGCAGTAAATAGGTGTTGGCAATCACGGAGTTTACATTAGGTGGGGAAGAGAAGCCAAGCATTAAACAAGCAAATAAATGAACAAGATAATTCCAGAGGGTGATAAGTGCTACAAAGACAAACAAAACTTAGAGTGACTGAATAGAGAGTAACCATGGAAACGGCACTGAGTTTTCAAGGGAAGCATCTCCGTGATGATATTCAAACTGAAGACACCTGTGCAAAGATCTCAGGCCAGAGTATCACAAGCAGAATGAACAGCAAGAAGAGAGCTCCAAGATGGGCACAAGTGCCAAGAATGTATAACAACATATGATTTACAAGTACAAAAAGAGAGAACAGAAAGAAGGCAAGAAAGTGTAGTCTTGCTGGGTAGGGAAAGGGCTTCTGAATCACAAGCAAAGTGGACCATGCCTGGAAGAACAATGAGCCTGTATCCTGGGGCATGGCCTCTCCTCCCCTCCACTGGCCTCATAGGTAGAATAGTGTTGGAGAGGTTGGGGAGGAGAGTTAGGGGAAGGATCCATTGCCTGCATCTTTTACCCTTCAATCCCAACTTTTGGAGCCAGTAAACAAATCAGCCAAATTTGGGCTTAAAACAAGCTGGGAAAATTTCTGGAGTATACCTAGCTGGACCCATTCCAAACCCTCTTCTCCTATTCCCCAACTCTAGGCTGAGTAAGGAAAGTGGCCAAAGAGGGGCTCCTTCCTACAAGGCTATTGCTGAGGATACCATGGAACCCTAAGGCAAAGCCAGGCTGTGTGTTAGAGAACAGTCTCCTCGTGATCAGCTTTACTGGTCAGAGTCCTCAGTGGGTAGGAACTGACATGGGACTTGGAAGGGCTCTCCAGTATTTGTGCCTGGGAGAGAAAATGAGAGCCCAAAGATATTCTCCCAAAGCTAAGTTCCCCAACACACACACACACACACACACACACACACACACACACACACACACCGGTCCACAGGAGCACAAGATGATCTAAGTTTCCTCCATTTGTCCCAGGGGGCAAACTCCCTCTGGGCAGTATGTGTTTGTGTGCAGGGGATGTGGTAGAACCAGGTACAGTGACAGTGGGGGTTAGTGCTTATGGCCCTACTCGAGAGCCCATACTTGAGATCATAGTCCTTCCCAAGGTTTCGGGCTATAGATAGTGGGGGCAAAACAGAGAGAAGAGATGGGAAGTCAACCTCCAAACCTTTCCCATTATAATGGGTTCAGATGCCCTCACAATGTGAAAAGGCCTCCTACACAGGAAGAGAAGTCTTGAACCGCTTAACCGGCCCTAACTCTCCTCTTCCTCAAGGCCAAGCTCCTCTTCTATTTGTTCTTATCCCACTACACTATCACGTGGAAATGTGGAAGAGACAGCCAGGGAAAGCACTGAGGAACCAGGCTTCAGCCTTCCCCAGAAATTTGGGAGATCACAATCTGGAAATAGAAACTCTCTGAGCACCCCTTCTGGTCTAATGAAAATGCCCTGGGGCGATAGGCCTGTGTCTCAAGGTGTGGAGGGTAGGGGAGCAGCAGCCCTGTGTCCAGGACCACTCAGGAGAGGGGATAGGAGTAGGGCATCCCCATGGTTGAAGCCAGATAACTTGCCCAAGGTTACACAGTTTGAAAGCAGCCAGTTCTAGAATTGGGATCGTCCAGAGATAGGCTGGGCAGGGCTCAAGGGCAGTGCCTTGGAGAGTTTGCTCTCACCCAGGCTAGGACCATAAGATGTTCAAAAAGCCCCATGTGAGGTTGGAGACAGGGACCTGAGGAGTAGGAGGGGGCTACTTCGTCATGCTTTTTCTCTCTGCTTATGACATAGCACACAGCCACATCTGACACATAGATCGAGACAACTCCTACGCTCTCTGGGGATTTCTTTGCATCTCTGAATTAGGTGGCAGCCTAACATCTTACTCAGAAAATAACTTGAATCTTCCCCAGAGCCAACAGTGGCTCTGACTGTGGGCTGATGTAGGGAACTGATTAATGGCACAGGGAAAGAGAGGAACCCAGATTGAGAACTAATTACAAAGAAGAAGGTAAAGGACCAAAAAAAGTCAGGCTCAGCAACAGAATGCCAGGGATGGAAGAGGGTAAAGATTTGGAGGACAACTTGTGGGCTGGCTCTTGAGCCATCCTGACCCAAAGACCCTGGAGGCCTGTGCACATCCTGGGGAAAAAAGGACTGCACGTGAAACCAAAAGAGCTGTGCACTGACCTCTGGAGCCCATAGGTGCCGCTGGGACCACCCCCCAGCTGGAATATAACACTCAGAGATGCCCTTGCTCACCTCCAGGTGGGCTGCCTCAAGGCCCCCACGCCACGGGGACCATGGGCACTAGCAGTTGCCACATCAGCAGGTGTTTGCCCTGCATCATATTTGAAGCCAGATAACTTGTCCGAGGGCCGACGGGTTGTGAAGCAGTGAGTCCAGGAGCTGAGGCCGTCCATTCACTTGAAATTCCTCCGTGATCACTTCTTCTTTGGGGTTGGCTTGATCCTCCTTTTCAATCTGATTGACAAAGAGAAAAAGAAAAATTCGTGACATTGGTAAGTGATGTACACTCTCTCTCCATGCTCAATTAATATAATTGTGAATCTAGAGACTGCCTTTGAGGTTATTTTTCTTCTGGGAAATCCAGCCTTAGAATCCTTCCCATCACTTTCTCAATTCTGGTAGTCTGGCCCAAATTAATACAATAATAATTTTTTCCTGGCCTGAGCCTAAGAAAGATATTCTTCAAAAGTTCTCCTATTTTTATGTATAATAATTATTGCTTTTCTGGTTAATCATTGTAGATAATTTTAAAACAGAAAAACACAAAGAAAATCAAAGTACACCCCACTCCTGGGAGACAAGTTTTACTACACATAAAGATATGAATGTACATACATATATACATAGAATGTATGCACTCAAATTATAAAATCATGACCATATTAACATGTTTCTACTTTGATGGGTAACAAACTGTGTTCAAGAAGGAGATAAACAACATCCAATAAAGACATATAAATATGTGGCCACAGATAAGCATCATTTGCAAATTTATCCAGCTGAAATAGTCAATGAGATCAACTTCAATTTATTTAGACAGAAGAACTCAACGTGATCGCTTTTGAAATGAGAACATGTTGAATAGTTTCAGAGTACCATCAAAGTTTTTAATTTAAAAAACAAACACACACACACACACAAAACAAGATGCGTGCATTAGAAATATGGCACAATCTTTATTCTAGAGACCAAACTTATGGGGATCACAGCTTTTCCTATAATTTGGGAGATTTTTAAAATTAGAAATAAAATGCATATTCAGTTATTAACAATAGTATTTTTTAATCCCAAATTATATATTAAGCTAACAATGTTGATGCCCTTCAAACCAGATTGAAGATACCAAAAAAAAAAATAAATGCAGAAATATTTTATTGAAATTTATAGAGTGAATTATAGTCTGGAGGGTTGGAACGCATTCCTTGAAATTTGGGGAGGGAATCTGTACACTTTCTGGATTGGTCCTATGACACCCAGACATAGGGTAGCCTGTGTGTTTTAGAATTCCCCATAGATTCTGCTGAATATAAAACCCAGATATTGAGACTACCATAGAAACCTACAGATTCCAGATGTCACCCCGTGCAGGTATCACTGAAATCAGCCACTGTGGCATCCCAGGTGGTATGAGCATCTAATTATCTAATTGGCACTTTACTGGCAATGATAGCCACATAGATGGCAATGGGGGTGGCCAAATTGCAGCAATGGTCCCAGAACTTCAAATCAACCAGGGGAGGCAATTGAGTCGGAGAGGATCTGCTAGTGGTTAGGATTAATGACACAATGTATCCATTGAGTCACGGTTCTAATAACATTCACTTACCTAGTACTATAATATTAAGAACTAATGAAGTAGATAGTATCCTCATTTTACAGATGGGGAAAATGTGACTTAGAGAGAATAAGTAATTCAGGCAAAGGGCATCCACAGAGCTCAGACTCAAACCTTTTCAATTAATGCCCTTTTTTTTTTCAATTTTACTTTCCAATTGTTAGAATGATGCCAGAGTCCTTACCCTTCTCACTGGGACAGACTGAGTGCTAAGTGTGTTTTTAGGCCTCACTCAGTCAATAACATCAGCCATGCCCTGAGACAGGTCCTTGGGGTATGAGTACAAGATTCCTTGATCCCAAATCATGCACATTCCATCCAGCAAGGGAGATGGTCAGTTAAGTGAGTAGATGAGCAAGGGTGTCTGAAATATAGCAGTGGAAGTATCAAGGGAGCCTAGGGAAAGGCAACCATCTGCTCACCAAGAAGTGTGAAGGGTTCTTAAGCCAAAGGGCTATGTCAAGGCTCCTTACCACTGACAGTAATAATGATTCTGCAGGAGAATCATCACAGGAGAGGAGTTCTCTTCCTCCATAAAATACCCTACATATCATTCCCACTGACCAACCCAAAATAGAAAAATACTAGTTCACTATTGTGCAAAAGTCAAGTCCTATATAAAATGTCCTAATCATCCTATTGTAGCACAGCTTTGAAAGATTAAAATTGTGAAGACTTCTCACATAGCAAAACAGAAGAAACAGACATCTCAGGCCATGTAGGGTTGGGGAAGGAAGTGTCATTAGTCTTTGTCTCACATATGAACAACTATCCCATAACTGTTCTTCAAGGTGTTAACTCCCTCCAATAAGAGGCTGGCCCTAAATGTGGATTGGAATTGAATCCATAATGTAAATCCAATCTCCAGATCTTTGGTGACCATCTGTCATAAGCATTAAGGTGACATCAGTACGTGGTGATTTGGGGCAATTACTACCATAGTAATTCTATTAATAATAATAATCAGGACCAATTCTTTACATCCAAAGCATGTTCATGGTCACTCTCTATTTGCATGATAGAGCACATCAATCAATGGATCATTAGGAAAGTTGAGCCATATCTGAAAATGAGGATTTGAAGAAAGAACAGACGTCGATCCAACTCAAGCACCTTATCTAATTAAGTTTGGGCCTTAGGGCTCTAATCCCTTTTAATAATCCAGAAGACCAATTTGGCAAGACTTAATCTTATTAAAGTATTTCTCTAACAAATAAATGTTTTAAACAAAATAGCAGTTCAAAACATATACAAAAAATAGGTGCAAATATTGAAAAGGAAAATATATTATAAAACTGTCTCTATTCAAAGACAATATGATTGTTACTCCAGAAAGAAACCCCAGGGTCTACAAAAAAAACCCTAGAATAGGTAAGTTTAGAAAAATCACAGAATATAAGATCGATATACAAAAATCAGTTATATTTTTATATAGTAGCAATGAATAATTGAAAATTAAAATTGAAAAACATGCTATTTTTAATATCACCAAAAAGCATAAGTTCTTAGGTATAAAGCAAACAAAATATGTGCAAGATCTGCATACTAGAAACTATAAAACAAAAAAGACCTAAATAAATGGAAAGATATACCATGTTCATGGATTGGAAGGCTCAGTATTGTTACAGTTCTCCCCAAATTGATCTATAAAGTCAACACAATCTCTTTCAAAATTCTACCAGGATATACTGTAGAACTTGACACTGAAAATTTATATGGAAAAGTAAAGGAACTAGGATAGCCAAAACAATTTCAGAAATGAAGAACAATGTTGGAGAATTCACACAGATTTCAATATTTACTATTAAGCTACAGTAATCAAACATGGTATTTGTGAAATGAAAAATACACAAAAAATGGGAAAAATTGAAAGTTCAAAAATAAACTCACAAATGTGTGATCAACTGACTTTTTACAAAATTACAAAGGTAATCCGGTGGAGAATCTTTTCAATAAATGATGCTGGAAAAATTGGATAACCATACACACAAAAAAATTGAACCTCAATTCATACCTCACAACATTTATAAAAAATTAACTCAAAATGGATAATAATATAAATGTAAAACCTAATTTTAAATTTCTGGAAGAAAATATAGGAGAACATCTTTGTGATCTTGGGTTAAGAAAAGATTTCTTAAATCAAAAATTTATTAAAATTTAAAACTTTGGTTCTTCACAAAACACTGTAAAGAAAATAAAAAGGCAAGTCAGAGACTTGGAGAAAATATTTGCAAAGCACATTTTTGATGAAGCTCTTATATTCAGAATATTTTTAAAGCTCTCAAACCACAATAATGAGAAAAACAACTCAATTTTCATATGCAGAAGATTTGAACAGACACTTCAAATATGTGTCTTTAGTGGTTGATCCATAAGCTCATTAAAAGATGCTTAACTTCACTAGTCATTAGGAAAATGCAAAATTATAACTAAAACAGGATACCACTACACACCTATTAGAACAGGTAAAATTTTGAAAGCTGACAATAACAAGTGCTGCCAAGAAGCCCAGATTTCTGGTGAGAATACAAAATGGTACAACCACTTTGGAAAATAATTTAGCAGTTTCTTATAAGTTTGAATGCATACCTATTATATGTCCCAACAATGGCAGTCCTAGTTATTTACTCAAGAGAAGGGAAAGCTATCCATGTTTACATGGATGTTTATAGCAGCTTTATTCATAATCACCAAAATTGGAAACAAATATCCTTCACCTGGTGAGTAGCAAACTCAGAACTCAGGCATTTATACATGAGGTAGGTGTATACACGTGGTAGGTGCATCCATATAATGAAATGCTACTTAGCTATAAAAAGAAAAGAACTACTGATTCATGCACAACATGATTCAATCTCAAAAGCACTATACTAGTGCATGAAAGAAGCCAGACTCAAAAGGCTACCTGCTATATGATTCCATTTATATGACATCCTGGAAAAGGCAAAACTATATGGACAGAAAATAGATCAGTGGTTACTAGGGGATGGGGAGTTGACTACAAAGAAGAAGTATGAGGGAATTTGGGGGGATAATGAAAATATTCTATATCTCATTTGTGGCAATGGTTACATGACTATGTGCATAGAAATGTATGCTGAAAGGATTGAATTTTATCATATATAAATTATACCCCAATAAGCCTGATATACATGGGATATGTGTGTGCCAGCGTGTGTATGTGTGTGCACACACGTAAGCTGCCATGAGGGCCATTTGGCAAAGCAAGCTGGAAAAGAAGCAGAATGTGGATGTGGAGTTGGATAATTTCGCTGGTAATTTTGGAGATGACAATCTGTTTCCCTCATTGGAGAATGAGCTCCTTAAGAACAAATGATCCATGTGCAGCTCTGTTGAGCTGAGTTCAGCCAGCTCTCAGTACAGCCTAGCAGCCTGGTCTCTAATATTCCAAATTTATCCCAACCTTCTCAAGCCTCTAGCTCTCATTCTCAGTGCATGACTTGCCTCCATCTTAATGCATGTTAATGGAGCTCTCTCTACTGTGCACAACCAAACAGCTTCTCTGCTCCCATCAAAGTCAATCCTTCCACATGTACTGTGGAAGAAACTTACTTTATCAACTATCTCCATTCCCTCTCCTTTGTTCATAGCCTCTTCTCACTTCTGCACTCTTTCCCATCAGAAAGTCAAATTGGCAGATATTCATGTGTGGGGAAAGATTGGAAGTTAGGGTGGTGCTTAGGTTTCCAACTTGAGTGATTGGATGGGCTAATAACTGTTATTTGCTGAGATAGAAAACAAGAAGAGCAATCTTTCATAGGAAAGAAGTCAAGTGTAGACAGATTAAGTTTCACAATGTCAAGTTGATCTGCTGAGTGAGCAGACTCATATATGAGTTTAATGTCAGGGATGAATTAAGATTCGAAAGTCATCAGCATGCAAGTCATGGCTAAAAACCATGAGAGAAGACAAAATCACACAAGCAGAGAGCTCAGTGTGGAACCCTAGGGGACCTCAAGGTTAAGCTATTGGCAGAAAAAGAAATACTCACTAGTAGACTGAGAAGGAAACTTCTTGCAGAGAAGTAGGAAGAGGAGAGTCAGATATCAGGAGAGCAGAGAGTTTAAAGACTGAGTGAATGAGTCGTCAACAAATTCAACACATTGCACCATTGATAAAAAGCCTGGGCTCAGCATTCGTGAGGCCACAGGAAACCATTAGAGCAGACACTGCTGGTGCCTTGTACACAGCCCCTAGCCCTTACCACTTCGGCACACAGCCCGACTGACCAGGCAGAGGCTGCAGACCAGACTGGGAAAAAATACAGCTCCCAGGACTGCAGGGCTTTCTGGCTAACCCAGGCTTCTGCACAAGCATCTGCTCTGCAAAGGCACTGTGCCATAGGGACCACCATGATGTACAAAGGCCTGCTCCCACATGGGACTGTATGGCTTAGGTAGATCAAGATTCAACGGTTCAGTCACCGAAACTTATAAAAGCAATAATGCAAGTGGAAAGGCCACCAGGGCAAGAGCCTGAATGGACAGCATAGAGCTCAGCCCCTTTTCCTGGCTCTGCTAGAAAACGGTAGCTGAATTCCTGATTTTGTTTGGCTGAAGAGACCAACAGTAGATTGCCAGGGCATAACCACTGGGATGAAATTAAGTATAATATAGTCCTGCACAGGGATCTTTCCACAAGCATGTAAGAAAGAAACTCTTTCTAAGGCATGACTACAAAGTCAGTGTTTTTTACTCAGGGAAATAAAGGGAGGGCCCAGAAAAGGGGAGTGGAAGGGCTAGTTCACCCAACCCTGCATGAAGAAAGAAAGAATGCTCTATAGTTTTCTGGAAGGAGAAAATGTAGAGTCTACCTCTTCCACATCAGAACAGACAAAAGAAGGACAAGTCAAGTCATAGGAAGCATCCAAAAAAATGTCACGTCTGTGTGCCTAAAGGAGCAGGGAGGCTGTCTCTTCCTAACAGCCTCAACCTTAGCAGCTGGCCCTGATGGCTGGTATGTTGATGCACACTCGGACCTCTCGTAGTAACTGTGCGTGGGCCAGCGCTCTTCTGAAGTCAATTCTAGCTTGTCAATTATAATTGACAATCATAAAACATTTATAACTTCCCTGTTCTTTGGAGGTCTTGATAAGTCCAAACAAATTCAAACCAAAATACAAATATGAATCTTTTCTTCTATAGTTACAAAAGAAAGTAGAGTTCCTTCTTAGCTATGAGTAATGTAACGGGCATGTAGTTAATCAGCTGGTGGTGCTTGTTCTAACTTTCAGAAGCAATGTGCTGACATGCCTAGCTCAGGACCATGGGTGGTCAACAAACCACCAAACTAGGGCCTGCTTCAATTTGAGACTGAAGACTAGAGTTTTCTCTGACTCCTAGAGACCAAATCCTATAGAGAGAGTCATTTCACACCTCTCTCTCTAACAGTTATCTTTTCTGGGCTTTGATTTTTGTCATATGCTAAAGTGAGACAAGGGAATAAATAAGTGGCTGAAGGCAAGATATCAGGGAGGTAAAACCACTGGATGTGGGCTGAGGGCGGAGGCAGCCAATCTCAGGGCTGTCCTGGAAGGAACAGCAGCATCACTGCGGAATGGGTCATTCATAGCTATCATCTAAGCCTACTTCAGCTCTCTTGATTCCTAGAATTTGATGCTGTCCTATGCACATGGTCTTGGTTAATAAACTTGATAAATACATGCAGAAATAAATTGGTCTTCCAGGCTTCTTTTATGCAGGGCTTGATTTGATACCATATAAAACATACTCTGAAAGAAAGAGTCAAAGACACAGACAGCACTGCTCAATATGTCTGACTGATTGGGCCCCAAATAGCCACCTTGGTGGTTTTCAAAGAACCACAGATCCCCAGCTCTCAAAAGCAGAGCACTGAGGAACCAAGAGGCTCAGCCCAGGAAATTGTCTGTTAATCCCAAGGGCAAGGAGAGCCTTGTGAAATCCTAAAATCTTAAAGAATTGAGAGGGCAGAATAAACTAAGAAGGAGATGCCACAGTTTTCTCCTGTCAAATATGAGAATGTTACCATGCCTAATCAGGATGTTGGGAATCATACCAGTTGGTTTCTAAGATTAAATTATTCTCTGGGTTTTGAGAAGACCTATCTAAGGGAGTTATTAAGAATCCAATAGGCCTTTGTCATGAGACATTACGAATGGAGCCTTTCAGGTCCTCTGTTCCCAGATAAAGGACAAAGGCTGGAGGTACTGACAGCCTGTGGAGGCACTTCTCTGATACCCACTGAGATGAGCTAACTGAGGGAGTCAGAACCAGCCGGCACTAGGATCTCTGTTGATTAGGTGAACACAATAAGCAAGGCAGAGCCAGACAAATCTGTGGCTGAGGCAGAGTTTGCTCTCACTGTCTCCCCTCTCCTTTCCATGTCCTGCTGGAACTCCAGTTGCCCAAAGAGCCATCACTCAACTCACTGTAGATGATGGCTTTCATAGGTGACATGCCTCCATGGCACCATCGGTGACTTGCCTCTTATATAATTAATTTCTTCTGCTCTGCACATTTTCCATCTACTTCCACATACCAATCCTTACATGTCCTGGGCCCCTTTTATCCAGACTCCTGAAGAGGGACTAAGTTAATTATTAGATAATCTGGCATACAACTTCCTTTTAAAGTTTTAGTGACTGAGTAGCCTGTTACTTCCTTCACAAATTAAACTCACCCTACCTTGCATCGTTTTAATGCTTTCACTTTTGGTACCGTAAATTTGTCACCCTCCACGTTTCTTTACTACACAACACAAATAATCTGAATTATTTATATACAGATGATTTAGGTCGATGTTGCTCATTGTGCAGTCTGTGTACCGCCTATGTAACTGTACCTTGGGGGAAGAAGTGCTTGTTGAAAATGCAGAACCCCAGGCATTACTGGTAACCCAATAAATCAGATGCTCTTGGAGCATCTTTAACATGCTCCCCAGTTGATTCTTCTCCCTGCTAAATCAGTAAACATTATATGACATCTACACACAGAAATGTGCCATGTAGGTGCTGGGTATCAGAGGAGATAAGAGAATCTCAAATTTAGTCAACATCTACTACTAACTTATAAAACAAATTCATTTCCAAATATTAGAAGGACTAAAAAGTGGCAGCCCATATGTTGGGGTAGGAGATGGAGGGGAAATCTCTGCTCCTTCCCCTCAATTTTGCTATAAACCTAAAACTGTTCTAACAAATGAAATCTTAAAAAAAAAAAAAAAAAAGCTGGCCTACCTGAGATAGAGCAGGGGAACAGGTGCCCTCTGACTCTCCTTTTCTCTCTACATGGATCACTTTTCTGATATCATCTACTCATCCTAGCCTAATCTCCTCTGTAAACCCCAAAACTTCTGTGGCAGAGCCAATAAGTCTCTGCTCGAGGCTCTCCTGGTCCAATGTGCATACTGATCATGACAATATTACAGCATTTACACCCCACACTATGACCAACTACTCTCTTATTTGGACCTGGTGAATCCCAAACAACATGGCTTGTTCACTGCCATATTCCCTTCCCCCAGCACAGTACATAGAACTTTATAGGTATGCAATAACTGTTGAATAACTCAATGAGTGAATGAATGAGTGAATGGTATTGCCGCTAAGATTAACGTCAGATGAAATGTGTTGGGAGGATGGAAGGATACAAAGGATGACCATCTCCTTTTACACACACAGATATTCTGTTAGAGTCACCATTCCTCCTCTCTCTGAGGCGCAGGAGTCAAGGTAGTCATTTATTCAATCTGTCACTGTGGTCAATAATCTGAATTGATAAATTAATGACTTCCCATCCTATTAGACAAAGGAAGCAAAGGACACAGCCATCTGACGTATGCACCAATAGCATTTAGGAGGAAAACAGAAGCCACACTAGGTATTTCAACCAGAGGGGATTTAATGCAGGGACTTGATCACACAGGTTTGGTAAGACTGAAACAGGGCCACTGAGACAGCCCAATGTTAGTAAATACAGGAAGCAGCTACTAACCTTAGGGCTGGGGGAACAAAAGGGAAGAGACGGTGTTACCAGAACCTAGAAGCTTTGACGGGGGACCCCCCACGGCTGGCGCCTGGCCCTCTGCCGGGGCTGCTGCGCGGCTGTTTCTTGGCCTTCTGAGGGGGGCGCTGCTTGGCTGGTGGTGGTCGGACCTCTGGGCGGGGGCGTGGCTGACGCTCGGACCTCGGAGGGGACCGTGGCTTGGCTGGCGCTCTGACCACCGCGGGGGGCGCAGCTGGCGGTTGCTTGGGCTTCTGAGGGGACGTTGCACGGCGGCTGGGTCTGAGAGGGCCAAAAGAAGCTGGAGGCTGGAGCCGTGGCTCTCCTCTGCCGCTTACGGGACGCCGGCAGGAGCTGGAAACAGGGAGGAAGGCCCTGCGCCCCCTCCCACCTTCCAGTCTCCCTGGAGTGCCTTCCAGTGTCACAGCCTAGCCCGGAGCCGACCGTCAGGGCCGGGGAAGAGTGGCTTGCGGAGCCCCAGCCCCAGCCCAGCCCCTCAGAGCGGGCGGCGCGACCACTCACCTGGTCTTCTGGCAGGCGCAGCAGACCCAGTCCTCCTCTTGCTTCTGGTAGAAGCAGCCGCTCCTGCAGATGCTGTATTTCCGATCCACAATCTCCCGCTTGGAGTTGAGGAAGGTGAACGGCGGGCAGCAGTGTATGCTGAAGTGCTCGGAGAGCCTCTGGTTCTTGGAGAGTCTGGGACCCTCCTTCCCCGCTTTCTGACTCATCTTACTGGAAATCGCCGACGCGAGGCGGGGAGACAGGGGCAGGGACAGAAACGCACGTCAGGCGGGGGCGCTCTCTGCTCAGGGAGCCACTCCCTGCTGCTCCCATAGTCCGAATTAACATTCAGAGTGGTCCCACAGAGCGAAAGCCCAACTCTGTGGAAAAGAACTCAAGTAAGAGTTCCTTCATGTTTGTGTACTGTTGTAAATCGTGTTTTCTAAGAGAAAGAGGAACGTGGGCTCTTGTTTTCCTTATGTTTTAGACACTCATATAGTATACGAAAAAAATTACAATACCAAACATAGCCTTGGCTAAATAATCTTCTAGATTTAGGAAAGGCCTTTTCTCTGAGAAGCAAAAAATAATTTATGATTAAAACCACAATGACCATTCATATAATAAAATACTACAAGGAAAACGAACACATAGTATTGAACATACTAAGTCAGACACAAAAGAACACAAGCTGCATGATTCATTTTATATGAGGTTCAAAAAGAGGCAAAACTAATCTAAGGCGCTAGAAATCAGAGCATAGTTATATTTGGAGAAAGTGGACCTGACTAAGAAGGGGCACCGGAGAGGTTGCTGGCGGCTGAAAATGCTCCTTCTAGGAATGTGACAAATGCAGAAATAGTCCTGCCTAACACTCCAAAACACTGATGCATGCAGGGGACTTATGTGACTATTAATCAAGGGTCAGCACATATACATGGGTCATGGGCATATACTGGACACTGAGAATGTCCCTACCTCAAAAATCTCAAGGTCAGGCTGGAGACACAGACATGCAGCACGCGATTGCACCCATGTTATGCTGACCAACAGAAGTACGTGCAAAGGTCAAGGACAAAATACAGAATCCATAGATGGATTCCTTGAAGACAGAAAAATGATCTGGATTTTTAAGGATGAATACATTAAAAGCAACTAAATTCCATTGAGGGGATATTTTAATTTTTTTGTTTGTCGATGTGGTTGTCCTCTGCTTGAAATGGGAATGAGCTAGGCAGCAAGTAGAGTGCAGTTACAAATACATTTTTTTTGTACCTCCATTTGTGATAGTCCAAGTAATGTGTTACATCTGTTATGTGTGTTACAAATGTTCTTTCCCAATGTGTCACCTGCTTTTATGCAAAAAGATAGTTTTATGTAATTAAATTTCTTAGTTCTCATTCAGAGTTTTATGTTTTGCTTAGGAAGGTCTTTCCCACTCCATCATCTTTCAAACATAATCACGTATACCCCATTTTAAAAGAAAATCCTCACTGGATTCCACTCTCATATCTATTTGCCTCCCTATTACCCTTCTCCTTTCTATAGGCAAAGTTCTTGAAAAATTATCAGTATGTTTTTTCTCCATTTCTGCTCTCCCACTCACTCCTCAGTGCATTCCACTCTGGCTCCTGTTCCTTTCCTTCCAAGGAAAAATGGCTCTCCGTATCTCCCCAAAGACCTCCATGCTGCTAAATCAGTCCTCTTCTTATTTGGTCCCTCTCTCCAGCTAAACTCTTCCCTCTCCTGTGACACCACATTCTGCTAGATTTCCTCCTCCATCTCTAGCCCCTCCTTCTCAATTTCTTTCATATGCTCATCTGCTTTAGCCAAAACTTTTATTTGTTTTTTATCCAAAACTTTTAATGTTAGGGTTCTTCAAGGTACACTAAATACTAAATGATTAATGGAGTTATTCTCACCCATTTAATTCGGCATTTATTATATAGTTAGGTTGTGCCAGGCACAGTGTTCCATTGATATAATGGACACAAGCAGAATCATGCTTAGCCCAGTCCTGAAGAAACTTACCCACCAGCTGGAGAAACAGGCAAGTACGTGACTAGAATGCACATAGTGTGCTAATGGCCACAAAGCTCATTTATTGAGCTCAGATATGTACAAGTCACTGAGGTGAGTAAGGTGATGGATCAGATAAACATCCTGCTCACAATGAACTCACCTTGTAGGGAGAAGAATGTTACGCAGACGTCAGTAAGTACAATACAAGGGCAGTGTGCTCTGGAACATGAAAATGTGCTGGTAAAATGGTATGGGAATTTCGTAAGAGAGGGGGCACTATGTTGGGCTACAGCACCAGGTAACACTGCATGGGCAGAAACTTTTCATCTGGCCCTAAGATGTGGCCAGCCAGAGATAAGGGATGTGGAGGGACAGGAATGGCTTGTACCTAAGCACAGATACCAGGGGTGAATTACAGTATCCCCGAGAGCCCTCACCTTGTCTGCAGTGCACTGTCAGAGAAGGAACGGTGCCAGGATACCGGTGATGCGGTGAGACGGGAGTTACCTGTCACTGGGAAGTGTCTAGCCCTAGTGACTGCGAACACAGCCAAGCCACCAGCTGATCAGAGGTCTAAATAGGTGAGAGGGAGGGAGATGTGGGACACTATGAGTTTAGGGTGCCCAGGACATCTACGAGAAAAAAGGCATCCAAAACTCAGGAGCTACAACTGTCATGTTGAGCATTTCTCACCTCATGGGAAGAGGCACAACCCTGGCCATGGATGAGATGCCTGTGAGCTGAGTGAGAAGCCAGACCAGGGAAGGCTCCCAGGAGGAGTAGTGGGCCCACCTTCAAGCTGCAGCAGCCAAGGAGGAAGGTGAAGCAGGGCTATGTAGAGAGGTAGGACAGGTGGCAGCCTCTTGGAAGAAATATGTCAAATTTTCAGAGGAAGACATGATCAGCAATAGCCCAAGAAGCCCTTTATCCAAACAGACATTATAGAACAATGAGAAAGTACAGCTGACTTACGGGGTCTGATTCATGACAAAGACCCTAAGATCTGCCAAGCTCTTCCCCCAATCCTACACATGTCACGAAGTTCAGCTCGTGTTTCTCCTCCCGTGGGAAATAATGAAATGCAATGCTTCAGGACTACCCTGCAAGAGTAATCTCTCCAGGTGCCCGGCACATGAAGACTATGTTACTCAGCTTCTCACAAGCAACCGAGGCATCCTCAATCCCTCCAGCCTTATGGGTCATCTTTTCCCAAATGGGTCAGACACCCATCCACAAATAACAGAAAATCTAGCACTTGCCCCACCTTTCTAAGAAATAGCAGGCTTGGGGTAAGAGGGAGATTTTAAGTCCGCTGTGACTCTGACTTCCTTCTCTGACCAAATTCTCAATTCCCATCCCCTGTTCCAGCTGACGTGATCCCAGGGCCCACTCTATGCCCATCTGGACCCCCACCCAGCCATCTCTTCCCTCAGCAGGTCAGGGGAAGGTTCTCAGTTTCCTATTCCACGACAACTTCCCTCCCTCCCCGCCTTCCCCACCACGTCCGGCAGGGGGCAGCCTCACCTCTTGCTATCCGTCAATGCCTGAGGGAAAACGCAATTCTCTTCCCTGGAAGAACCCTGTCATTGTCCTATAGCAACCACCTGAAAATTCATCCAGCTTTTAAAATAATATTTTCTCCTTCCTTAGTGAAATGTTTATATGCTTTGGAAAGACTCTGGCCTACTAACTCTTTCCCCCAGTAGCAGAAATACAGCATTTAACTGGGATACATGGTTAATTGTCTGTATTTATTGCCCCCCCAACTCTGCCCGACACCACCCCCAATTTAGGAATGCTAAGCCCCACCTGCTAAGCAATAGCAATATACACAAGAGTCACCCTTTCCCAACACACCAGGATTATTGTAAATTAAGTGGAAATACAAGGCTGTTAAATTAAATTTAGCCTAAAGCTGCCTCCTTTCATATTTTAAGTTTGGCCTACAGGTTTCTCTGTACATAGTGAACTGTAACATAACTAGATGTGTAAACAGACTGTAACCCACTCTTATACCGATCACAGGTGGCCAACTGTTCAAGCCGTGTTCAAATAAGGTGAATGCCAAGCTGTAACCAAGCCAGCGGCTCTGTGCCTCACTTCCAGTTAATGTCCATCCCTTTGCTTTTCTGTGCATAAATATTATCTGACCACTGGCAACCCTGAAGTCACTCTGAACCTATTCTAGTTCTTGTGGCTGCCCGATTCTCGGATCATTCTTTACTCAATTGAACTCTGTTAAATTTAATTTGCCTCAAGTTTTTCTTTTAACAAAGCAAATAACTAACAGCAGACAAAAGAAGTAACGTTTACTGAGCACCTACTATATGGTGGTTGTTATACATACTTTATCTCATCTTTATAGTATGGAATTATGATCGATAAAGATGAGAGAGTCTAAGGAACATGACCAAGTTCACAAAGCCAGTGAGAGGCAACAGGGGATTTGAACCCACATCTGTGTGACCCCAACATCCCAAGCTCTTTAACCAGGTCCAACACTACTTTGTACTTCCCATGTACTCAACGTTCCTCTCCTAGAAACAGCAGTCCAGGCGCTGGGCCCAGACTGGACTTCGGGGGACTAGAGATGGGCCCAGGGATGCGATGAGGCTGCATAGACTTGTGGGTCTGTGTCCTAGAGTGAAAAAGACTGAAAGTTGAAAATTTATCTCTCCAGAAGAAAACGGTAGAGGGTGGTGTTTGGAGATGTCACAACAATATGGTGGCCAGGGCGTCCCTGCCAGAGCAAGAAGGCCCACCATGGAGAACCAGAATGTTAACGTGGGATGGGTCCTGAGGGAGTGTGACTTATTGCAGCTCCTGCCCCTCCAGTCCTTTAGTAGATTTAAAATCTATATTTGCTGTTGAAAATTAGAAAACTCAGATGGAT
>NW_012133857.1:3427715-3437983 GCF_000956105.1 Propithecus coquereli | reverse complement strand
GAATTATTTTTATTATATTGACTTCTAACTTTAGTGCATTTAGTCAGAGAAAGTATTCTGCATGATAATGGTTCTGGTATTTGTTGAGCTTTGCTTTATGGCCTAGTACATAGTCAACATTTTTAAATATTCTATATGTGCTTGAAAAGATTATGTATTTCTGGAAACAATTTGAGATTATCTAATGAAAATTAAAATGTGCACAAACTACAATCTAGCAGTTTATCTTTGGGTGCAGCAGGATCTTAGATCATGGCTCAACCTTACAGAGGGAGCCTCATGGTAGAGCACAAAGACTGGGGGGCCCGAATCCTGCGTGACCAGGGACTCGCTGTTCCAGGCTGTACTCCGCACTCTGAACACTTTTTGTGTGAGACAGACAAACTTCCACCTTGTTTAAACCACTGTTATTTCAGTTACAAGCAATCAAACACAATTCCTAATTGATATACTCAGTTTCCTCATCTAAAAGGGAAGAATAACAAATAACAATAAGACTTAACTCAGAGACCAGCCTGAGTTAAATTGTGAAATAAAACAAAGAACTGAACCTAGCACTGTGACCCATGTAAGTAACTTCCTTAATAAATTCCATTTCCCTTCACTGACTGAGAATTCATTCAAGTGACCTGTCTAGTTCTGCGGAATCCTGCAGACACACTCTATTTATCTCACTGTGTATCTCTGATGACATTTAATTTAAGCATTAATCACATCTTTGTTTACTTTAATGGCTAAAAACAAATCATTACAAGCGCTGCATGACACTGTCACAAAGGATATCACCTAACTGCAGAGATAATTATGAACTATCTGGCAGAATGAAGAGAAAAATAACTGAATGTGAAACTGTAAAATATAATCTTCTCCAGGCTTTGCAGACATTTCCATATGATCTAAAATGAAAGAGGAGAGAAAAGGGAGGCAAGTATTCAAAAAGGAAAAGGAAGTGAAGCAGTCCCACATTCCATCAGGAACTCTGCTCTGGCTCAGGCAGCAATGTCTGTTCAACACAGGAAGGGACTTTTCTAACTGACCTTGGAAGTTATAAAACTGGGCTCCTTAGGGGGAAAAAAAAGATTTTGTGAACAGATCACACCTTTTCCTAATTCATGCAAATTAATCAGCAAGCTTAAATCAGTACACACGTTTGATTATATATCCTAGAGATATCATTAGAATCTATATAACCACAGCGGGCGTGGTGGTTCACACCTGGAATCCCAGCACTCTGGGAGGCAGAGGCAAAAGGATCACTTGAGGTCAGGGGTTCAAGATCAGTCTGAGCAAGAGCAAGACCCCATCTCTACTAAAAATAGAAAAAATTAGCTGAGTATGGTGGCACATGCCTGGGGTCCCAGCTACTTGGGAGGCTGAGGCAGGAGAATAGCCTGAGCCCAGGAGTTTGAGGTTGCTGTGAGCACAGCACTCTAGCCCAGGCAACAGAGCGAGATTCTGTCTAAAAAAAAAGAATCCATATAACCACCAGTGTCGTGAATATCTTTAAACACAGCTTCACCATTCTCTAAGGAGACGGCAGGTGGAAACTGGAACTATGAGTATAAAATGAGTTTTCTTCCTTCCATCCATCCTTCCTTCTTTCCTTTCTATCATCTTTTCTTTAAAGGCAATTAAGATGTGGCATAATTATTTAATCAAAGCTGCATGTGACCCTCAGTCCTGGGCAGCCCACTGGAAAAAAGGCAATGCAAGTTGTAAGTTGCCACGTTGCAGCCCACACACCCCTTCACAGCTCCAAGGCACCACAGAGAGTCAAATGTGTAAGTGGGTATAGACTCTGCAGAACAAGGAGTAAATGTAGGTCAATATTTGGAAAGCAGAACAGTTCTTCGATTCTTGTCACTCAAGATTCCTCATAACCATAAGCAAGGATCTACCCTTCTCTTGTTATAAAGAACTCAACGTGGGAGGCACAGGAGACAAGCTTTCATCTTGACTATCCGGGACCTAAACCTTATTCTAGAACAATATTCTGGCTTCAGATGTCAAAAGTCCAGAGAAAGACAATGATCAGTCCCAAGATCTATTAATATGTTATATGGATTAAGAAATGGGATGTTTACTATATACTTAAGAAAAGAATTTAAAATTAACAAAGCAAGAAATTTCAAATGTATTCAAATTCAGCTTGCTTGCACAAAAGAAGCACAACTTTTTTATTTCTCTGTAATTGTATAATTAATGCAATAATGTTATACAAGCCCATCTCGTGCTGAATATTGGTTGGGAAGGGAAAGAGAAACTGAACCTCTGAATTTATAGTGCCTTGATCACTTCTGGTTTAAGCCATCTCTTCCTAGTCTGTAGTCATCTAGAGTTCAGTTCCCTAACAGGACTATTTCTCACCTTCCTCTCTTCCTTCTCAAGGTGAGGAAGAGTGTAGGAAAGTTGAGTATCCTCGTGGTGGTGCGGGAAGTGGCTGGTCTGAGTTGTCTTTCTCTGTTGCACTCTGAGATGGGTGCCTTGTCTGGCCCCACTGGCCCTTGGCACGAATGACACACATCGCTGCTGACCACTTGACCAGACCAGAGCCCCTGGTGATCAGGCTTCCGACTCAGTAGCTTCCTATTCTGGTCCTGCTGTCCTCTCTGCTCCTCCACATTTACTCTGGGAAAGTCCCGTGTATGTCATGCACTACATGAGGGGAACTAAGAGCCCTATCTTGGGGTCATTGGCCTGGACAGCATCCCAACCAAAGCTGTGCTGCCACCTGTGGGTCACACTGGGTGTGGCTGAGAGCGGGCCTCCTGAAGAGGCTTGCAGCCTGCCCCACACTACTCTTGTCAAAGTGTGTCGCTGCCCCTCACACACACGCACACAACTGCAAACTTATCTGGGTGATTCTGCCATACCAAACCCCCCCAAGCCCCACATACGCATCTGCCTCCTTTGCTTCCTCTCTCTCTCTCTCTCTCTGTCTCCCCTCCCTCGCTCTCTCTCCTTTCCCATGCTTTCCCATTCTTCTCTGGTTAGAAGGACTCTTCCACTTGCTTCTTCTCTCTGGCAAAGACTCTGCTTCTATCACATTTTCCTTCTACCTGAGGGTACCAAACCTAAGGCTCAGCTTTCTTGGCAGAAAGGACATCCATTTTACACTATGGAGGAAACTCTATGATCTGCCTTGTTTGGCATGGTATGTGAGCTGCCAGACCGTTTGGAACTAAGGATTACAAAGAACAAAAATATGTTATTTTAATATTCCTTAAATCACACCCATTGGGAAGCGTAAGTTATTAACAATAGCTAATAATAATACTATTGGTTGAGAGCTCTCCATGAAGCGGGCACTCTTCGAAATGCATGACATTTACTAATCTACTTAACCCTAGCGATAATTCTAGGAGGTAGATATTATTACTTTTATCCTTATTTTACAGATGAGGAAACCGAGGCCCAGAGATGACAGGTCTTAAGAATCAGCACAACTCATGAGTGACCAGTGAGATCAATGGTCTGTTATGGTCCTTACCACCCTGTCCGTACAAGGCAGATGGGGCCTCAGTGACATCATCAACTGGTCATTCACAGTCCAGAGGGTGACATCACTGTGATGGGCCTAACACCAGAGAAAGGGTGAAGATAGTTATAAAAAGTTATCTACCCCAGGCCTCTTCCTTTGCTGCCACTTTAAGGAACAGAATAAGAAAGGAATTTCCTTCAACAACCTAAGGACGTGCTCTGTAGGCCACAGCATTCCCCCGTAAATTCACAAAGTGGAGAAGACTCGAGCAAACGAGGTCATGTTCTCTCTAGGCCTTCCCTTTCCTTTTCCCCAACTCCTTCCAATAGATGGCTGTAATTGCTCTTTAAAACTCACACCATCACCCTCTGTGCCTTTAAATGATTAGAAATAATTGCTAAGAAGAAATATTAATAGGAGTAACCAGGAATTGAAATTTTTATATATTGGTTTCAAGAACAAGATGAAATATCTAACATTTAAAATACGGAATTATTTCAAAGCATGAAGAATTAATTGCAAGTGCTTAAAATATTTATGAATCTTGAATGCATTTTTGTTAAACCTTGTCTCCATTTCACAATTTAATATTTACCCTCTGAATATCAACACCCTTAAGAGCAATAAAATTTTTTGACCTTTCATTCTGTGATGAGAGACAGAAGTAAAATATATTTTCAGTTATAATGTAAGAATACGCATGGAAAATAGTAAGTGGAATTTTACTTACTGATGGGGACCGGGGAGGATGTAGAAAAATCCCAAACTTAATTTCTGCATATTCCCCAGAAACAGGGGTGGCGAAGAAATTGCCAAAACAGAAAAAGTGAAGCCTTCATTATTCTTTCTCTTTCCCGAAGTCGGCCTACCTTATTTATTAAAGAAGAGAAGATGGGCAAGGGAATCTCGCATATTTGCAAAAATACAATGTAAGCAGTAAGGACTTGGTTTTTATTTAATTATTAATAATCTTATAATTGGTTTATCATGAACATATTAGGTAGTCATCTGAAGACCAACTGAATATTTGATGGCCATTTGAAAAGGTGTGTATGAAGAAGTTGTACTGACATAACAAAATAACTTCTGTAATATTAGCTGAAAGCAGCAGGCAGAGAGATTGTTTATTGCACGGCAGCATCTCTGGCAGCCATCCCAGCTGAACCCAGCTAAGCGTCCTGTGGCAGTCCTCTTCAAGGGAGCTTACTGCTCTCTGAGGTACCCTCAGTCACCTCCACAGGTAGCACCCTAAGCAGAGGCTGGAACAGGAACCAGGACGCCCTCTGCAGGAGGAGAATCATACACCCAGATCTTCCCTTGAATAGATGAGATATTAGTACCCTGGAGCACTTCTAGGTGCTAATTTCAAGGGTAGCGAGGACCCTCTGAACTACAGGTACAAGGTATAGAGACAACTTATTTATAACCACAATAGATCCCAGCAACAAAGAAGGACCGATGACATCAGGCTACATGTGTAAAGAACACACACATAAAGTGACTGGCGGTAAATGCAGCCAAATACTAACACTCCATCACTCATTTGAAGAGTCACTGGGTACTTTTAGGTGCCAGTGGTGAACAAGACAAAGAAGGACCCTTTACTCACAGAGATAAAGTACAGAGAAAGAGACACAGCAGATATCTCTCACCTCATGAATAGTACACACCATGTATAACTGAAATGTGATTTGAGCTCTGAAGGAAAGGAACGGTGCTAGGAGAAAATATAACAGCAAGACAAACTTAGACTGAGGGGCTAAGGAAGTATTCCTGAAGAAATGATTTTTAACTTGAGATCCAAAATGTAAGTGGGCCAGGCACAGTGGCTCATGCCTGTAATTCTAGCACTTTGGGAGGCCAAGGTAAGAGGCTCACTTGAGGACAGGATTTCGAGACCAGCCTGAGCAACATAGGTACGTGGGAGCCATCCATGCATAGAGATGGGAAAGTTCCAAACAGAGGCCCTGAGAATTGATGTGCTCGAGAAACCAGAGAAGGGAGTGGCCGGAGCACAGTGAGGAAGGGCGACATGGAGGCTGGGGCTCTCAGCGGGCAAGACCAAGCAGGGCCTTGAAGGTGAGCTAAAGAATGGGAAGAATAGGAAGGCGCTGGAAGGTCTTGACGAGAGGAGATAAAGCTTCCTATTTATGGTCCATGAAGATCACTCAGGCTCCTTGCAACATATTAATAGGCTGGAAGGAGGCACGAGTGGAAACAACACAACCAGTGCAAGATAACAGAGACTTTGACTCTGGCAGTGGCAGAGGAGGTGGATTTTGGAGAAAAAATTAATAGGACTTGAGGGTGAACTGAATGTGGGTTTGTTGGAAAGGATAAGGCAATGAATGGTAAGACTACCAGTCTTATGGCTTAAACAAGTGCCCAGTGGAGCAATTTACTGAGTGGAGAAGGCCAAGGGGTAGGGAGTAAGAGTACAGTTTTGGACATTTATTTATTCAGCAAATATCAATTGGGCACACACTGGGTGCCAAACAGATCAAGTCTAAGATGCTGATAAAGACGTAAGTGCTGATGATGCCACCCACTAGATTGGTCTGGGCTAGAAGCATTAGCACATGCCTCAAAGTTACTAAAGGTCAGAGTAGAGAAAGAGCAGGAGAGGGAGCCCAGCAATGAGCAGGACGTGCAGACAATGTAGGCGAGAAAGTGCTGAAATCCAGGACATCCTCAAGAAAAATTAGGTAGATGACCAGACATTTTGCAAAGAAGGGAGAACAGGTTTATGGACGGGTAAAGAGAAGAATCAAGACTTCAATCTTAAGACACATTCAGTCTGAGAAACTTGTGAAGCATCCAAGTAGCTGTGAAAGGAAGCGATTGGTTCTGTAGGTTAAGAGATCTTGAGAGAGGGCCGGAAATAAATTTAAGCGTATTTGACATATAAATGAGATTTACAGCCAAGGGAGCACATAAGGACACCCAAGGAGAGAAAGAGTATGAAAAAAAAAAAAACTGGAAGAAATTTTATTCACAATAGCAATAAGAATCCTGCAATATCTAGCAATAAAGCAAAAACTAAAATGTGTAAATCCTCATGGGGAAAAATTTCAAAACTTCAGTGAAAGCATAAAAGAATATGTGAATAAATAGAAAGAAAAATTGTTCATAGAAAAGCTCTTTATCATCAAGATGCAAATTTTTCCAAATTTAATCCATAATTCCATGCATTTCTTACTGAAATCATCAAAGATCTTTTGAGGCACGTGACAATCTGACCTGATGGAAGACCAACGGACCAGGAATCACCAAAAATATTCTGGAAAGAATGACAGGACTTTTCATACCAGATATCAAAACATATTACTAGGAGAAAGCAATTAAAATAGTATGGCATTGGCCCGAAAGTAGACAACTGGAACAGCAGCATAGAAAATAGAACTCATGAACAAATACATATAAACAAGAGAACTTGATATATGATAGGATGTTTTTACAAATTAGTGGGGAGAAGATAGATTCTTCAACAAATAAGGTTGATACAATTAACTTACAAGATGATATAATTGACTACATCAAAGTTAAAAACTACTGTACATCAAAAGACACAACAAACATGGTGAAAAGATAAGCAACATGAGTATCTGAGACTACAGGCACACACCACCATGTCTGGATAATTGTTTGTTTGGTTTTTTTTAAATTCCAGCATATTACAGAGTTACAAATGTTTAGGTTACATATATTGCCTTTGCCCCACCCGAGTCAGAGATTCAAGCAGGTTCATCCCAAAGACCGTGTGCACTGCATCCGTTAGGTGTGCATATACTCATCCCCTGCTCCCCCCTCCCTCTGCCTGATACCCGATGAATGTTACTACTGTATGTGCACTTAAGTATTGGTTAGTTAAGTCAGTTAATACCAATTTGATGGCGAGTACATGTGGTGCTTGTTTTTCCATTTTTGTCATACTTCACTTAATAGAATGGGCTCCAGCTCTATCCAGGATAATACAAGAGGTGCTCTAATCATCAGGGAAATGCAAATCAAAACCACAATGAGATATCATTTAACTCCAGTGAGAATGGCCTCTATCAAAAAGTCCCAAAACAATAAATGTTGGTATGGATGCGGAGAGATAGGAACACTCATACGCTGCTGGTGGGACTGCAAACTAGTGCAACCTCTGTGGAAAGTAGTATGGAGTTACCTCAAAGAGCTACAAGTAGAACTACCATATGATCCAGCAATCCCATTACTGGGCATCTACCCAAAGGAACAAAAGACATTCTATAAAATGACATCTGCACTAGAATGTTTATAGCAGGACAGTTCACAATTGCAAAGATGTGGAAACAACCCAAGTGCTCATCGATACATGAGTGGATGAATAAAATGTGGTATATGTATACCAAGGAGTTCTACTCAGTGGCTAATTGTTTCTATTTTTCGTAGAGACGGGTCTCCCTCTTGCTCAGGCTGATCTCAAACTCCTGAGCTCAAGCAATCCTCCCACCTCCACCTTCCAGAGTGCTAGGATTATAGACGTGACCCACCGTGCCCAATTCAGAATCTTTAAAGAACTCCTACAAATCAATAAGAAAAAGACAACCCAGAATAAAATCAGGCAAATCATGTGAACAGGCAATTTATGGAAGAGAAGCAGTGGATGAACCACAAGCATTTGAAAGTACATTCAAACTCATCAATTATCAAGACACAAATTGGGCCACGCATGGTGGCTCACGCCTGTAATCCTAGCACTCTGGAAGGCTGAGGCTGGAGCATTGCTTGAGCTCAGGAATTGGAGACCAATCTGAGCAAGAGTGAGACCCCATGTCTATTAAAACTAGAAAAATTAGCCAGCGAGGCGTGGTGGCACACACCTTGAATGCCAGCTACTTGGGAGAGTGAGGCAAGAGGATCACTTGAGCCCAGGAGTTTGAGGTTGCAGGAAGCTTCCATGATGCCACTGCACTCTACCCAGGGCAACAGAGAGAGATTCTGTCTCAAAAGAAAAGAAAACACAAATTGAAACTGATACCATTCTACAAGCACCAGCAGGTCAGTAAAAGTTAAATAGCTTAACATCAAGTGAAGTAAGGCTATAGACAAACAAGAACTCTCACGCACAGCTGGTGGGCATAAAACTGAGAAGAGCCACTTGGGAGAACAATCTGGAAGTATGTAGTAAAACTGAAACTGTGCATGGGAAGACTCAGGAATTTCACTTCTAAATACAAAATGTATCTTAGAGAAATCATCATATGTGCACAGAGAGGCGTATACAACAATGCCGACTGCAGCTTCAATTGAAAAATAAACAAAAAACAAAATGTAAACTGTATGTTCATTAAAGAAATGGATAAAATGTGGTAAATTCACACAATGGGATTCTGTACAGCAATTTAAAATAATTAACTGGACCTCTATGCATGGATGTGAACCCTCTCAAAAAACGTACTTTCGAATGAAAAAAGTTTGAAGAAATGAGAAGATAAAATAGATACTATGTATAGATACATCTTTGACAATATCTTGGACAAGAACCCTATTAGGTATCTATTATTATTTGTTTATTTTTACCTCCCCTTACAAAAACAGGCTTCATGAGAGCAGGCACTGTGTTTTCCATTCTATCTTCAGTGCCTGTAGGCTCCTTAGCACATGGAAAGCCTCAACAAATATTAGTTATTGCTGTGTTTTTGTTTGTGGATATATGCCCATTTGGGTTTCTGTATATATGTTCTTTTTGCCACTATTCTTTACACAGTGGCATAACATGTACATCTTACTTTTTTTGCTTAGCCATATGTCTTTCCACAGAAACACAAAGAGCTTCCTCACTCCTTTTTATAGTTGCCTAACATTCCATTGTAAAACAACTCAGAATTTACTTAACTAGTCTCTTGCAAATGAACAGTTTGGTTTCTCCCCATTGTTATTATTGCAAGCGATGCTGTAGTCAGTAAAGTGTGCATCCATCATTTGCACGTGTGACTATCTGAGGGGTAAATTCCTAAAAATGGGATCACTGGATAAGAGAGTCTATGCATTTGTAACTTTGCAGGGTTTTTTTTCTCACTTTAAATCAAGAGCTAGAATTACAGATTTTGATAGATTTTCCAACTTGATCCCCATGGGGTTTGTACAAATTATTATTCTATAAGCAATGTCTGATAAGGCCCATTTCCCCATGGTCTTAACAACCACGGGCATAGTGGCATATCAAACCCTCACATTTTTGCCAATCTGATAGGTGAAATGATTCATAATACAAACTAGATAAAGTAAATCTCACAATGGTTTAAATTAGGGAGGTCTATAAGTATTATTTACCATATTAACAGATTAAGGGGAAAAATGATCAGTCATAGATACTAAGAAAGCATTCAATGAAATTTAATATCCATTCATGATAAATACTCTTAGCATAATGGGAATGGAGGGGAACGTCCTCTGCCAGTGAAATCTTAGAAACATTTTATCCAGATCAGACACTGCAGTGCGGATACCATCTATCATTACTACTAATCGACACTGCACTTCAAATCCTAGCCAATACAAAAAAACAAAAAAAAACCTGAGACTCTACAAACTATTAGAACTAAAAAAAAAAAAAAAGAGTCCAGCAAGATTTCTGGACACAAGATCAATATGCAAAAATCAAAATCCTTTCTATAGAATAGGAAAAGCCAATTAGAAAATATAAAATAAAAGAAGTCATTCACACTGACCATAAAACCACAGGGCACCTACAGGTAAAAATATATCCCATGAAAGAAACGCAAAACCTCCATGAAAAAATTTTCAGAATCTTTTTGAA
>NW_012133857.1:3424727-3426592 GCF_000956105.1 Propithecus coquereli | reverse complement strand
TATAAATCAAAAAATTATAAAAACAGGTAAATCATAGAAAAAAGGAATATTTAATAGCTATCAATCATATCATGAATATGCTTACTCTGTAGTACTCAGAGAAAGGGAAATGACAGCAAGGAAATGTCATTTTGTGTCCATCTGGCCGTCAAAAACGGGTGAAAAAATGACCGTGAAGGGGGGAGAAAGACAGCTGATCAGAGGCCCCAGAGAGGGGTGGGAGACGTGTCCATTCAACAAACACTGACTGGACGCACTGGGTGTGAGGAACCATCACAGGCCTGTGAGCCAGGGCTGTCAGAAGAAACCCACAACTTCCTGCAGTGAGGAACACACATGGGTGCTTGTAGAAGAACTATTCTGGAATAACAACTAGGGGTTCACATGTTCCACCCCAGGTCTGAGCTTCCATTAACATATTGCTAACCACAGCCTTTCAAACACTGTTCAGCCCCAACTCCTCCACTGTGTGAAGAAAATGATCGATTTTTACTGCAGAGTAAATTCATTCCACATTTACCAGCTCCCTTAGAGACCTTTAGTAGTCTCTAAAACCCTACTAATCCTCTCTCAGGCCAGAGGCTAATGCTGTCTTGAGTATAGATTTACACAGTAAAAGACAACGGCTTCTGTGTTAATCAGTCTACAGCAGCAAAAACACAGAAATGTAGGACAGGAACATTGGCTATGACTACTACATGCTACCTCTAAGAATATTGTTATCCATTCGTCCTTGTTTATCCATTTGTCTCCTTGGCAACGACTATATTTACAAATTCGTGCAATGAATGTTGAACAGTAGATTGTTGGTGACAAACCAATGCCAGGTAATGGAAAATCCCATACACATATTTATTTGGAATCAGGGTGCTTTTCCACAGAGAGCAGCAAGATGCCAAAATCTAACACTGATGTGGGGACTTGCCAAGACGATGAAAAACGTAACAGAATAAGAGCCCTAATTACTTACCTTGGAGTTAATAGTCCATGTGGGGACACAAAATAAAGCCATGTTAAATGCTCTCATTGCTTTGCTTTGTTTTAGGCAACAAGGACAAACCAAAGTGGTCCAAGAACCACACTGTCCACAGACAACTATTTCATGAAGCTGTGCAAGAGCTTCTTGATGAACAAACTCTACCTGGCTCTGGCTATTCTAGGGAAAGGAAAAAGAGTGACCTAAGGTTGGTGACCTTAACACACATAATATTTAGCAAATATTTCAGGAGTAAAAATCTTGCCTATTCTAGCAGGGCCAGATAAACATACAAGTACAGTAGTTTTCTGAATGTTATTTAAATGATATCCTTCATTTTCTTATATCTAGGATACAATATGTGCTTTATCAACAAACAAAGTTACCCTGGAATTGTATGTGGATGAATAATCCCACAATTTTATACAGGCTGTGGGGTCAAGAGAGTGCAGCTGATCTCCCTACTTTTCCATTGGCTAGCCCTGGCTCTAGACTCATGTTTCTCCAGTCTGTCCTCCACGTGGCCATGGAGATAGTGCAAAATTTGTCATATCTGCCCTTATTTATAAACTACAAGTGTTCCATCAGTTACAGAATCAAGTCCTTGCTTCTCAATTAATATGGCACATAATAGCCTTTATGATTGGTCCCTGTCCACCTTCCCTTCACCTCTCACACCAGCCCTCACTGGTATGGGACAGAAGCATTATCCTGGGATCAAAGGATGCACCTTTGAGCATGCTGTTCCCTTTGCCTGGAATGCCTTTTCCCCATCATGTTTGAGTGGTGAAAACCTATTCATCCTTAACAACTCAGTTAGATCTTACCTTGTCAAGGGAATTATCCTTCCTCTGGGCTATCTCTATAACTTACACATACTTCTACTTGT
>NW_012133857.1:3421301-3423687 GCF_000956105.1 Propithecus coquereli | reverse complement strand
GAAAAGTCTAGTGGGCAATGAGTTCATATAGACTAAGGACCTAAACCAGGATGAAAGGTCAGGGAAGGCTTCTTGGAGGAAAGGCGCTGAAGAGTGAGTCAATGTTATGGCAGCAGAGAGAGGAGTAGGCCTAGAATGTTTGAGACAGAGAGCTCTGAGTGTGTGGGGGGTGCCTTTGAGGACCGAGGACAAGGCAAGTACAGCTCCAACATTGTATGTAAGAAGGAAAGTGGATCAGGATGGGCTGGAGAGGAAATCAGAGACTGAGTTATGACCTGACGTGCTCAGTAGCTCACACAATACTAAAAGGGAGCGGAAGCCACTGAAGGATAGTAAGTAGGAATGTGTCGTAATCATATGTGCACTTTCATAAGCTCACTTCTATAACTTTGAGAAAATGGATGGAAGAAGCTCATGAAAGCAAGGAGATCTATTAGAAGGCTATTCCAGGAGGCCATGTGATTAATGATGGTGGTGACAAACTGTTCCAACAGAAGAGTCAACAAGACTTGGTGATTGATTGCACATAAGGAGTGGCAAACAGGAGGGGTCAAGGGTGAATCCAAGGTATATCATTTGAGCAACTAGGTGAGTGGAGGCAGTATCTACTAGAGAAAAACAAGGTTTAGGGGAAAAGACAAAAGCATGAGTTCAGTTTTAGATGCATTTAAGTCAAGGTATTTGAAGGCATCTAGGTGGAGATGTCACCTGGACAGTTCAGAGAAGTCTGGCTGGAGATGGAATTTAAAGTTTTTGGAGTATAGGTGGAAATTAAATCCATCAGGGTGAGTAGGGTTTCCTCAGTGGCAGAATTAGAAGAGACTATGAGCATTGGAGAAGTCCCATATTCACAGATTAAGGAAGTAACTGGCAAAGGATAAAGAAAAGAGAAGGAGGAGAGAGAAGTAGGAGAGAAACTAGGAGCAGGTGATGTCATGGGAATAAAAGGAAAGGAATGTTTCAAAAGTGGTCAACTTTGTAGAATGATTCTGAGAGGTGGTGTGATATGAGGACTATAAGAGTACATTTGATTACATGATATGGAAATAATTGGTGACTTTAGCAAGAGTTGTTCCCATGGAGTAGTTGAAACAGAAGGTAGATTTGAGGCTTTGTGCAGGAATAGCAGCTAAAGATTTAGAGAGAGAAACTATACAGGAAACTCAGCCCAAAAGTTTGACTATAGAAGGAGGAGAGTAGTGATAGGTAGAGAAGTATGTGGCTTGCAGAGGGTGGGGGGTGAGGAGTTAGACGATTGGTTGGTTTGTTGATCTGTGTGTGATAATAAGACAAACGAGAGCATGCATGAGTGCTGATGGGAACGGTCTAGTAGAGAGGGAGAAACCGAAATAAAATTGGAAAGAGAGGAAATAACATTACTGAAGAAAACCTGAGACAGACTGCAGAGCACATGCGAAATGGTTGGCCTTTGTTAGAAGAGGGAAGACAGTTGGCTGTGTGAAGTTCCCATCTAACAGCTTGCATTTTCCTGGTGAAACGGGAGGCAAAGTTACCAGCTGAGAATGAGAGAGTTGGAGATTTGAGAAGAATAGGACAGATTTAAGAGAGATTGCAGAAATTTGGAGACCAGGCTACCACGCAGTTTTAAGGGCCTAGTTGAGGTCACTGACCATTAATTTGTAGTGGGATGAATCTACTCCATTGTGTTTTTCTCCAGTTGTTCTCAGAAGCCTGGGTGTAGACATGGAGAAAGTAGGTTCGTCCAAGGTTGGGATGTGCCAGACAATTTGCAAGAGAATAATTACAGTGGTGAATCTTAGAATTTGTAAGTAATATGAAGGAAATGGAAGGTAGAAAAGGGTGATTGATGAATGGACGGGTGAATGGATTCATGAATGGATGGGGAGACGGAAGGGGAAGTCGACTACGAGCACCTAATGAAAGAACAGCTGTAGTGGGGTACTTAGGGCACGTTGAAAGAAAGGAAGATTGCAAATGAGATGCTAGATGTTTGCACTATTTGATTGACGGAGTAGTTTCCAGTATTGACAGGGGCCATAGCATGACAATAGATGGATAAGCAGAGTGGGTAATTCTCTGGAAATGTTTCACTGGCAGAGAAAAATTTTTTTTTCACATTTCTACTCCCCAAACCTAGAATACTGTGAGACACCTGGACATATTAAAAAAAAGTGTTTAACTCTCATTGAAAGGTTTGATTGCTCAGTCTTTTGCTGATTCTAGATTCTACTGTGACATTCTGAATACTAGTAATCATTACGCAATGATTTAGGTACAGACCCGAAAGGCTATAAGAGATTCATTTGTACCTGTATTTTCGTCCATACACATCTGATGATTAGATCTCCTTTATGAGCGTGTCTTGGTTTCATTTGCTTCTTTTTTTCCTAAAAGTGAAGCAGTA